>NC_090876.1:48284395-48321895 GCF_036669935.1 Montipora foliosa
GTGATCATTTTGTAAAATCAATCTTTTGCACAATTATGTAAAAACGGAAGCTCGTGACCTTGAAGCGTTTAAGGACGGTGCCTACTAATTCAAAGGTATTTTTGCGCGGTTTATTGAATATGCGGGAAAAGCAGATCTTAACAAGTGTTATCGAAATCCGAAAAGAAAATTGAGAGTAACCACGCATTTTTCGAAGATAATTAATCAACAATATTTATAAAAAGGTTTAAAATACAAAGCAATTTATGGCGTTCTTTTCCAAATTGAAGCTTAATTATCTCTGAAAAATGCGTGGTTACCCCCAGTTTTCTTTTTGGATACTAAGAGCATATGCTAAGTTCTACTTTTTCCACATAGTTTTGAGCCGCGCAAAAATATCCCTGAATTAATAAGCATCACCCATAGGAAATCCGAGTATCTCGAGAAGCGCAGAACGTATGCGCAATAACAATAGTAGGGCACCGTCCTTAAACTCTGGTTCAGAGCTGGGGTTTTTTGAGTTTAAAAATAATTCCTTATTTGGATTTAAGGTAGCTCGTGCATTTTCCCGCGTGTGCAGCTTCGATCTTATTTTTGTCCATATTTGGACATATAATTGGTGTCCTAAAATCACCAGCTTTGTTCCAAGGAAAAGAGTTGCAAGTTACACGCTTCAAAGTCATGTGCTTGTAGTAAAAATCAATGTTGGATTTGATTAAAAAGTAATGATAGTACGCGGCCTTCACCAAATGTTTGTGCATGGTTTCAGGTTTTTACAGTTGTTTTATTACTTCGCTGTCTTCAACAGGGAAGATTTGCGTCCCTAGATGACGAGGAAGTCTAACTTCCCTTTGAAAGTGTTTTTACTAAATTTGAGGTTCTAATGACAAAGAAGCAACCCTGATGAAGACACTGAACAGGAACGTCAAAACTTTAGGCCCCAGTTGTTCAAACGATGGATAGCGCTATATCCACCGGATAAATCACTATCCAGCGGATAAACACTAGCAAAACCGATTGAGTTATCCAGTGGGTAGTGATTTATCCGGCGGATAGCACTATCCATCGTTTGAACAACTGGGGCCAGGTCTTTGAAATGTAACTGTCTTAAGCTGCATTCAGAATTCTCTAAACCAAACCTCAGACCTGGGTTGCTCGAATCATGGTTAGCGCTAACCAACGTTATATACCATAGAAACGTACTGGTTTTGATACCTTTTAACCAACGCGGGTTAGCGCTAACCAGGCTTCGAGCAACCGGCCCCAGATTGTCAACCTGGCCCACCTTAGTTAGCGCTCACCAGTGTAAATACCATGAAAACCTCTAGGTTTTGATACCTCTTAACTAACGGTTAGCGCTAAACAGGCTTCGAGCTACCGACTCCTGGTCGCAGTGGGAACCTCAGCTTAGGATAACGAAACATCTCTCTCTTTTCAGCCACCCAGTTTTGGCGTCAGAAAGTCTTGGAAGTGGCTAAGGATCACCGTGATGTAACATTTGCCATCGCTAATGAACAGAACTTTCCAGAGGAGCTCAAAGCTCTTGCACTTGACGATTCGGGAGAGGAGATAAACGTAGGATGCTTTGACGAGAATGAAAAAAGATACAGAATGGACCCTGAAGAGGAATTCAGCGAGGACAGTTTTCGAGAGTTTGTGGAGAACTTCAAAGAAGGTACAAACATACAAACGCTTTTTCGCACTAATAAATACCTCTTACAAACCGAGTTCAAGGTCCGTACTGTAAAATTACGGACAGAGCAACGGGAAAAAACGAGGATCCATAATTTTACAGTGCGGACCGAGAACACGAGGTTAAGATGTTTATGTTATCTCTGTGGTAATCGGCCGCGCGGGAAAGGAAACTAGTTGAAGTCAAGCGGAAGCTTCCAAAGCTTGTCAAAATCCGAAAAACGTAATATTGGCCGTTTGAAATAGTTGTCTGCAAGATTTCAATAGTTTGACAAGTTTATGTAACAGAAATGACATGAAAAACTTGCTAGAGAATGTTTAATCGAAATTTCAAATTAAGCGTGACGTACAGCGGGGCGTACTGTAGAATAGGGCCCGCTAATTTAGCGAATCACATCGCGCGTACTAGAGCGAGTTTCAATCGAGTGTCGTAAAACCAAAACCAAAGTAATTACTTTAGCCAATCAAAAAGGGCGGAGACAATCCAGTAAACCAATCAAAACTCGAAGTAATTACACGTAGCCGACACAAATCGCGGGAAAATGTGCACGCCGCATGCCACGATTGGTTTTGGTCTCACTTCTGATTGGTTAAAAAAAAATGGCGCGAGGACTTTGAACCAATCACTGAGTGAAGTAGTGCAAAACCAAAACAATTCGCTAATTACTTTCGACACTCAAGTGAAAACCGCTCTATCTGAGAGATACAACAATAGTAATTATCACTTTATTAAGGTCTTGCTACAAGGGAAAACATTGTACCATGTGGCCGAATAAATAGGCCATATTACAGCTGGTTAACATCGCATATCATCCACCAAAACAAGTCAACTGAACTTTTCTTCTTCGGCGTTTAGTATTCTGCATTCTGTAAAATACCACTACCGAAGACAGACCAGTTGTAAGCATTTCAACGATCCTCTTTGCATGATAAAAAAATAGGTCTGTATTAGCATTAGATCATACCAGCCTCGTTTCATTCATAAAATGACCATAGGGTAAACATTTTTTTCGACGCCCAATTTTTAACCTGATTCAGAAACATTTTGTTGCGTCCACTGAGGGGTTTTCCGGCATAATGAAACTAGATAAGAATTCGTGCTTGCAATATGTTTCGTTTCGTAGATAACCGTGGTCCTTATTTTTGGGTGGCTGGAGCGAGCACTTCTTTTAAAGGCACGTGAAAATGCTGTCCTTGTAACGCACGTACGGCACGGGTCTTCAGTGCATGCTTTTTACATCTCTCCAGTCGCCTCTAAGACAACATTTAGGAATAACTGAATTCGAGGATTTAAAGAGAACGTCTATGGCCCCAAAATCGAAAAAACACGGGTCCGTACCCATGCCAAAAGACATGATCCGCAAAGCTTACACGCGGGCAAAAATGTGAGGTCCGTACCCAATTTTTCTGTCGTGTAAACGGCCTTTCAGTCGACCCTTTTTTAAACCAAGAATATACTTAGTTGCCTCTAGATTTCTCCTTTCACGTAACCTTATAAGCTGTTGGTGAGTGATGGAGGGTGTTTTGGTGAGGTTGCCATGTTTCATTTCAGCTTCTCCAGAAAGTTTCTAGGACTGGTTTTCTTTTAGGGGGGTGTAGCAGTTCCAATAGGGTACCATGTAATTGGCTTGCAACCCGTTGCGTGCAAATTTTAAAACAAACAAAAATTAGTGGTTAAGTTTGTTTTGGAGAAATTCTTAAATGAAAATGCCACCAGAAAAAAAAGAACCTTAGCGATCGATAAAAAGAAATGACGAAAAACATGCTTTTTTAGCTGTCGAGAAACTTTTAGTGTCATTTCTGGTGTGAAATTTGCATGAAACCTAACTATTTTCGACCTATTCATGTCTTCGACCGTACGGTAAAAATGGCGCCAGAAAAACATTTGGGCTAAACTGTCACGTAGGGTGGCTGTTGTGTATCATTTTTGCATGGAAAACCGCTAATCAGAAATACTTTTTTCAAATCCTTTCCCAAAAAAGCGCTGAAGTGATGAATCTCAAAAATCCGGATTTAGATTTAATCCGAAGTATCCTTCTCTCGTGTGGATATTTTGGATTCGTGATCCGTTTTTGGATTTCGCCAAAAAAACGCAAAATCCTTTTTTGGATTCAAGAATCCGTTTCCTGATTTTCCCAAAAAAAACGCACCCTAAGTTACTTCCATACCAGGTTATAGAGTGTTTTCACTCACGTGATCAGTAACCTTGTTTTTCCACCGAAACAAAAGAAAACGTTTGCATGATAATAGAACTCAATTCCCGGGGGATTAGTTGGGTATACCAACATGGCCGCCGTTCCATTGTTTTGGTACACCAAGATGGCTTTCGTGACGTCACGTGAAAACACTCTATAGCCACCGAGAACTGCCACACTTCCGGTTGTTGACCCTTACTGACATAATTTTCCGTACAAATGAGGAATGCTGAAAGCCTTGTCCACTTGTCCTTGCAGGTAACATCAAGGCACAAGTTAAGTCTCAACCGGCACCGAAGAAAAACTCCGGGCCCGTCACAGTGGTGGTAGGAAAAACATTCGAGGATATCGTGCTTGATTCCAAGAAGGACGTGCTTATTGAACTCTACGCCCCTTGGTGCGGACACTGCAAAGCGCTTGAACCAACTTACAAGAAACTAGGAAAGAAATTTAAAGACGATCCAAACTTGGTTATAGCTAAAATGGATGCTACAGTTAATGATACACCATCTGGTTACAAGGCTGAAGGATATCCCACCATCCTCTTCGCACCAGCAAATGACAAGAAGAACCCGATTAAATACGAAGGAGAGAGGAACCTGGACGATTTAGTGAAATTTATTAAGGAAAAAGCAACAGTCTCTCTAAAGCAGCCCAAAGAAGAACTTTAAGATTATTTTAGGTAACTAAGATGAAGAATGTTTCTTTCGTAAATCCGATCATGAAACCTGATTTCGTCGGGGGATCACGAAGTTCAAACGCGCATGACTCCGCACGTGTGTTGCTCTCGCGCGTGCCTGGCTTGTTGCTTTGGGGATGGGACGAGAATATGGATCCTTTCTAAATTATAGCAGCAATTTCTAGCTCATCCCAAAACTGAAGAATTTTTCTGAAAAAAAAACATGAAAAGAGTCAGTAGTTTCTTTAGTCTCTTGCTGTTACTCTTCTGAAATCCTGTTGACCACAAAATAAAAGAAAACGAATTGGTAAAAAAGCTTGTCTCAATGGAGTTTGCCCTTTTTCTCGATCGCCCAAACAGGAGGTAAATCCATACAAAGCTTCCCTGCTAGCAGAGTGCACTTTCCTTTTTGCGTTCGCTGGGCTGACCAAAAGACACCTCTGCCATCGGTCGAAACTCGTTTTGATCCGATCGCCGTCCACAACATTGGACGGCACTGTTCAAACCGTATGTCCCATGATATGTTTGCTGATTGTGACTTGAGCCTTGAGCCCGCCGTGTCCCCACACAACGTGAAGTATCACGTGACGATTCGGTCGCTAAGTAACCGCCGCGCATGCTCAACACAACATCAGCTCAGTGAACGCAAAAGAAAAGAGACCTGCTAGCAGGGAAACAAAGGGAAATTGCAGATATTTACGAAGGGCTGTTAAATAAATAAAAGTTTTGCCTTCGTCGAAGAATAAGAGAAAAAGAAGTAGGAAAATACGAGGATCGTAAAACAATGCGTTCATCACTTTATGACAAGTCAAGTAGACTCGTGTACCATTTGTTCCCGACACGCGTACACCAAAGAGGACCTATTTTTCTATTTATTTTGTTCCGGTCTCGACAACTATCCGAGATCCAACAGGCGATTTGTACACTTATTGCATAGCCTGTATAGCGAGGGGATTGACCGACCGCTTCCGCCAACGTCTTCGCGATGTTGGAAAAAATGACAAACATGCACCGAAAACCCCTCGCGCGCCATTTCAACCAGCTCTCGAAGCACTGCACCGATAAGGTTTCCCTACCCGTCCCATTCCCCTCTCGGCGTCACTGCTACGCCCGCTAGCGCAACGTCAAAATACGTTGAGTTTTGTTTAAAGTAACTTGTGTTCAGACTTTACAACTTTTTCAAGTGCTGGTAAACGCGGAAAATCAACAAGCATCCTTTTTTTAGTTTGTAACTTTTATTTCTCTCACTTCCTGCCTTCGTCTCGACTATACGTCTTATTTCTTGACTACAAATTGACGTTTCGAGCGTTAGCCCTTCGTCAGAGCGAATCGATTCGCTCTGACGAAGGGCTAACGCTCGAAACGTCAGCTTTTAGAATCTCTGTACAGTGGCCAATTTACATAATCAACTCCCTTGATAAAACCAAATTTTGTATACTACTTCCCCACCGACGCAGCACCACAGTTTCTTTATAAACTACGCCCTTTTGGCTGTAGACTGCCAAGGACTTGCGAAGCAGTGCGACTGGAGTGCAAATTATCAATCCCATATCTTTGTGGCTTTTAGCACAAGTGCGTTTTCTTCCGAGAACAAATCATTTGCAATGAGACAGAAAAATGCCACAAAAAGCCCATCATGTTCAATTAAGGTTGTTAAGCCAGCGATAAACACTGTTTTTTTTTTCTTTTTTTGAATTTTTAAAAGCAACAGATCTCGAACCCCCAGACAGGCTGCTTCCACCTGTTTCCAATCAGTTACCTGCTTTTAAATGGCTGATTGTTTGGTAACAGTTTTCATTGGCCGCCGCCAAAGAGTTAAATTTACCTTTGTCATGAATTTTGCATATGGATTCAGCTGAAAAGTGGTGTGTGCATTTTGCATATAGAAAACAAAAGCAATTCGTATCTTGCTCGATTCGAGCTGGCGGAAGTAGCTGACCCTTCAACACGGGAAAAGTGCTTGAAATAGTCGACAAAAATGGCCTTCAAATGGAAGATAGAACGCACAAAAGACCCAATGGTAAATCACTTTACCGAATTTTTAAAAAGGCTTATTTTGTGATCATGTGGATAATATTTTAGATAGATTTTTTGCGCTTTACATTTTCTTATATCCTCCTTTTTTGGTTATGTTCAGCTCTGATATATCCTTTACCTTTTTAAAACTTTGTTTTTAATCAGAATATTACATATAGTTTTTCCTCTCTACGAAAAATCTAAAATTTGGGTTTGTATTGCCCCACAGATATTTCCAGATGCCTAAGTGCACGGCGAATGCGCTCTTTTAGCAAGCCTTTTGCGCTGTTAAAAAATCCTGCAACTTTTTGCTCCGTCGACTTTTAAAAAAATAGGATTATTCTATAGTGGCTCAAATTTTCTCCCCAATTCAACTGCGCGCCATTTGATCAACGATTAACCCTTGAGAGCAGTTAGTCAGGGCGTCCATTGTATTGTCTCTTTAACTGAGAAGGGCGACATCATGCAACTGATATACCAATTCAATATAGTATTCGGAAGGTATGAAAAGATCAAATATGCTAATCGTAACCTTCAGCCATTAGCAGCTATGACAACGGCAGTAGCTTGGACACCGACGAACAAAGCTCGTAACCCTAAAAATGATAGGGACGTCCAAACCGTGACAGATTGTTACGAGGTGGTGATAACTATCAAGAAAGGCGACATAGTCATTGTTACGGAAAGCAATTTGCAGGAACTTTTAGCGTCTCACGTATTTTAGACTCAGGTTTGCTTCCTAGGAAACAAATATTTTTCGTTTGCGCGCTCTAAGACCATTGTTTCCTCAAAATTGTTTTTCACTTTTTATGAAGGGAGTGAGGGGATCTTCATTTGTCAAGATTAGTTGAATAAACAATTCAATTTCTTGTTACTATAATGCTCACATTAAATAAAACGATTGTAAAACAATGATCAGAAATAACGTTTTGCTGAACCTCATTTCTAGGGGAGAAGAAGAGAGACCTTGGGAACGAGTTTTCGTCGGTTTGGCGCCGGCAAAGGGGCCCAACATATCAAAGTTCACTCCCTTTGCAATTGTCTTTGATGCGAACATTGAAACGTTTAATCAAATTTGATTTTAACAAAGCCGTATTATTGTTTAACTGTATACAAAAAACATCGCTATTTATTTCAATGTATACACAATCCACTAGGTATAATGCTTCATAAAATAATATTGATTGAGCTGGGATGGCGGGTATCCTTTCATCTTCTCCAGCTCGTTTCATAGCAACAATACATTTTGATCAAATTTTGACGAATGAGGATTTCGTACCAAGAAAGACTCTCTCGTTTGCCATCTTTTCATTTTGTTAAATTTCGAAGGTTGCTTCCTAATTTCAGCAAAGACTAAGTCACTTTTCCATTTTCCAAAACTACGTTTCATGTGGGAATAATAGCAGTTTCATTACAGCTGTAATTCTGTTTGTGCAGCCTGTCTAAATCTTTAAATTTATATTACATTTGCGATAATCTTTTCCAATGCTCTTTTGAATTTCACTTACGATCTGACATGGCCGGAAAACAATCCAGATCTTTTAATCTGGTATACTTGTTATTACTCTTATGCCCTCTGCCTTCCGTTTCTCCACTGAAACCCAACAATAAGGTCAGTTTATAAGCACTATTTATAAAGTACTATATCAGTACTGATGTAATACGAAGCACGACTTTTTGGTATAGTTTTTCGAACGAGTGGCCGACTATGGTTTCGTTTTGTTTTTCTAAACATATAGAGACATCAGAGAAAAATCACAAGAGGTTCAAATTTTTAAAAGATTTTCATCTACTTTTTCATTGGGTGTGAAAACACATCCACGTGATGTCAAACATCTTGTGATTAGTGGACGTGGCTTATAAACTTTTAATAGTCGAGTCTGAGAAGTTGATAAGGGTTAAGTTTCGTGGAAACAGGGCAGTCCAGTGGTACTGAATGGCGTTTGCGTGGTGATCTGGAGATTCCGGGGTTCAACACCCGTTCTAACCACTCGACTGCATTTGCAGTCCAACCACTTAGGTTTCTTAAAAGACTTGTTATTGTTTTGTTCTTATCTGTTTCATGCATGGCATGGCCCCGAAAAGCCCTCTGGGGCGAGGCTAATGAAGTCTGTATGTAGATGACAAAAAATTCTTTCAAATGAATTGTTGAAGATTTAGAGTTTTCAATCAAGCAACCGTGGACAATATTCCTGTCGATGAACGATGGATCAAATTGGCTTGATCTTATAGGCGTAATTACAACTTGAGAAACTAAATATTTTGAGTAAGAGCAGATATAGCGTAGATTTGAAATCAAAGAGATTTCAAATCTACGTTAATTGTATCGGCCCTTGCTCAAAATATTTGGTTTCTCAATTTTGAAGATTTACTCCAAATAAAGTTGTGGACGACGAACGACTTGTTAGGACGACTGTTAGTGAAACAATGACAGTCTACGTACTCTTTTCACAATATTTCTTCAGCAATTCCTATATACAAATGCACCAAATGTCACTTAAATTGGCGCTAGATAAAGAGCAACCAGAGGGTTTCAACCAAGCGTTCCAATCTGTGTTTCCTCAACCAGGAACCTACTAAGGTAATCTAAATCTCTCACTGATATCGCTCGGCCCTGTAGTACAACTGCCCCCTGAAGTGAGCGGTTTTTTTTTTTTTTTTGCACTTGTTGACGTGGGTTGGCGGGCCTATTTAAAACGATATTATTATAAATCTATTTATATTGTTATATCAAGGACAATCGGAAAATTCAAAATAAGCAACCGGCGAAACATGATGAGCTTTTAAAATCCGAAATTAGAAATGCTCCAGCCCCGCGGAGTGATGTATTTTGGAAACGACTCTAACCCGAGGGCGGACTACGAAAGTGAAAATTTGCCCCCAAAATGTGTTAATTGGTTAACTTACAAATGTACTGATTTGGCTTTTAACTTTCCAAAGATATAGGAAGCTAGAAACGCTGAAAAGGGTACATTCTACATATGTGTTTTTCATTTTACTTCATTTATTGATTTCCTCTCAGTTTGTGCAGTTCCCCGGCGGCTACAACTCACACTACCTTTTCACAGGTGGCAGCAGCTCACGCGATACAACTGAATTTATGTTTCAGCAACATCTGTTTTTTAAATCAACCGGAATAAAAGAGGTTTGATCATAAAGGAAACAATAATAAAATACGGCGAAATTTAAACGACGCTTCATCAGCGCAGCTTCCAAGATGTTCAAATAATAATTTGGAAGACAGTAATTAGTGCGTGTACACACCCCTTTTAAATTAATGTGGCAATTTCGGCAACCAACGCGATGTAAATACGATTGCGGTTGCATTAAAGCTTAGCGCGGTTCGGGGCCTTTTAATTTGTAAGATGGAGGGAGCATGAGTGGAAGACAGCGGGAATCAAATTAAAGAAGACGGAACGAGTCGACTCGTATTTCAAGTCGTTAAGGGTTCTTTTTAGTGAAGTAAAGGGACACTTTTGAGAACCTTTAATATTTAATATTCTCATGACTCGTTTAACTAGCATTTCAACAAAGCCGTTGTTCGTTTTCGTAAGGCATTCAAAATATATGCTCGCCTTCAATACGTGGCATCCACATCTACAATGATTGTAGCTTTAGGGCCTGATTACATGGAGAATTTCAGTCCGGGTTCTGAAAGAAACCTCTTGCGCAAATTTGCGTTTTGCGACCGGGCTGAAATTCATCAAAATTTCACCGGCTGAAATTGCGCTGAAACTCGCCATGTAATCGGGCCCTTAGAGCTGGAAAACAGAGGTAACGTTTCACCTTTTAATAAAGAAACTTCCATACGACACAGGCAACCATGACTTTTTTGGTTTTTGCTTGCAATTCGAAACCAGGGCGTGGAACCACTAGTCTGGTGTGTCAGTATCAAAGCTTTTTTATTATTAATATTTTCATCAAAAACATCTGGTTTAGAGAGGTAGATAAAGATTCTGACTCAGTAAAGATATTGAACTCATTTTATTTCAGAGCGGCAAATCGCTTTACCCTTTTCAACCCTAATATAAAATGCTGCAAATGGAATGTGCTGGGAAAGCCTGTGGCATTAAAATGCGAGATCAATCTTTTGGGGTTTTTATCTTTTTGACTTATTAATATGCTTATAAAATTATTCTGAAAATGCAAACCGACTTTTTATAATTCACCCAGAAAACTATTTGTATTTGAAAAACATAAAGAACAGGTGCACAAATACTGTATAATTTCCAAGAAATTTTCAGGGTCCTTGATCGCTGCAGCGTTCATCTTATCCAATCTTAACTTCAAGTTGGAAGAAATCCTAACAACATACTATTAGAGTACACTATTTTTCTACGGTTTGCTGCGAAAAAAAGACTAGTCGAGACAAAATAAGCAACAGCTCATCGATAAACGGCAAATATGAACTGGTATAGACAGGTAGAGCAGCAATGCAGTAATGCTATTGGTCAAGAAGGTTAACCTTTCACAGAGGTTTGTTTACACATTTTTCAAAACATCTGAAGTCTCCGACAATACGAGGCGTCCCCTGACAGCCCAAGAGTATTCCATTGTTCCATTGTTACGTATCACTTAGCTCAATTTGCATTGTGATTCTCGCTGATGCGGGGAGTTGGTTACAGCTAATGTTCAGGTAGCTGTTTGGTGTACAGAGAGGAGGGCTTTCCTCATGGCTTCTCCCACAGAAAACCAAAAATCGGACGATCCCGGCCCAAAGCAAGCACCTCCTGAAACAGAAGCTGCGGCTGTTGTTCAGGATGAAGCGAAGAAACCGGTGAAGAAAACCGAGCTAGCAATTTTGAACTTTGTTGTGAAATATTTGAAGCTGGTCGGTGCAGCGCTGTTAATTTGGTTTATGGGATGGCTTGGGTTAAGTTATGTCTGGATCGTTTGTGGGCTATTTATCTACGTGTTATGGCGGTTAAATGCGGACGAACGAAAGACAAGGAGAGATGCTTTCCGCGAGGCTACGGAAAAAGAACAAGAAGTTATCGAGGCCCGCATGGAAGATCTGCCATCTTGGGTAAGATATTTTGCCTCTCAAATCAAAAGTTTGTAGATTTCACAGCAAATCAAACGCGAGATTGGTTTCTATCCAGAAAATAAGAAGCCCCGCTCTTTATGTTTTTTTTGGATGGTAGCTCCCAAGAGTCAACTCATTGATGAGATTATTATATTGTTTTTACGGCTCGTTGTAGATTATTCGGGAACAATCTGTGTTTTCGGCGGAACACATATTTGCATGCTATAGTTCATTCGACCTGAAAGTTAAATTTTGCTGGAAACTGCAAGTCTTTTATGTAAAACTTGTTAAAATTATAAATGCATCAGGTTTTTGTTAAGTATATGAGGTGTGGCATGGATTCAACACAATCATTGTGGGGACAGCTATTCTTCGAGTTATTTTCATAGAGTTAAGTTTCCAAAATCCTGAATTCAAGATTTTGAAAGCCAGCATTCACAAAAGCTAACCTTAAGCCTAAAAACCTTTGTTTCGGCCTAATTAGGCGTAAGGTTAGCTTTTATGCATATTTAGGATATTTTTTGTAGTTCTGTATTTCTGAATTCAGGATTTTAACAGTCCTTTTCCAAAATCGTGAATTCAGGGTTTTGGATTCCACACTCTTGAATTCAGGATTTTGAAAACTTAGCTCTAACCGTAATGTCATAAGTCTGTGAAATAACTCTACTGCTAGTCAACCTCAATAATTGCAAACTCGAACTCGTGTTTTCTCAGAACTTTTAGCAGTAAGCTGAGGAATTACCAATCTGCAGAGTCTGCAGGCTGGATTGCGTGGTAGCCACCAAAAATGAATAAAAAACTGGAGCTGATAAGCTGTAAAGCCCTTGATAAACAGTCACTTAAAACTCTCACTACCATAAACACAGCATTAGAGTAAATTAAACATGGGCAGTCTTCCAGTTTGCAATGAATTATGGAAACCATAATTTGGGTTGCTAATTGTGAGCTTAAATATTGGCTATGAAGATATTAAAAAATTCATTAGTGGATGAAGGAGACGTTGTTCCCCTCATTTATGAAGATACTTGAGCTTTGTGTGGTAAAAATTGTAAACAACTAATCTGAAGTCATCACAGTATTTTTTAACTGCAATGTACGTATATACACTGAGCCATGTAAATGGTTTCCAAATGTCTGCAAATTTGTTTTGGCTGGAAAGTGTGCTGTAAGATTGCTTCTCATTGTTTTGTAGTAAATTGTATATTTATAAGAAAATCACCAGGTGGCTTGATATGTAAAAATAGTGAAACATAAACATGCAAGTTAATGCATGCAGGTTGTGATAGTGTTGTAAGCCTTATTTTTTTCACATGTAATTATCAAATGTCAGACATGACATTTGATGGTGACATGATTGTACTAGATCACCTACCCAAATTATTAGGCTTACAGAGAGATGTATTTATCAACAACAAGTACAAAGGGGATACTTAAAAAAAAAAGGTACACATTGTGTACGTGTGGTAGTGTAGTAACTTGACACAGTGCTTTATTCCTTAACTGTCAACTGAGCTGTGTTTTGTTTCCTAGGACGTAAATGTATGTTATTCACCGAGATCTTGAGACAGAGGGCACAGTTTTTCCCAATACGGACCGACCAAGGCCGATGAATAACATTTTTATTTATTTCTAAATTCTATTTTTAGAAGGTAGGAGAAACTATTAAGAAAAACTAGAAAAGTAATGTTTTTATTTTACACAGTCTCATCAACGTGTCAACAAATGTACAAATTGATCACGAATATTTTTACACTGTGTGAAGTTTCCCTTTCAAAAGTCAACAAACTTAGAAATGTAGAAGAAGCCATTTCAATGTTTTAAGCGAGAAAGTGACATCTGTCAGTCTGCGAACAGAGTGAAATTCAACATTCAAATGGCACAAACAGTTTTTGTTTAAAACTGAGGAGGAAACAATAACACTGCTCTATTGCAAAAAACAATTAAGACAAATTAGCAACTTCGCAACTTCGCAACTTCACTCTTCATTCTGCGCTTAGCGTAGTTGGTTACCATGACCGTGGTCAGGAGATAGGAAAATACTGCCTGCTCCCGGAACCAATCAGATTGCAGGATTCTCAGGATACCCCCCGCTCATGATCAAAGAAATAAATAATATGTAAATACTAAACCAGAAAGATTGAAGAAAATAAATAGAAATTGAGAAACACTGGCTTCGAGCCTGACACGAAATTCAATTTCTTTTTCACAGCAATTAAAGTGTGTATTCTGAACATCTGACAGTTTCCACAACAAAAGTTCGCTGAAGTTAAGTCCTGCCCAGCAGGGTTAGTATCGGTTTTTTTTTCTTTCAAGTGTTATAAAAGTCAACAAGAAGTGTGCAAATTCAACACAAAGATCACAATCGTCCAACTCTTGAGGTTGACCATTCTTTCTGCAAGTCAAAAATCTACTCTCCTAGATGAGGTTATTTAAAGTCTCTGTTACGAGCCTAGGAAGGCCCATCAGGCCGGCGCTTATCTCCGGTTTCCGTAGCATGAAGCGACTAGGAGTATTTATACTCCCCCCTGGATGGGATATTAGTCCATCGCAGGGTTACCCCCAGCATTACGCCAGTACCCATTTATACACCTGGGTGGAGAGAGGCACTGTGAGAGTAAAGTGTCTTGCCCAAGAACACAACACAATGTCCCCTCCCAGGCCCCGAACCCGGACCACTCGATCCGGAGTCGAGTGCACTAAGACGAGGTTATTTATCACCAGGCAATTCCATCATTTTGGAAATAGAAACTTCTTTATTATTCATCAGCGTCACAAATTCTTGCAGATTTTGTGGCTCATTTGTTGAAATTCAAGCACGCTTCCAACAGACCTGTTTATTTTCGTATTTCACCCAGTTATTTTCCGGTGCGGCTGTTAATTAAATGACATGAGGATTTAAAAAGGGTTTTCAGCTTTGTTTTCCCTCTCACCTAACACACAGGCGGCTTCCACTTCTTTATTTTTCATACAGATATAATTTTTTAAAAGAAACGTGAAGCGAAACATTGCAGGAATAAATTGCAAGAGAAGAAAGTGGATATCAGTGAAATCAACAGACACAAACTAGCTGATCTTATAATCTACATGTTTACCAATCAGCAAAATTAAAGTAGTGTTGCCAAACCTGCAATTATACTCAATGACTAAAAGATTTCGACATACATGTATGTGAAGACTAAGTTGCGATTTTTTAATGTTTCGTTTAATTCAGTTTAGCTCATCTTTTCTATCACTGGGCAAAATTTTTGAGCACAGTGCTGTGGGAATTTCAATGCAAACAAGCTGATGAAATCTACATTTTTTTTGCTGATTGATCGCAATGATAAATATAAAAATAGTTTTTTACTGTTTTTCTTCCCGTTGCAAGGAAATTGCTGTTGATTTTTTTTCAGTGCAGGCAGAGGAGTTGACCTGGTCTTTAAGAGTAAAAATATTATGGTTGACTGGTGAACTTTTTTCTTGTTTATTTGACCTGCAGAATGTGTCTGTGGAATGTGAGCTTGCATGATCTCCATAGATGTGAAAAGAGTGATTTTGATTAAGACATTTAAGAAATTAATTTGACAATAATGTACTCAAACAGTTTTCATTCTCTTTTCATTAAGAAAATTAAGAAAGGAAAAAGGCGATAAGTGGGCTGCAAGCAAACATCAATAATATTATTATTGTTGTAATTTGAGAAAACCGTACATTAGTTTCATAAATCATGCACATGCTGGAGGCCTACAAATCTTACACTCACTCACTAACTCACTCAGACAGACTGCCTTGATGACATAGTGTTTAGTTGACTTCCACAAAAAACATATTTGTGTCAAAGACTGATTGGTGAGTGGAATAGCTATTACCGTATTTACCGGTGTATTTGTGGATCCCATGTATAAGTCGACCCCCCATTTTTGATGGCATAAAAAGCAATTTCTTTATTTCTTAATTAAATGTTCATGGTATACTTAATCCTGAATTATTTCATTTCTGGAATTTTGGATACACAAAAAAATCAGGGTCTCAAGTGCTTAATAGTTTTGTGGTTCAGCAGTTGTTGTATATGCGGGCATTTTGTGGTTGAGTTTCGAAAAAGTTCTCAGAAAATCGAACATGTAAACCTCAAACTAACCTGTTTCGTTGTTCAAGGATAAAGGGCTTTAGAGAATAAGCACAACATCACAGAAGCAGGAGTCAAATCTTCAATCTTTAATTGGTCCTTGATTTACAATATCTCACATGACAAACAAAACAAAAAACTCATAAACCAAACACTACAAAGTTTGCAACAGCATTTAAATCAGCCAGGTTTGTATAAAGAATAAAAAACAATCATTACCAACCAGCATTTTCAGACAATGCGAGTGAGGACGCTTGCACCCAAACATGAGGTTACTGCATGTAAGCAGTTGAACGATTGGGTTTTATTTGAAGAAACAGAAATGCCCTTTTGAGCTTTCCGCTTTTGGTAAACGAAAATTGCCAGTGTCTATTTCTTATTTGTGCGAGTGAGTACATGTATCTTTAACATTTAGAATTGGACAAATCCTTTCTCATTTCAACTGGAATTGCTTACATTCATTTAAGTCTTTTGTTCACTGCGTTTGTTATGCTCAAGACAACATTATTATGTTAATTTTGAAGAAATTATTTAGCTGAAACTTGACTCTAAATCTTTGACCTGTGTATAAGTCGACGGCGATTTTTGGAGCTTCTTTCGAGGCCATAAAAGGTCAACGTATACGTGGGTAAATATGGCCACCAAGACTGTCAGCTTCAATTCAACTGCTTTTTGCTACAAGCTTGCACTTTTGTGATAATCTACATGTACCATTAAGTTCTTGCCTTAATTAGCATCAGTAATTTGGTAGATTTGGCTGGTGGCCATGTACATGTAAGTCATTTTATATTTTTTACAAGACTTGTAAGGTAATATGTTTGCAAAATAAATAAACAAATAAACAAATCATCCATTTTTCCTTGCACTTAGGTGCAATTAGCCAAAATAATAATTCAAAAAATAAGTAAATGGCCTTATGTAGGCATTGTCCCTTGCGTTGTGGGAGGAAAATTTACTGTGCAAATGTTCCCACTATACATGCAAGAGGCCATTTTGAGATATTCTTAGAGTTTCCCTGCTAGCTGGGCTGACAAGTTCGGGAAGAGAGACCTCTGCCATGGGTCCAAATTCACTGAGTTGAGCATGCGGGGCAGTTACTTAGTGACCAAATCTCCTCATATGCAGCCTTCTCAAAACCGGCCGGTCGACGGCTCAATGAGCCGCCTCCTCAGAAAGCTTGACCGTCTCCTTCCAGTCAGAAAATGTCGGACAACACATTTTTAGCTCGAACGTGAAGTCACTGGAGATATTACAAAAGCTTGAAAAAAGTTTGTTTCACGTACAAATTCGCGTCCGCAATATTTTTTGGCATCGCGCACGTGAAATGTTTATTTAACTAACATTGCAGCATTTCTTATCAGACTCCAAGCAAGTGGCAATTCCATATGTGAAATTTCACTAAATTGCACTAAATTGCATCTGTGAGTGTCTAAATTTAAAAAAATTCCCTAGGGGAGCATGCCCTCAGACCCCACTAGAAGCTTGCGTCCTTTGGGCACTCGCTATAGGGCCTATAGCATCAAACTGTCTCCACTTTCCTTATCACCTGCTCCCGAAAAATATTTTGAGAAGGCTGCATAAATTATGATACTTCATGTTGTGTGGACTCACTTAAAAACAGCGGAAATACTGTAAAGGAATGTGCACAACACATAGGGCACAAGTCACAGTCACCAATCATATCATGAGGCATGCGGTTTGAAGAGTGCCGTCCAATGTTGTGGACGGTGGTTGGATCAAAGTGAGTCTTGACCCATGGCAGATTGAAGTCTCCCGTACTTGTCAGGACAGCAAACACAAAAAGAAAAGAGACCTCTTAGTTTGAGTGGAGCAATGAGTTAAAAATGAACTGAACAACCTGAAATGAGATGTTAAATGCTCAGAGATATTTATTTAGCTACTAGCTACTCTGAAATCCGAGGGTAAACAAAGTATCATTATTATTATTATTATTATTATTATTATTATTATTATTATTATTATTATTATTATTATTACGTCACATCACCAAAGCTTTGTGTTTAAAATTAGGGGTGGCGAATGGTAAATGCGAGACTTTGTGAGACGGCGAGACCAGCGTTTTTCTTTGCGAGCCCGAGACATTTTGACTTTTTAGATTGCGAGACCGAGACTTCAAAGTGTTTGACACCTTCATATAAAAAACGAGACTGCGAGACGCACATAAGCGCTCAAAAAGCGAGACTGCGAGACACATGAAATTCGACTAAAATTTTGCGAGACCCAGAGTTTTTGATGAACCATTCGCCACCCCTAAAATTTAGACTGTATAATTGTCACTTGAATGGTTATAAAGTTAACATGACTGATGATGAGAAGAAATTTAACTACAGCTGTAAGTATCTGATCAGGTCTGTCTCTGATTTATTTTTTGTTGTTTTAGGTTTTCTTTCCTGACGTGGAAAGAGCTGAATGGCTCAACAAGGTAAGTTTATGGTACCACTTTGTTTGAAAAATAATTGGACAAATTAAATTAAATGATCTTGTTTTTTCCTCTTCCCACCAATAATGTTGGAGATATAATTTAAACATATTAAGTTTATTTTAAGGTGGCTCAAACCAGTTTCAACGGATGGAATATCTTATTAGTGGAATGTAACTCGACAACACTGTTTTCTGTAACTGCAATGTTATGGTACCAAATGAAACAAGATCCAGTCACAATGGCAACAAAAGAGCCATCTAAAATGCCCAATATTTTGTATTTAAACGCTTATATCTAAAAAATGAACTGTGTGATCCTCAATTTTTATTGCTGAAAGGTAATTGCCAGGCTAAGATAACTTCTCTGGGTTGGATTCAGAGCCACCTTGAACTTTTCCAGTTGTGAAGGTGGCTATTAATATGCTGGAGAGAAATTCTTTATCTTTGCAGGGAGTTTGTCTGAGCCTTCTAATCACTTTCCAGCAATAAAAGTTTCTTGGATCCACTTACTATAATTGGTGCTCTACTAAAGTCCTGCTCTACTTTTTCAACCCAAGTTTCCGTTTCATTGTGTTTGACTTCTTCTGATGAGTTTGTACAGTGTGCGAGCCAGTGAGTAATGTGAGTCACCAGGCAAGGCGTGCAAGCCAGCTTGCAGTTATTGAAAGCTAACCATTTAAATTAATGGATACTTTGACTTATATATACTGTTTATTAGAGCTATTTGAAAGTGTTCTCAGAGGCTTCTCATGTCTGCCTTGCATGCCTCGCTGGTTCGCAGATTACAATGCATCCCAACCTCCCACCTCTGATCAATCTTCTTCCACGTTTTGATGTCCTTCATATGGTTCTTCTTCCTCTTCTCCTCTTAATAATTTATATTTATTGTCATTATTATAACTTACTTAGTGGAGATGTCTATGCTTTTTGTAGATGCTAGTCCAACTGTGGCCGTACATCAATGATATGGTTATCAAGATTTTGAGGGAAACTGTGGAGCCAGAGATACAGAAGAATGTGCCCAGTTTTCTGAGCTCTATTCATTTTGGAGAAATCTCTCTTGGCCAAGTGGTATGTTATTGCCCCTGAAAGTGAATAGATGTGTTTTTTTTTGTTAACTCAAGTTTCCTAGCAAAAAAAATGCAAGTTTTCCTACATGTACATTGTAACAAGAGGCCTATATTCATTTTTTGGGCTTGAAACACCTTTCCTTTGTAAAGTTGTACTGTTGATAATGTTGCATGGATTTTCAGAGAGTTGTCAAGAGGTGTTAGGAGACAAATATTAATTCCCATCTTAGGACACGTTCAGTCCTAAGAAAATGCAGTATTGCCACCTTTTTTATTTACTTGATCCACTTTAACTTGAGTCAAATTTATTTTATTTCATTGTTAGCCTCCCCGTATTGGTGGCATCAAGACTTATGCTCATAATGTTGATCGGAATGAGATTATCTTGGATATCGACCTCATGTAAGTATGCTGTTCAAACACCTGATCCACATGAGTATTACTAAACCATGGAACAGTGAAGCACCAAAACAGTGAAAACAAAGCACCAAAACACCATGTATGACCCCACCATACATTGAATACCAACTGACAAAGGCTGTATTTGAGGCTAAATATCGTTTTAGTAAAACATTATTGCTCCTAATTCATCGAGATTAAGATTAGGATTCAGAATAAGACTGAGATTAGGAACAATAACTTTTTAGGCCTAATTAGGCGTAAAACAATATTTATAATCTCAAATCCAACCTTTGTCGGTTAGTATTCAATGTATGGAGGGGTCGCACATGGTGTTTTGATGCTTTGTTTCGCTGTTTCGCTGTTTCAGTGTTCTGCTGTTTCGTTGTTTAGTAATGTCCGCTCTACATGTATGTACTAACATTGTGCTCTTTTGGATAAAACGTTTGATGAACATCTCGTAGGTGTGAGCTTTTAGAGTGGATTCTGCTTGTTGAGATACATGTACTGTAACTGGCAAAAGTAGTTTTAAAGTCACAATTTCACTATGCTGCATTGTGTTGTCAGCGGTTTAGCAAAAAAAATATGAGCCTGCAATACTTGTGTGTAAAGAAACCGCTGAAAATGGTGAATGATCGAAGGAATGGAGCTGTGCACGTAACATCACAGCTAAATTACTCTATAATTACGTTATCTTGAGAGAAAATTCACAGCGAGAAACAAAATTATTTTGTCATTTATTTATTTTAGCAAAAGTAGCAGCAAAATGATAACTGCTAACCCTTTTGTTTCGAAAGAGCGAAGGTGAAAACAAATCACAAATTTGCGACTTCTCCAGATATATTAGTCGCAAGGGGAAAAATTTAGTCGCAAATGCGACTGTATTGGTCGCAATTTCGAGCCCTGCTTCATTGTAACATCACATCCTGTTGGTGTTGGCCTCAAAGACATTGAATTTGCATTTTCAGGGGCCTTTAAAAAATTACCATGAAAAAAAAAAAATTCAACACTGTAATTATATGAGTTAACTTTGTTGGTAATCCCTACTCAGCCCCAAGAAGGTGTCCATTTTTCCCCTTAATTCTCAGGAAAAACCAACAATAAAATGATTTCAAATGGTTTTAATTTTTTTGTTCTTTAAGTTTATTTGTTATCTCCCCAATTATTGGACAACTAGAGCTCCACTTCTGTATAATAGGGAGTTTAGGCAAAGACGACGGCTACAGCTACGGCTACGCCACGAAGCAAGAATATTATTGGTTAAAAAAGGACAAATAGTCGTGCTGCACGTGCAACATGGATTTCTGTGCCTTTCTCTGCCGTACTCGGACCACAAAACAACAATGTGACATCACCACATTTTAGGCTTTGACGACAACGTGAGCACATAAAAATGAATCAGTCATTTTCTGTTTTGACTTTCAGATACAGGATAGTTCGCCTGTATTGTAAAAGATAAAAGAGACGGAATAATCACGAAATACTTGCGATAGCGCTAAGTTATAATTTTTTGGACTGATGTTTTCGTTGCTGTAGTCGTTGTCTTTGCTTAAACTTCCTAATAATACCCTAGGGAGGCAAATAAAATGAGCACTTAATTAATATGTTATTAAAAACACTGTACATGTACATACCAGCTATGTTAGCCGCAGGCAAAGAATCGAGTTTGTTGATTCTGTTGTGTTTTATTCATTTCTAGCTATGCAGGTGACTCTGACTTTGAGCTGTCAGTCAAGGGTGCCACGGTTGGAATTGAAGATCTTCAGGTATACAATGTACATGTATAGTATTGTTATGCATTGACAAAATGCTATTTGTTAGAAACTGGCCAACGAAGACCCTGTTAACATTCGTGAACCTGCTAATACAGCCTAATTGATGTTAGCCCATTCACAACCCATTCACAGCCCCATTGACGAATAAAAACATCTGGCGTTAGACGGAGTAAAATCTCAGTGGCATTTACGGGAGTGAAAGGGTTAATCCATTTACTCCTCGATCAGGTTCTCCCAGGACGCCCCCAGTTGACAAGTAAAATTGTCTGGCATTAGACAGACTAAATAATAATAATATTAGTATTATTGTGTCACTCACAGGAGTCAATGCGGACATAGTTTTTGACTTGTTAACCCATTCACTCCTTATTAGGCGCTCAAGGAGACCCCCAGTTGACGAGTAAAATCATCTGCCGTTAGACTGAGTATAATCTGTTGTCTCACTCCCAGGGGTCAATGGGTTAATTTAATTAATTAAGTTAATAATAATTATTAATTAGCGAACAGTTAAATTAAAAGCTAGGTAAGTCAATTAAATTAAGAAACCTGGCCAGTGATTTTCAACAGTAGGGCATAAAACAAAACCTCTAAACTTTTGTGACTTGGTTGAATTTCAGACAGCATAAAGGTTGCTGTATCTCATACTATCCTTTAAATCTTTCTTTTATCCAATTGTGTGGTAATACTGTTATAAAACTTAGTTGCCTCTTACTGTATGTTCACCTTATAATTATGAGGCAAGCGTCACTTTTAAAGTATGCTGCAAGCGTAGAAGGCCCATCAGGTCGCGCTTATCTCCGGTTTCTGTAGCATGAAGCGACTAGGAGTATTTCTACTCCCCCCTGGATGGGATGCTAGTCCATCGCAGGGTTACCCTCACCATTAAATTAGCCGGTACCCATTTATACACCTGAGTGGAGAGAGGCACCGTGAGAGTAAAGTGTCTTGCCCAAGAACACAACACAATGTACCCGGCCAGGACCCGATCCCGGACCACTCAATCTGGAGTCGAGCGCACTAGTTAACCATGAGGCCACCACGCCTCCCCAAGCATCACTTTTGTTACCTAAAAATATAGACTGGTTAGCATTAGTTGGTAATGGTAGGAGCACTTGCCTTGTACCAGGAAGTGGTGAATTGCAAGGGATATATTTACCTCTTTCACCAACACTTTAATATGTAACACTGTTAATTACAGTATAATAACATGATTTACACGATAAAAGCACTGTGGTGTACATCATAACTAGGTCAACTCAACCTCAGTGCTGCTTGTCAAGAAAAACAACAAGAAGATTCTGTACTCTATGAATCCGTTAAGGTAGAATATTTTGTTAGGAATGATATCCTCCACATTAATTTTGTAAAATGTGACTTTTTGCAGGTGCGAGGAAGTATGCGTGTTATCTTGCGGCCTCTCATCCCAGCTGCTCCTCTTGTGGGTGGAATTTCAGTTTTCTTCCTTAACAGACCTGTAAGTTGATACTGTACCAGAGCTTGTGTTGGACCCTCTATCTTGCTTTTCATATAGGGATAAATATTAATTTTGTTACTTATAAGCCATGTAAAGATGTTACCACTCTGAAAGTTTCTATCATTGCCACAGATGTTACAAATGTACATCGTTTCCTTTCCTTTTTGCTTTCCAGGACATAGACTTTGATTTGACAAATTTGGCCAATATTCTTGATATTCCTGGTTTGAGGTATGTGTCAGCTTATGTTCTTTGTAACAGTAATTAATTTTAATTTTGTTTGTTATCGTTAATTGAAACGTCAAGTCCTCGTAATCAATTATACAACCACAAAATGCATTAGCAGTTGAATAGCTATCATCATCATCATCATCATCATCATCATTTTTTTTGAATACTGGTATCTGTAATGTCAAGGTATAATAATTAGTAGTAATCACTGCTTGGTTACTGCAGTTCTAGAGTTTTCATTAGCTTAGCCATCATGGTATATGGGCTATTATACCACATGTGGCCTACAAAACAGTAACTGTATGCATTAGTTTTTTCGTATTTACAAAATAATGTGTGGAAGATTTATCCACAATTTGTGGGTGATTTTAGTAAAACAATAATAATAATTATTATTATTATTCCACTTGCACTTGTTGGATATGAGATGATAGATAGCCAACTCTGCACTACACACTTCATTGACTATCTGTTATCTCCTATCCAATGCACTCTTCGAATGATAATAATAATACATGTATTATTATTGTCATAGTCTAACCCTGTTTACATTTTATATCCTTTCTTTGGCCATATGTTTATTTTGAAATGGATAGTCTTCTTGCTCAGTGATTTGGTATGCTTGGTTTGTCTAATTTTCAGTGACATCATCCGTGGAGTAATTGATGATGTTGTGGCAAGCATTGTTGTCCTTCCCAATAAAATTACAGTTCCGCTGACCAATGTGGATCCTTATGAATTGAAATACCCGTTGCCTGATGTAAGTGTATAACTTCTGTTTCATGTACTAGAGCATGTATAAGAGAATTTTATTTTCTTCTCCTCTTGACCACCAATGGATGACAAATTTTCAGAATTGGTTGTCAATTAGCTTGTCCTAAAAAAATTGTTCATTTTACAAGAAAGGTCTAAAAAGTTGTAGCGTGAAGACCTGCGGATTCATTGGTTGTATCTTACTCATGCAGAAACCATTCATTGTTTTAACCTCTTATTTAAGTTAATTGGATCAATACGTATATGCAATATTATAGGACATATTAGTTTCTCCAGTGTTAAGATTTACAGCTGTAGGATGTTTTGTTTCTGTGGAGGATTGTCAGTCAGCCATCACCTTCACCGAGTAATTTTCCCATGGCTGGACCTCCATGCCATGAGCAGCTATGTCAGGCATTCAGGCACCTGTCACAGTAAGAAGTAGTGGAAGGTGGGAGGGAAGAGGGAACAAGATGACTGTAACTATATATATTAAGCAATTATTGAATGAGGCTGAGGAGGATATGAAGAATTCTGCAGGTCGAGGAGGGTGTTATCCACCAAGGCCGAAGGCCGAGGTGGATAACATCCTCTGAGATCTGCATAATTCTTCATATTCTACGAAACCCGAATTTATTATTCATTCAAAATATTTTCAAACTCTTAAAGGAGAAAATGAGCTTTATTTTTAACAATTTCGCACCCTCCAACAAAAATAACGCAACCTCGTCCCCAGCTTTTTCGGTCAACGGTTCAATAATTTGCAGTGGGCTGCACTTTTGACGTCATTTTGACGTCATCGGTTCAATCATCTGCAGTGGGCTGCACTTTTGATGTCATTGATTCAATATGATGAGGGTTCTTTTCAAATTTGGTGAACAGCAGCTGGTTTTGGTGACATTATTATGCATGTGGTTTTAACCAATCAGAACCGGGGAAATATTTTGAATGAATAATAATGTTTATTGTTTTTTCATGACTTTAATTTTTCAGGGTGTACTTCGAATTGAAGTCCTAGAGGCTAAAGACTTGATCAAAAAAGACATTGGGGTGTTCAAGAAGGGTTCTTCGGACCCCTATGCCATATTACAGGGTATGTATGTCTTGAAGGCCATCTGCACTAAATTATGTAAAATCAGAGATACGTTTCAGAGAATGTTAAATTAAGTTTTTTTGTTTGTTGTTATCTTTTATTGTTTAAAATAGTTGGAGCAAAAACGTTCAGGACAAAGACGAAGGATAGCACTTTGAACCCAGTGTGGAATGAAGTGTTTGAGGTATAAATGCAACCAAAGTTAAAATCAACCTGTTCTCTTCAAAATTGTGATCAGTTTAGCACAAAGAAATTAAGATGTAGGCAATCTTCCATTTAGATTAATTAGCCATTTTTAACTTCAGCAGGTTTTTAAAGGCTATTCAAGTTCGCAGTAAAACTCTTTTCATCCATTAATGATTGAAATAGCATATCTCCTGGAAATAGTCATTATTTAGTATGCTTCCACCAGAAACTAGAGTCATACCCCAGGAGATTAAAAAAGCACATTCAACAAAATGGCCGAAGATGCTACAAATGCATCTATTGTTTTCAGCCATTTCGACTTGAAGTTCAGAGCTGGCAATGAAAGATTTGGTTTAAAAACCCAACCAAATAATAATTATTATTTAGTCTTGAACAAAAAAAGAATGCAATGAAATGAAAGAACCATCCAAGTAATTCTTTATTAACATTGTCTGTCATAGGCTTTTGTGGATAATTGTCACGGACAGAAGATAAAAATTTCTCTTTTTGATGAGGACAAAGCATCTGATGATGAGAGCCTTGGAAAGTAAGTACTTGTAATATGTTGTACATCCAGTGTGGATGCAATGGCCCCTTAATTAAGGAGGTTTTCTTCTTTTTTTGGAGGGTGGGGGGGGGGGGGGGGTTAGTATCATATAAGTCTGAATTACATGACAGGGTGTTCAGTAGGCCTTGAGGATAGGAGAATAGGAGAATCCGGCTACTGCTTGAAATTCTCCAGGAAAATTTCTCTCTTTAAGTAGTCATTTTAGTTTAATCTTCTGATACTTCAATTCTTAATGAAGTCCCTGCATGACAGGATTAGGAATGTTGACCTCTGTGGACTGTGGCCATGGCTCTTTTCATAAATTCCAATTCATACCAGCCATACTCTGTAATTTGCAGGTCACTGGGTTACACGAGGCATAACGATCTGTCAGCAAGAAAGCAAATCCTAATTTGAGAATTGTCAGTTTAAAGGAGCTAGGTCACACAATTTTAGGCAATTTCAGCACTGATCGAATGGTCATAGAATTAACTAAAATATCAAAATAACTGTTCAAAACTATAGAAGAACTCTAACAAAAGACAGGGAAGCCCCTTTAAAGAGGGGTTCTTCAAGTGAAATGACATTCTCTTACCATGCTTTCTCCAGGAATTTCTTACTTTTTGGATGAGTGTGCTTTTGATGTCACCTTTGCCTAGGAAACTCGAGAAAATGGATTCAACCAGGCGTTTATAATAAATAAACGACACACATGGTTTTGTTCTTGATCTTCTCAGGGTTGAAGCTGATATTAGCACCATTGTGCAGCAAGGCAATGTTGATCTGGTAAGTTATGATTCTAAAAAACATAGTCAACAAAGAATGCCTCTTAAGTACAGGTCAGGCAGGCTCCTAAATTTGGTCCATGACACACATTTTCTGATTTCACCTAATTAATCTTCAAGCCTTTGTTATGTTAGGTTCCCACATGTTTGTTTCAACAAGCACACCCCACATCCAACAAGATAGAGCATAAGATAGAGTAAACTAGACGCCCCTTGAGAGTAAACTGGGTTGCTTGTGGTATGTGTTACACGAACACAGAGGGCACTGAGTTGGGTGGTATTGAAGGTGCAGAAACTGGATTTTCCCAGGTCAGTAATGCTGGCTAGGCCGAGCCAAAAATAAAAAAAAGCTTAAGAATCCAATAGGTCCTGGTAACTCCTACAGTGGAAGATCTGTACAGAATCAGGCCAGGACCAGGGAGTCGATCTCAACTGTGGCATGTTTCTCATCATCCCCTGACCTGCTACTTAGGATTACTACTTATTTTTTAAATAGCTTCTTGTTTGTAAATAATTGTTGCATAAATTAAATTTGGTCAAGAACGAAAAAAAAATCACCTGTGGGGTTCCCCATTGACGAGTAAAATTGTCTGGCGTTAGACAGAGTAAAATCTATAAGTGTCACTCTTGGGAGTGAAAGGGTCAATGGGGACATAGTTTTTGAGTGAATCTAGCTGTTGTTAACCCTTTCACTCCTGTGGGGTTCCCCATTGACGAGTAAAATCGTCTGGCGTTAGACAAAGTAAAAACTATAAGTGTCACTCTTGGGAGTGAAAGGGTTAATGTGCAGTAGATAAACCTAAAGAAATATTGTTGGCTTCCCAAATAATAAACTCTATTTTCCTCTAGAATAAGTCATTTGCAAGAGGGACCACTTGAAATACAAAATAACTAAAAATTCTTGTTGTCTTTATGAAAACAACTCGCATATCAAATATCAAAGCACATGTGCAAATTAGTTAAGGACGGTGCCTACTATTGTTATTGCGCATACGGTCTGCATATTTCGAGATACTCTGATTTCCTATGGGTGGTGCTTATTAAAATAGGGATATTTTTGTGCGGTTCAAAACTATATGCAGATAAAGCAGAACTTTGCAAGTGCTCTTGTTATCCAAAAAGAATTAATTATAATAATAAGCTTCGATTTGGAAAAGAATGCCATACATTGCTTTATATTTTAAAGCTTTTTACAAATATTGTTGATTAATTATCTTCGAAAAATGCATGGTTACCTCCAATTTTCTTTTTGAATTTTAATAACACTTGTTAAGCTCTGCTTTCCTGCATATTCAGTAAACCATATTCACCAACCATGGGAAGGTCATACAATAATAATTTATGTTATGTACACACTGTACCTAGTTAGTGGCTGTGTGTTTGGCTCCCGTTGAGACCACTTTTATAGATTTTTTGCAAGTATCCCTGACTCACCACTGATAAATAAATGTTTTGGCTTCAACAATGTTTGTCCCTTTTGCAGTGGCTTCCACTTGAGAATGTTGAAAGTGGCCAAATCAATCTTAGGTGCACTTGGTTCTCGCTGACTTCCAATCCGGAAGATTTAACCCAGGTAAGTACCAGGCACCTACCAAAGACTTCATAATGCAACGTTCCAAAGTGATTTATTTTTTTGATTTAGTTATTTTGTGAGACTGCAGGGCCTTAACTTTTAGTTATTGAGCCAACGTTCAGCAACAAATTAAGGGATCTTGATTGTAAAAGCAAAGCGAACTTAAAGGTTTTTTGGCCTGTTTTTACCCCAGTGTTTCTTGCATTCATGGCAGAAGTTGGTTTTTGATTATTTCTCAAGTGTCCATAAAACCTACAGGGATTTTTGATTTATGGTATGATTTTGAGTCAGACAGCTTTGAAACATTTTTTCTGGCATTCAGCTTTGTTTTTCCCTGAAATGTAAGTGGATTTTTTTAGAGTTTTCCTGCAATTTGATGAAAGAAAGAAAATACTTCCATGAAGAATGCCATTTTTATCATTTGCTATTTAATAACATTTTGAGAGCTACAGTGTATAAATATTATGTAATCAATATTATTTATTGCAAAATAATGTGGTTGGGTGTTGAACCTGGAACGGTAACATAATGTTACCTGGGGAAAGTGTTTCTTAAAGCCTGCATGGAGCATGTGAACAGAAATAAGTGTGTCTAGTTGGGTTTAAAAAAATTTGAAAAAATGCCATTAGTCAATGACATTTGAAGCGAGAATCACCCAATAAAGTCTATGGTGTGGAGCACCTGTAGCTTACAATAATATACTATTTTGTTGATTTTTTTTCCACAGCCTGAAAAAGCGGTTTTAGGAGAGGAAACTTTGGCAACAGCTGCTTTGTTTGTCAAACTTGACTCTGCTAAGAATCTTCCAGTAAGTAGAGCTGTGCTAAGTTCAAGGTCACTCGAAAATGATGTCACTTAATTAGTTTGCTTACCTTTATTCTTTTTATACAATAACCCATATTAAGTGCATTGTCTTCATGGCATCTCAGCCTGTCCAGTGATTCCTGCATGAACCTCCGAAAGTCTCCTAACGAACTCACTTCATAATCAGTGATTACTCCAAGTTAATTCCATCTCAATTGGAGGGCTGAGGATATGTTTTGTCCCATGTCAGATGTTAGGGCATCTTTTTCCTTTTTTAAAATTGACTGAAATTTATTTCAGAAATGGCATAGAGGTGAACTTAAAAAACATTCCTTGGACATTTTCCCCTGATTTGTGCTCCATTCTCAAGAATAACCTCAGCAAAAACATTGATTGCTTCATCTGTTGAATGCATTCTATAGCATTTTGTGTTGTGTCGAGCGAGTTCTCAAGGAGTGCTAGTGTCTGGTGGGCTAACAGCCACACAGTCAAGTGGTTTCCCTCTAGGAATTGGCCTCCAAGAGTGGAAGCCCAACCAGTCACCCAACTTTACTTTGCAATGCAGAAGTTAATGGGTATTGAATGCTAAAATTATGGTAAAATAGATTGAAGGAAAGTTGAAACATAAGTCTAAAGTCAATGAGGATTAAAGTGGTAATTCTCTCTAGCCCTAAAAGTAAGAGCACCAGCTAACAGAGTTACTTCTGTTCATTTGATTTGTGCAATTTGCAATATTGTGGATAATTTACATTATGTTTTCAAAAAAAATTATTTCAAGGTTACCAACGCGGCCCGTGGCACAACCAGTGCATTCTGCAAACTTACGGTGGGGAATGTCACCTTCAAGAGCAAGGTAAACATCATGCAGCAGTGTTGCATTGTTGGCACACCTCTGCCTCATTTTGCAATTGGTTCTTTTAGTTAGGGGCTAATTCAAGGATACTTAAAGGGTACTTAAATGCAGGGCTCGAAATTGCGACCAATACAGTCGCATTTGCGACTAAATTTTTCCCTTTGCGACTAAAATATCTGGAGAGGTCGCAAATTTGCGACTTGTTGTCACCTTCGCTGTTTTGAAACAAAAGGGTTAGCAGTTGCCACTTTGCTGCTACTTTTGCTAAAATAAATAAAGAAATGACAAAGTTATTTTGTTTCTCGCTGTGACTTTTCTCTGAAGATAGCGTAATTGTAGAGTAATTTAGCTGCGATGTTACGTGCACTGCTCCATTTCTTCGATCATTCGCCATTTTCAGCGGTTTCTTTACACACAAGTATTGCGTGCTCATATTTTTTTGCTAAACCGCTGACAACACAATGCAGCGGGGCGATTTTGCGTCTAAAATTTGCGAAATTGTGACTTAATTTTCGTATCTTATCGCAAAATGCGACTGGATTTTTTTGTTAATTTCGAGCCCTGAAATGCTTCAGACTTTTAGGGTAGGGGCATTTTGTGGTGGGCAGTTATTCACAGAGTGAACTTGCATAGTTATAGGAATCTTAATATTATTTGTACCAATACACACAGAAAAAAAGGCAACTGCCCTATCTAAAACTTCCATAGAGTACCGAAGTGATGACGTCACAAAAATGTATATTTTTGAAATTATGGGATATGATGTCATATTCTACATGATGCCCTCATACCCAAAATTAGCTCTGAATTGCAATTCCCGATGGAGATATAAGGGATCAAGGTTTGATAGCATCCCATACAAACCCTTCAAAATTTGTTCTGGTTCCTTCAGTTTGGAACCAGCTCAAAATTAGAGAGATTTATATGGGGCAGTATATGAAACTTTCATCCTTTATACTGTATTTTGGCTGGGAATGACAATTAAGAGGTGATTTTTGGCAAGGACCCTTTTCTAAGGACGCTCTATTTGAAAATGGCGCCAAATCCCATAATTTCGCAAATTAATTTTTTTGTGACGTCACACTTCGGTACTCTATTCAGGGAGGAAAATGTCAAGAAGTGAAGAGGGCTGTATGTATTTTCTTTTCTGTGTCTGATTGGTTGAGAAGATTTTCACCAATCAGATCCTTAGAGATACCATCCCAAAGTTTGGGTTAGGGGAATGTGTTTTCTGATCTAAGGTTTTCCACTTTTTGTGGTCAAAGAACAAGCTTCCATCTTCCAAATCATGATGCTGATGCTAATGACATGACTAAAAGTGGGTAATTTGTTTATTTGTGGTCATATGCATAGGGCAGCATAATAATTATTTGCACCATTGCTGTGCTTTGGTTACAAGTACCATAGACAATATGCTCTCTAAAAGTTGCACTATTGTCCTTTTAAATATATCATGGTTTTTTGTTGTAGACCATTCAGGATTCTGTCAGCCCAGTGTGGGAGGAACCATTCCGTTTCTTGGTCCACGATCCGAAATACCAAGAAGTGGATATCGAGGTAAAGTGTACACATCATCCCGAACTCATCCAAACTTGTGGTCTTTTTTTTGTTATACCAGTCATTAGACAATTAATTCTCTGGGGTCTGAATGTAGCTGTTACAATGTCTCTGGATTGGTTCAGGAAACAGTACACCCAAAAATACACTTAACCCTTAAACCCTTTGAGAGGAGGCAGTGTGGCCCAGTGGTCAGGACACTTGCCTTGAGATCCAAGCTCCCAGGTTCAAGTTCCTTTCTGTCCACTCCTTGAATTTTATCCTGGTAATCCCTGGTTCAACTTCTTGGCTGCACTTGTAAATAGCCAACTAGTTTGCCTCTGGCTAGCTGGGATTCTTAACACGTGCAGTTGTTGTTGTTCTGTTATGTCATTTCGTTGATTGTGTCTTTTGTTAGCCCTGAAAAAGTCCAGTCAAGAGTAGTCAATTAATAACCCATTGACTCCTGGGGTTTCTCCATTGATGAGTAAAATTGTCTGGCATTCGACAGCGTAAAATACAGTAAAATACTAAGTATGGCAGGTTTAGGACGGTTTAGGGGTGAAAGGTTTAAGTATGTATGTATGAAGCGACGGTCACCCCCATTGTTGAGTAAAATCAGTGACATTAGAGTTAATTGTCACTCTTTAATTGGTGTCAACAGGTTAAATATACAACAGAAACAATGAATCCTAACCTTAAGGACGTTCGCGCCAATTGTTTCTGCGCATCCTTACTGCGCACGCAAATGCACACGCCACGTCATACACGAGCGTGCGCACTAAGTAATAAAATGAGAAATGGTAGGGCAAAAGGCCATTGCTATAGCTTTGCCTGGATTTAACGGTCTTAGACGTTCGGTGATCCCAGTTTTTCTTTCCAGAAACGGATTTTATTTACAATTATCTCCACGTTGTCCAAAAATGAACAAAAAATCAATGTGGGACGTTAAAAAAAATTCAAGATTTCTGCTCATGGAACATCAAATCCTGCCATCTTGCGGCGGCAAGGCGCGTGAAACTGTGGTCGCTAAATGCGAACTTGATCTTTAAGGAACCTCACCAGTTGACTAAATTCACTTAATAAGTCCACTTAAATTAAACAATATTTGGCAGAGAAGATTTCACTTCAAAGATTTAATTGCAATATATTTGGGTTTACAGACACTGGCCTTATTCGCTAACGAAGCCCGATTTTGTCACATTTTGGGTGTTTTTCCGGGCATGTTCTCTCCAAAACGAAGTCGGTGACCCCCCATTTTTTTACATTTCTGACATAACTAACTCATCATATTACAGTGGTAAAAGTTTCAGAAAAAAATCAATGTTGAAAAATTTTCACGCGAACGTCCTTAAACACAATACCACTCTATTCTATATACCAATAATCCGGTGAAATATGCAGTTGTTATACAGTTAAGAGCTATGTGGTTTTATCATTCTCTGGATTTGCAATTGTTAAATTTTGTGTTCTGGACTAACATAACATATTATTGAATGATATGAATGACATCTTGTTTATCTTTTCAAGCCAAAGATTAGAATAGTATTAAATCATGTTATTATGTCGTATTGTGCCCTGACAGATCTTTGACAGCCAAAAAGAAAAGAACATTGGCAAGCTGGAATTCCCACTGTCTAAGCTGATAAAAAGTGAGGACATGTCAATGGAGCAGCATTTTCCTCTAAAAGAGTCAGGACATAACAGCACATTGGCCTGCAAAATAACACTGAAGGTCAGTCATGCAGTTTTGTTGAAGTCAAGGTGGTAAAGGATAATGCTTATGAGTTATGATATACTTTTTTTTAACAAAGAAATCATGATTATACAAACAAGACCATGGTGGCCCACAGTTATAACATAGAGGATATTACATGGCCGCGCGGGGATACGAATTTTATCTTCGAGTGCTGCAAGTATCTCTCACGAGTGAGCGAAGCGAATGAGTGAGAGATACTTTCAGCACGGGAAGATAAAATTCGTATCCCCGCGCGGCCATGTAATGTTCTCTTTATTATATAGATATTGATGAAATGTCTAGATTTAAAACAACTTGTTTTATTCAGTTTCGAAAGGATGAAAAAGTGGTCACCAACCGCTAAAACACGCATGTTGTGTAACATGAAACAAGATATGAGTTATGAAAAACAAATCATGATAATGTCAAATTTTGCAATAAAAATGTTAATGTAGTAGAGAAGAATTATAATGAAGCACAAAAGTATCTTACAATGAAGAGAAAGCTCTCGTTTTATTGGCTAATCGTGTTGGTTACCATGACAACACCTATATCCTCACATGTGAAAGATAAAAATGATATGTTCACTGCGCGCAGTGAAGATATGATTTTTTAGTAAAAGGAGAAATCCTGGTATTTCATCAATATCTATATAATAAATTGCTATTCTAGGTGGGCCACTTGATACACTATGACATTAATTATGACTGACTCTCACGACAAAGTAAACAAAAAAACACTTAGAAATTGACTAGAGTTACACAAACGAGAATTACACAAAGAAATGCCTTGTACATAAGATATAATGTAATAATATCATATAAGGTTTGTATTGAATAATATTTCATTAGAAATCCAACAACAGGAGTCAAGTGTAGTATCAAGCATTATTTTTATAATAAGCAAAGATTCTCCTCCATTGCTACTGTGACGTCTAAATGTCAAAGTACATGTATATGCTTATTGTTTATTGTTCAATAAATAATTATATGTTATTTGCAAGCTGGAAGGTCTGTATAGCAAAAAACTGTGACCAAGGTCTTGAAAATGCAGCTTTTTCAAGACCGAGGTCACATTTTTTTGCTATGCAGACCAACCCTTAGCTGGTAAATAACTTAATTTATTTTTTCCCTCTCTCTCTCTTCCTCTTTGAAATCACTTTTTAAAATCATGTTGACTTGCACCGCGCTTGATAGTGAATACAGTAAGCGACTTACAAACAGAATGTTTCAAAGAGAAATAGTTTTATTGGAATTCTATTTCCATGCCTCTTCTCGAATAAAAATCTGTTTTGAAGCACTAATTTTACTTCAGGAATCTGTACCTAAACTGATTCGTTGTCACAAGACAGAAATTTAAGGTCATTACACAAGCTCACACAACCAGGACTAGGATTCTGCCTGGTTTGGCAGGCAAAATAGAAAAATTCCGCCTGCTCCCAGAGCCAATCAGATTGCAGGATTTGCAGATTTCCACCCACTTGCGCATTGAGAAAAAAGTAACATCAGTTTCTAAATAAAGGAGAGTACATGTCTTCATGTTTAACCCTGTTTTTTTAAAAAAATATACCATGTATTATTCTTTCATTACATCAAGTAACAAAAATTACTTGGTTTCAAATCAGTACTGACAGCCACAACACAGGTCTTCCTTCAGAGATGTTGGTTACTTTTTTCCCTTAAAGCAGTAATTGAAGGTAAAGAGAGATTCTTTCACCCTGAGGTTAATTAAAAATCATTTGACAATAACAGTTGATTACTCAACTCAAACCAACTGCCAACTTCAAATTAATTGATTCTCACTGGTGATGTTAGCTATGATGTGGTACTCTGGTATTACGTAAATGGTGGATGGTGGGTGGGGGGGGGGGGAAGGGGAGGAGATGGAGGGCATGGTGGGGGGGGGGGGATGATGATGATGATGATCTTGACAATGAGGATGATGATTTTGTTTCAGGCCTTGTTTACGCAAGATGATGACACCTCAGATGAGGAGGAGGGCGACACCGATGAACCCGACATGATTGCAGAAGATGAGCTTCATGGGGAGAGTGTGGGTGAAATTCCACGCAGCAAGGAAAGGTGAGTCATATACAGAGCTTTATATCACAAATGTCACACACGTCTGCTTGTTGTTCTGTCACAGTTTAATTTCAAATTCCATTGATGAGAATGTCAAGGTACAGTGTAGTTCCTCAATAACGTTGTTCACTGTAGGACTTCTTTTCAATGTGCTATTCCAACTGACAGAATTTAACTTTTTACAACATCTTTTTACTTTATTACCAGTAGAAATGGAAGCTATGACAGCTGTTTCAGTACATTAAATTTTATGGATTATTTTATTATTTTATTTTGAGACAACCTTAAGTGATCATTGATTATTTGATGTTATGATAATGATTTCTCCGCCTTCTCCTCCACCTTGTCATTGTCATCTTCAACATGATTATGTTGTCATAACAGTACAAGTTGCAGCAAACCTCCCACTACATTTTTCTGCATCCTTTTTGTAAAGTTAAAATGTAAAATAATCAAAGAAATTGCACTGCTGCACTACAAACACCAAAAACCTAACACCTATTTCATTATAGTTCCATAAACTAAATAACTGCATGTGCATGCACATATTAGTAGGCTATTTTTCTTCCTATTTTACTATTAACAGGGTTCGTGCTGATCCTTGAAGTCCTTGAAAAGCCCTGAAATTAAATTTTGGACTTCAAGGGCACTTGAAAAGCCCTTGAAAAGCCCTTGAAAAAAGGGATTTTGTGGGAAACTGCGTGGGTGAAAATTGTCGAAGTTAAAGGGACAGTCCAAAAAATGAGCCCAACTATTTGACTATTGGGGAAAGATAAAATGCACAAATTGAAATGCCTGTGCATGCACTTAACGTTTAGGATATGGGAAAGAATAATATCAAGATGGGCCTTAATTTTTCACCAAAGAAAACACTGAAACATGATGTATGACATAGAAATCCTCCAACAAACGCTCCTTGAAAACTCAATTTTTGGTTCTTGAAAATTCCTTGAATACGCCTGGAAATTTATAGACAAAATGCAGCATGAACCCTGTATTAATAATTGCACTTTCAGCATGGTGGATGCAAAGTTGTGGGGTTAAATAACTCCATGCTCAAAAATAACCTCCTTGTATTGTTCAGTTGTAAGTTACCAGGGTAAACTAACATTATTTCTGCATGTACTAACTACACCAATTTTCTCCTAATAGACAATAACCAAGAACATGGTATCTGCATGTATAGTACTAACCTCTCCTTTTTAAAACTCATTCTTCCCCACTGTCTGCATGCTGCATGCCTTCCCAGTCTTGCATCAGATAAAGGTCACCTAAAACGGTGCATTTTTTTCTGCTTTTGTTTGGCTCCTAGCGAGGGTAACACTGTGAGACGAAGAAAAACGGCACCAAAGATTCAAAGGTACGAATGATCAAAGCTCCTGTACTGTCACTTTTTGGTATTTTTTTGTCTTTTCAGTTTAAAAGATGCCAATAAAAGGCCAAATCTCAACAACACCCTATAGTCATCAAAATCACTTTTGAAATATTGCCTCGTGAACAATGTAGTTTTGATTCCACCAACAGGACAGTTTCTGGTGACATTCGCCTCACAACACGATACAATAAACAGGGTAGCAAGCTGGAGGTCATGGTCCATGAAGCAAGGTACAATTTTCTCAATTATAGTCAAAATTTGATGCTGATTTGAATGTTTCCATGCTTTTCCAGGGAGTCAGGTTTTGTACCTGCAAGTCTAAATAATTATTATTATAGTTCTCTGGAAAGAAATTACTATGATGCAACATACAGTATTTCCAATTGCGCTTTTTCTGTTCTACAAACAGGAAATTGCTGGCATGTGATTCAGATGGTCTGTCTGACCCATACGTTCGAGCCTACCTGCTTCCTGACAAGTCTCGCAGTGGCCGTAGACGTACTGATGTCAAGAAAAATACACTTGAACCAGTATTTGATGAAACGTAAGTGGTTATTTCATTTTATTCCTTGGGCTAAGATTGTTTTGTTCCCTTGTCTTACATGTACAGCTGTACGTGCCCAATGTTCAAAAGCTGAGTGGCATGGTTTATCATTGTTGATCACCTGTCTTTGCTGTGTTTGAAATAAAAGTCAGGTGGCGAAAAGGCAAAGAGGTGAACTCAACATGTTGACGGGTCTTGATAAATTCCAATACTGTTGGAGTGTGACAACTCATCTAAATGAATAACCAATCTCACAGAAAAGTTGGGTTCATTGTGGACCTTACGATAGGACAATGACGACGGTGGCTCCGAAAACGCCACAAAACAAAATTGGCTTAATGAACAAAAACAAAGGCTCTGCATACCCTGTAGGTGCGTTTTGCATTTTGGAACATTTGTTTGCCGTCCTCGTCCTGACAACGACGTGAATTGACTAAATTTGAGGATGTGAGAACCTGAGGAAATCTTTAATTTTCTTCCCAAACAACCACACCATTGATACCAATTTTAATCCCACAATATCACAATGTTGATAAACACTTTCCATTC
>NC_090876.1:48326895-48366895 GCF_036669935.1 Montipora foliosa
ATGCTGCAAGCATAGAATGGAAAACGTTTTCTGTATGAAAAACAATGGAACTTCATTTGACAAGGTGCCAAATGACCAGGGAATTTAATGTGATATAATAGCGATTCATTGTATTAAGGTTCTTTTCCCTACATGTGATTACTGTATTTTAAACTAGGCTTCAGAATTTATCATTCTTTATACCAACAACTGTTCTTAAAACAGGATGACACTTAATGTGAACTAGTTATGTTACAGATTTATTGTTCCATATGTATGCGTTACCTCTTGCATTATAATACCCAAGTGTGTGTAATTGTTTTTGGCATAAGATTGTGTAGTTTACTTTGCCAGTATTAATTTAAAACAAACCCTTCTTTCAAACTTGATGGGTTTGTGGAAAGTACTTGGCATATTATTTCATTAAGTTTAGGTTATTTAAATTTCTTTTTTCAAATACAAAATTGTGTTATTTATTGCAAGAGGAGTAGGAAAAATAAAGCAAGGTGGAAATTAAATAATTATCATTTACTGTCACAGTGATGTGTCACTATAATCATACAGGGATGTATGTGGCTGAAATTCAACCAAGACATTGAAGGGAAAAAGGTTTTGTGAGGGAAAGTTCATTTAATATGACACGGGGGGGGGGGGGGGGGAGATATTGAAACTCGAAGGTAGACCCCACTCCTCCTCCAATTCCTTTGCTCCCCTGTGCATTTCTAATTTTTCAAATTTTCTAAAGCATTTTTGGGATGAACAAAGAGTGTAATAATTACTGAGACTACATTTGTTATAGCTGAGTTGCACAGGTCATTAAATAATTGTCGAGTTGAAAACCATCCGATCTGTATGATGATGTCATGTGTTGGTTTTGAAGTATACAAATTTTTGGAGCTCCCCTCCTAGCCCAACAATTTTTTCAGAGCCCCCCCTACGGGTGTCTAAAATTTTTCGGAGCCCCCCCTCAATATCTTCATTCCCCCCTTGTCATATTAAATGAGCTTTCCCTTAAACCTTGCTTTCCAAACTCACTGCCAGGTTCATCGAGTAGCTAACCCAGCTTTTTCGCATTGACACCCCTGAACGCATTTTCCTTTTCCCATCGGAAACTTGATCTGAAATATTAGAACAAATAGATCAAGCCTGCACTGCATGCCTCCAGTTTTACCTCAGCCCGTGAAATCATACTTCACTTATTAAGAATTTGACACTGAGCCCCTTTTCCCTGCATTAATTACAAGCTTCATTGTTTATCTTAATCCATTTTTCCGTCACTGCTCTCAGGGTGTCAATCACCTCCTTTGGTTTATCACTTTTGATGACTGCACTGCCTGATACAATCATATTGGCACCGGCCTGACAAATAAAACAGAAATAATAAGACCACAGCATAATGTTGATTTGGAATTCCTGGGGTAAAGAACAGAAAAAGACTGGACAGTAGGTGAGGAGTTGATGGTAAACAATTTTGATCAAACAGATGTACCAGACATAAACATTAGTGGCATGTGGACCAGAAATGTCTTCAATTCATGGATTTTCTAACCAGTACATTCTGTATATGCGTAGCATACGCAATCTACACTTTATGTACTTCACGGGAGGTGCGCTAGCCTCATGGTTAGAGTGCTTGACTCTGCATCGAGTGGTCTGAGTTCAGGTCCTAGCTGGGGACAATGTGTTGTTTTTGGGCAAGACACTTTACTCTCACAGTACCTGTCTCCACCCAGGTGTATAAATGGGTACCAGTGAAATGCTGGGGGTATCCCTGTGATGGACTAGCATCCCATCTGGGGGGTGGGGGGGGGGGGGGGGAGTAGAAATACTCCTAGTCCCTTCATGCTACGGAAACTGAAGATAAGCACCTACTAGGCTCATAACAGAGACAACCTTTTTTTACTTTATGTACTTCAGACCACAAATGTCTAGAAACAGACTAAGTGGAAGTGTCTCACCCATGAATAAATTCAACTTGGATATGGATAAAGATGTGGGACATGGACAGGCCACCTATAACCTGTTGCTTGTCAAGGCATACAATGGTCGGGAAAGGGCAATAAACCATAGGCCTTGTGTCACAATTAAATTTTCAATCTCTCTCTTTGTACTTCAAATGTCATGGTTTAACCCAGGATGAAAATAACTGCCGAGGGACCTTTTAATTTTTCATCTTGCATCACTGTGCATTTGCACATTTGCCTTGCCCCATTCACCCTTCACCCTTCCTTGAGGTCCTTGAGGATCCCGTGCCACAGAGAAGCTTTAATTTTAAAAGCTACAGGTACATGTAACTGAGGTACAGTGTCTAGCAACTGCATAATTAAATGTGCTCACCTGAGCCGCTGCTTCAATTGTCGATTCTCCCACCCCTCCATCCACTTCTATATCCAAAACCTTGTAATTGGTTCTAAGATGTTTCACCTTGGTAAAAGAACAAATTAAGATGAGAATCACATTCCACACTGAACCAAACCTCGTGGGGGGTAACAATTCTTTCTTCCCAATGCAGTCTCTGTTAATTTTTCACTACATCCACCAAAATGTGATGTCCATACAAGTTGTACCATGGGTAGCACATGCCTTCTTCCATCCCTGTCACATCCACAGGAGACTGACCTCTTCGTTCCTCCTAGCACTTAAGCAGTCATCCTAGGAAGGCTTTGAGCAAAAAGTTATGAAGCAATTATTATTATTGTTTAGAGCACACAATCTTAATTTGAAATTTTAATCTGTGTACTCAATTTTACGCCGAGGAAAAGGGTTTGAACTTACTAAGTCTTGAACTTGTGCAACATTGCTACAGAGTGATACAAAGAATTTATCACGTGGAGACCTAAGAAGTTTGCACTGTTGTGAAGTACAATGCAAGTGAAAAGTCCTCTTCCCAACCCTACAACTGCTGGCATCTTCTCCTACCTTTGGCATCATATTTGCCATGAATTTTTGTCCACCAAATCCAGGCTCCACTGTCATGATGAGCACCATGTCAACTAGCTTGACCAAGGGCAGTACAGACTCAACAGGTGTGTTTGGCTTCACTCCAACTCCAACCTTCATTCCTGCCTTTTTTATCTGCTCAATCAATTCAAGTGGCTTGTCTGTTGCCTCTATGTGGAAAGTGTATTGGTTTGCCCCAGCACTGGCCATGTCATCCACCCACTGGAAAACAAAATTAATAGCAATCTTAAGGACGGTGCCTACTAATTCAAAGGTATTTTTGCCCAGGTTTATGATTATGAGGGAAATGTAGATCTTAACAAGTGTTATTGAAATCCAATGAGAAAATCAGGGGTAACCACGCATTTTCCAAAGATAATTCATGAATAATATTTTGTAAACAGCTTTAAAATACAACGCAATGTATGGCATTCTTTCTCAAATTGAAGCTTAATTATCTCTCAAAAATGCATGGTTACCCCCAATTTTCTTTCTGGATACCAAGCGCACTTGCTAAGATCTACTTTCTCCGGATAGTTTTAAACCACAAAAATATCCCTGTATCAGTAAGCACTCAAGTATCTCGAGATGCGCAGAACGTATGCACAATAACAATAGAAGGCACGCACTGTCCTTAAATGCTGAAGAGAATTAATTTTAAGGAGCCGTATAATCATTGTCATGATCATAATCCTCATGATCTGTCAGCTCTTAAGGCCACCGTAGTTAACCCACTGACACCTCAAATGCCCTAGGATGCCCCCAGCTGACGAATAAAATCATCTAGCTTTAGAGCGGTTTTCAATTGAGTGTCGTAAGTAATTAGCGAATTGCTTTGGTTTTCAATTAATTAACTCAGTGATTGGTTGAAAGTTCTCGCACCATTTTTTCAATCAATCAGAGGTGAAAGCAAAACCAATCGTGGCTTGCGCGTGCACATTTTCCCCGCTTTGTGTTGGCTATGTGTAATTACTTCGAGTCTTGATTGGTTTACTGGATTGTCTCTGTCCTTTACGATTGGCCAAAGTTATTACTAATTGTCTTTGGTTTTGGTTTTATGACACTCGATTGAAACTCGCTCTAGACAGAGTAAAAGTCTGTATAATCTCACTCCCAGGGGTCAATGGGTTAAAGAGGTAAAAGGAAGAAAAAAAATCACTCTAGACCTACTTCCAGTGGGACTGATTTATAAAGGGCAAAGTGCAATGAAATTGCACCAAAAAGCATACAATTAACAAATTGATGTCAGTTTTTCATGCGTCTGTCCTGTTATTGATCATGAATTTCGTCACATGTGACATTGTTAAAGTACATGTAGCTGTGGCATAGTCATTGTTTTGACCGCAACATTACGTGTAATACAATATTAGATTTGGTTGAATAAGAATAAAACATGTTAATTACCTATTTGTGCGCAAGTGCGTTACATTATAACATGGTTTCAGAAGTGGGATTTGAACTACACCTCCATTCAGATTGATTGATTGATTGATCCCAGAGCACAAAACCCCAGCAAGACATAGCAGAAACAGTTACCGGTACATACATGTAACTACAGTAGCATGGACTGGATTTTGACAAGGAAGAAAAACTGGAGAACTCAGAGAATAACCCTGAATTGGGTTGGGAATCTTTTGAAACTCAGCCCACATGTGATTGGAGCGGTGGAAGATTGGGATGATAACCACTACACCAGCCTCACTTCCTAGAGCATACAGAAGGGATAGACAGTCACTGGTATTTTTTCCTTTGGACAAACTGCATAAGGCAACATCACAGCAAGGTTTTTTTTTAATTTGGCATGGTTTTTGACAGTGTGCATGATCCTTGTGAATGCTACTGAGCTGTATTGTCACCTGCTTTATGCAAGGGTAATTAGCCAGCAAGCTATCGATGTGAAGCTGTTCATTCCTGAGACTGGCATTAAGTTATGACAAAAATATATGTATGTACATGTATGTACTGTACAACTTGTTTTTTTAAAAAACTTATTTCTAAACCTTTCTGAAGCCAAGATTTCTTCTTGAAGTTCATTGTAATTAACTCACTGACTCCTAGGAGTGGGAATTTAAAGATTTTACTCTGTCTAACACCAGAAGATTTTACTGTCTAACATCACATGATTTTACTCATCAACTGGGGAAATCCTGGGGTTCCTGAGGAATGAATGGTTTAACAAAAAACAAGTAAGAGAAGAAAGAAACGGGCATTGATTTAAATAAAAGTCACGGGAAGCAGCGTGGTCCAGCGGTTAGGGCATTCGGTTTGCATACTGTTACCCCTGGTTTTCCTAGATTCAACTCTACCATGCTTTGGAAATAGCCAACTGGTTGCCTTCTGCCAGTTGGGGTTCTTACCGTAATCATGTTTCTGTTAAGTTTGAATTGGTTCTTTTAGATCATTAAAAGTGGGGTGTCTGTGACTAGCTTGATAGCTAAGTGCACATCCACTATAAACAGAGCATTAATTTTTACATTTTTTTTAAAAACCCATGCATCATTTTATTCCACAATGAACTACTGGTATCTCAAGGACATTATCAAAAGCTCACAAAGATTTAATTTAAGTACCTTCTCTGGATTTGCCACCATCATGTGCATATCTGAAGAGCAAGAAAACCACTCTCGTATTATCTCAGATTATTAGAGCTTTTCTCTTTCGAATAGACTACTGCTTTGCACAAGAACATGACCCAGCTTGCCTTACTGCTAGATCACCTAGATGTCAATTTTGCCATAATCTCAGCATCGATCATCAAGTTTGAAACAGTTAACAAACTAAAAGGAATGTAATTTAGTGATAAGTAATAATTTAAACTAAATTAATTCTTAATAACGTTGTAATATGAAAGAAAATGGTGAAAGCAATCAATCCTAATGAATCATTATCTTAATACATTCTTAAAGAAAACCTTTATCTTGTCAAAAATAATAGTAACAATAATAATTTAAATAAAATTATGTTTATTTTATTTGATGAAGCGAAGCATGTGACAACAGCCACATTCTTTCTTCCTTGAAATGATATGAAACTAAGTGGCCCTGTATGTATTCTATTATCAGCCAATTCCATCCAACTTTGGGTACAATGAAGTGATATGAGTGCAATACAAAGTAAAAAATTAATTTACAAAATAACTCACATGGTGTTCTAGCTCTCAATTTGATAAAATATGTGTGTTTGCATGAGACTATGTAGGCATGGTTGTCATGTCAGGATCTATGCTTTTCCCAAAGGAGTAATATAATATTTTCTAAAATCATTATCACACGTTTTCCATGATTGCATAGCCTGATCTTAACACTCCGCGGGTTGGGAGAATTCTTGAAAGTTATGCAAACCCAGCTTGACTGTGACTTGGGTTTGCAATTAACTCGAATTTGCCAGACCCCCCTCGTGCTTAAATCAGTCTATGCAAACATGGAAAAGTCTTCTAATGCTAATAAAAAGTCATCTAAATGCTTAAAATGTATATACCGGGTATTTTACATATATAGAGGATATTACTTAGCTGCTCGGGCATAGCAATATTATCCTAGAGTGCTGCGCTTACTTGTGAGAGGTACTATCAGCATAAGAAGATCAAATTTGTATCCCCAAGCGGTTTTCTTTTATTCACTTCCGAAAAGGCAAAAAGTGGTCACTAACGGCTAAAACATGCATGTTGTGTAACATGACACAAGATATGAAAGTTATGAAAAACAAATCAAGATACGTCAAATTGTGCAACAAAAATGTTAATGTAAGCTAGCAGAAAAGAATTATATTACAGCACAAAAGTATTTTACAATAAGGGGAAGCCGGCGTTTTATTGGCTAATCGTCTTAGCTACCATGACGATACCAATATCCTCAGATGTGAAAGTCAAATATGTCAACCAGCAAATGAGCATTTGGGGTATTTTTTTTACGCACCGAAAAAAGCATCGGGTACCTTTTTCCTCAAGCACTTAACAAGTGGAGCACCAAAAGTCAAATTTGGTACAAAATGCCTGCAAAAGACCACCGAAAACAGACTCATCAGCAATTTCTCATCAGCTTGAATGAACACAATCGTGATACAGCAAAAAATGCAAGTAATGTTGATCTTTTAAGTTACTGACCCGTCCATTACATCGAGATGCAGATAATCTGCACCACATTCCAGCAATTTGTTGCATTCATCAGCCAGGCAGGAGAGATCCGCGTTTAAAATCGAAGGACCGATCATGCACTTACAACAACCATTGGAAGCCATGATTAACCTACTTACATGAGGTTCCTAGGACCCAATCCTTGAAACCGCTGACCAGAGTACGTTGAAAGTGAGGCGACTGGGCGAAAATATTAGGGACCTTTAGATTTTAGGACGAGGACGAGAACGAGTACGAGTACGAGTTTTGGTTGTCCTTTTTTTAGCGAAAATACTTAGAAATTCTATAACCCGAACGATTGATCTTACTCTTTATTAGCATTATATTTGCTCGGTTCTTCTTATTGCTGGTAACTGAGCCTTTTTGCTAATCGAGAAATGCCAAAACTGCTACTGCGTTGTTGACTTGTTTTGAAACGACGACATTCTTGCAAAACCTCGTACTAAAGTGACGACAGTATCACGTTTTTCCCGCCAAAATGACGCTAGTTTGCGCGCGCTCAATGTTGTCCTATGAGAAAATATCGTACTCGTAGTCGTTCTCGTCCTAGAATCTAAAGCTCTCTATTTTTGATCCTGTGTTCGGAGATGAGTGGAAACACATTTTTGTTTCCCTTTCTCAGAAGCACATGACCTTGAAGCGTGTAACTTGCAACTCTTTTCCTTGGAACAAAGCTGGGGCTTTCATGCCCAAATATGGTCAAAGATAAGATCGAAGCTGCACGCGCGCACGGGAAAATGCACTAGCTACGTTACATCCAAATAAGGAAATTAGCATTTCTGGTCAAAGTTGTATTACATGTAAAGAGATCAAAGATTCAATTGTTTTCAATAGACTTCCATAATAATAATAACAATAACAATAATAATTATAAGTGTAGGAAATCGTATGAACACGAGTCCATTACACGATTTATGGGCACTCGTGATGTTTTCAAAGTTCTCAAAATTGCACAAGCAGTAGGCGAGTGCAATTTGAGAACTTTCAAAACATCACGAGTGACCACATTTATTTATTATATACTCGACAAAATCACTTTATCGCTTTGTTTACAAATCAACTTCCGTATTTTACTCTATAACCTCTTTTGCACTCAATAACCTATTTATGCTTTCGTCATTAACCAGTCAGAAACGCGATATTTTGTTGAGTATATAATATCCCAAGTGGGCCTGGTCATGTAAATAATTTCTTTTATTGTATAGATACTGATGAAGTGTCCAGAATAAAAACAACTTGTTTTAGTCATTTTTGAAATGGCGATTAAGTGGTAGGTGGTCATCAACCGCTAAAACACGGCTGTTGTGTAACACGAAACTAGTTACGAAAGGTATGAAAACCAAATCATGATAATGTTAAATTGAGTCACGAAGAAAAAAATATATTACAGCAAAAAAGCATCAGCATCTTACCAGGAAGGGGAAGCTCGCTTTTATTGACTGATCGTGTTAGTTACTACGACGACACATTTATCCTCACATGTGAAGATGATATCTTTCGAAAAAGGAAAATCCTAGTATTTCGTCAGTATCTATGTAATGTATATAGGAAACAAGAGAAGTAGAGAGAAAGAAAACAGTAAGCAGGCGACGAGTAACTGATGCTCAACGTGAAAGAGAGTGACTGAGAGCACAAGAAAACTGTTGAAATATCAGTGACAGACAACGAACGAGAGAGCAAGAAAGAGCCTGAATTAAAGAGATGAGATTATAGTGACGAGCAGCGGAAGAAACAGCAAGCACAAGCACTAGGAAACACGCTGAATAATAGTGACGAAAAACGGCGAAAAGAGCACGAAAAAGAACGAGAAAACGGACTTAAATTTATAGTAATGAGTAGCCGGACTGGTCATATGTAGCTTAATTGTAATAAAACGATGATAACTGAAAACAAAGACATTAAATAAATAATAATTGAAAAGTTCCGCTTTTAGAATCGCCTAAATATTTATATTACTCATTTATCGTAATACGCACACAAGGCTAAATGATAGTTTTAGTACTAAAATGATGCATGGGCAAAAAAGAATTTATCAGAGTCTCAAACTTGGGCGATATCTCATTTGGTAATAAGTATTAGATTCTTCTTATTATTATTACACTTTCGTGTTATTAAGTAGGAGCTCTATTTCTCTTTTTCGATTACCCATATGAATTCTTCGGGTGTCAATGTAACAACTGTTATTGAGTTACTTATTCTAAATATTATTATTATTATTATTATTATTATTATTATTATTATTATTATATTTTTAACTGAATTCATTGTATTCTACTACTTAATTTTACCTCATAGATTTCAAGTATATGTTAAAATAGACTTAGATAATTTAATTTGTCAATTTGAAACACTTTCGAAGATGAGCCTGTGGCTCGCGGAAGAATGGGCAACCAGTCCCCGTGTACATGACGTGAAATACATTATCCTATCTTATCTTGTGCAGAACATCACACCGATACTTTTGCTACACCATTGGCCATTATGGAATCGCTTATACTACTGGCAAGGACCTTTCTCGGCGATCTTTGATATGTTTTCCGCTTTTTCATCAAACGTCTGTTAATCTAGATCTGGGCTCCTCTCTTGACCGAATTCATGGTCCTTGAGAGAATTAGCCGGCATGGCTAGAATGATGTCTCCTCTGTAATGATCGAAAACTTAACCCTAGTATGTTAACACTGCTTCCAAGCGAACATGATTATCAAAGCAGGCATAGTGATGCTTGTTATGTTAAAAGACGTTATTATCAGCATTTGATTAAATAATTTTATTCTAACAGCGAAAATCGGGTTATATTTTTCTGAGTGAAAGCTGACCTCGTTCCCATTGCTGATGATATAAAGTCTTTTTTGTCCAAACCTAAGGATCCAGTACGTAGGGAACAACGAACTGAACGGGTTTTTTTTTCTGTGCATTGTCCGTTAAAACGTATAGACTGGAAGAAACAAACGCCAGTGTGATGACACGTTTGAAAGAACACCCAAAAAACAGTGTGAACCTCATTGATTTAGCATCTGCAAAGCACTCAGGTGAATTAAGGCCTGGTCCCAGATCTTTTTCATGAAAATAAGTGAGGAGGTTGTTTAACTATTTATGCGGCATTTTATCAGGAGCTCATTGATGCGCTCCTTATTTTATATAACATGAAAATTTTGGGCAACTTTTTCAGCTTTTTAGGAACATTTCGAATAACTATCATTTTGCAGAGCCAGCCCTCGATAAACCTCTGTTTTTTATTTACCCGGAAAAGATCGGTTGAGGATTTTTTTAAAACGCTTTTGAATTATCGGTGTTATTGACAGAGATTATGCAATTATGGGGGATGCCCCTAGTTTACTCGGCCCAGGTCTACGCTGTCTTTTTCCTAAGAACTGTAACTCCAAGCAACACTCGAATATGTGGCTATATTTTTCGTTTACTTTTTCGCAAGAATGGTTCATTTAAGGGATAAAATGTTGGTCCAGGAACTAGTAACGCTTCAAAGAACGGGTCCGCAACATCGCTCGAATTGATTTTGTCTTCTCTGTGAGCGTAAAGTAAAACAAAGTGAAGGCGGAAGGTATGTGTTTGGTATTTTGTCGAGTATAAGATTAATCTTTGTAACCCGTTAAGCTTGAATGGTATTAGAAAGAAATGCTTTTCAATCGTACATTTCAAGATTAATTCTTGCTTTTGTCTTTTTTATTTATTCAGCCTTGTATTTATGTGGATAATTACTCGCAGCTTCAGTAGCTGAGTGAAAATTTAGGCAGACGGTTCATGCGTTGTTCAATATTTATTTATTGCAGTTTACTCGATATTATTAACTTTTTATAAAGGCGAACTTTAGTTTATATGTTTTACCTCTTAGGGCTTTCACTATGGCAATGCAGGAAGCATTTAAAAACGACGGTGAGAACGCAGAACTAAGGGAAGAAAATACTTGCGATGAATTTTCACAATCGAAGACTCCTGCCTTTGTCGTGCAAGAAACCCAAATTACTTCCGCCGAGGGAAGTCATGAAGTGAAGGAAGATGCCATTACGGTGGAACAGCTTACGGAAACAAACGGAAATAAACGCAAGAAGAAAAAGAAACGAAAGAAAAATACGAATCTTGCCTTTGCAACTGAACAAGGTAATACAAATGAAATGACGCCTCCCGTTGAAGAAGCAAATCTTGGCGAGAACACGAGTTCAACCAGCGAGACTCCTCCTGTTGATGGACGTGAAGGCAGTTGCAAACAACCCAGCGGGAGCTCTTGTGGGAAAAAGAAGAATAAGAAGAAAAAGAAAAAGAAAATAAAAGATGTGACCACTTCAGGTGCTGTTGGTGATCATGATTATGATAGTACTGTGCGTGAAATTGCAGCTAACGATGTAGATCTTGTCAATACAGTTACTATAGGGCACAATCTTGTGGAAGAACAACGTGACGACCTCATGAAACCTCAAGATGATGTCATCGTGGAAGATGATGGGGATTCTCAGGAAACTGAAACTGTAGCAGAGGCAGTTGTCGTTACATATATCGAGAAAAAGGCGGTGGATGATGCGGTGGAATCAGATAATAATTGCGGTCTTGAGTATGTTGAGAATAAATCCAATGACGTTGTAGAGTTGGTTACAGACGAGGAAGAATTTCTTGCTTCAGAAAAAAACGCCGAAAGTTGCAGCAGCCAAGCTACAGAAGTGATCCGTACAGGAGATGTAAATCTAGACAGTCCTGCCTGTGATGGGCAAGATGAGACAAGAGGCACTGAACATTCAGATGAGATAGAGGAGGTTAAGTTATCTGATGCTGAAGATAATTCTAATGTTGAGATTGACAAAGAAGGGTATGTGGCATCTATTGATTTGCTTCTACATATAAGTACACTTTGTGCTCTCTTTAGACATACGAAACTGTAATTTGGCATAACTTTGGACTCAGTAAGAGGCTATGTTATTCCCAAATGACACAAAATAAGAAAAACAAAAGAGTGAAAGCGTAAAACCGATAGGTAAGAGTAAAGAAAGATAAACTTGCTATGTATTTAATAGACTGCTAGCAGTCCCTTTTAAAGAGCGAATGTACATGTACACTGTTGTGATGATTGATGTCTCAAAAAGGCTTGTGGTTTATGAGGCCACCTAGGCAGAAACAACCATAATTCAAAAGGGACTTTGTAGAGTGCTTGAACATGTAGATGTAGAGGTGTGTTGTTGATGCACTTTTGTGTTAATACGGCTGGTTAGGGTTTTCCTACTCTTAACTGCTTCTACTTACCAGAAAATATGTTTAATTGTCTCCAGGAGAAATATTCTATGTATTTTCAAGCTGGTGTATGGAGTGGGTCTTCGAGCACTGAGAAAACTGTTTGAGCAAATCCACCCAACATGGAACAATCAGCCATCAGATGCAGCTGCATTTGACAAGGGAACGATGAAACTACGCAAAGAAGAAGAAGTCCATTTCAAGAAAGGTGACATCAATAACTGGGACTTCTCACTCATTACAAGCGTCCTTCGGTATTCAAAGATTTGTGCCCTGGAGATGAGCAAGAGACCTGGCCATGACCATGCTCTGCAAGAACTAAAAAAGATTCGTAACGAATTACTGGGGCATCCTTCGACAGACCAAATGACAGATGCTGACTTTAATATCTTCTGGCCTAACCTGTGTACTCACTTCATTACTCTTGGTGCTGATCGTACAGAGATTGCAAATATAAAGCTTCAGTCAGGTTCGTGTTAAGTAGTTGTGTAGCTTGAATTTAAGGCATCAACGTGTTTACCCAAGCGATAAGAGATTTGTAAGTAGTGTCCATTTATTAAATCTAGTATTGTTACCATAAGAGAAGGGGATAGTTTGCCCTTGTAAGATTATTGAAGGTTTAGAATCAATGAATATTGTTGAACCTTAAAATAAACCTTTAAAGGGGTCCATTGAAAAAAAAATGCGGTTGACTTTTTGGTTATTTTTGGACGTTTTTAATGTTTCGTTTTTAGATGAACAACTCCAGGCAGGAGGGCACTACAAAGAACTGTTCTTGGCAGAGAATGGAAGGTTGCGTTATGTGGAGAATAAATTGGATTCGATCGAGAAAAAACTGGATACTTTAATTGAAAGTAGTAATGACGGTACTACCAAAGAACCTTTGAGTCCAAAAGATCTCAGTGGCGCAAAATGGGATGAGTGGTTAAAGTTTTGTGATGCAGTTGGAGATTTCGATACCATGAAAAACCAGTATGTTCTTGTCACTGATGCCCTTAGTGAAGAGAATCTGGACAGCTTTTCTATTTTAAGAAGTATGTCTTGGAAGATGGTTCTTGACTTTGATCCCATGTCAGAGGAGAAGGGCATGTATTACAAGTTCACTTCACAGGAAGGGCAAGACAACCTGGTTAGCATGAGGACCCCTGCAGAATTAAAACGAATAACAATGGTGAATCTGGCCCGCCAGATCGATCCCTGCAAAACCCAGTGGTTGTTTGTTAATGGTAGGTCCAGTGACACCGAAGACAATCTTCAAGAATTTGCGGACTGGGAAGCTACATCAGTGAAAGAAATCTCGAGATTTTTCGGATGCTGTTGTGATCCAGACAAGTTTGACAAACAAAAACCGTTGGTGTGCTTGATCCTTCCAATCCGCAAAAAGAGTGTTCCTTATGTTGAAGTAACACTGAATCGCCTGTTTGAGAACTTCGGTGATCAGTTTCTTCTGAAAGTAGTGTGCTTTCGACTAGAGAAGCGACTTACGGTTCTTGAAAAAGTGAAGGTACGCTCAATTGATCTGGACCCCAGTCTTGTGCATCTAGGCCTAAAACAGAGGTTTTGTTCCCCGTCAACAAAGAGGTACCCAATGCCAACGTCTCAAGCAGACGTATATTATGATCTTAGTGAGAAAGAGTACCTTTACCTAAAGGAACACCTAGAAATCCTTTATCAAGGGTGCGAAGAGTTACCAGTTTCTGACGACTCCTCCGATGACGATCAAAAAGTCCAAAAATTCTTGGACGAGCACAGGAGATTATTCATCTCGGGTAATCAGATCTCCTTCGCAAGTCTCTATGACAACCACGATGCTAGACGGGAAATTGAGAACGATATTCAGATTCACGTTCAACGCCTTTTAGATAAGAGGCTCACTCGCTCCATGATTGTGGACATCAAGCATTCACCCGGAACTGGCGGCACCACTATCTCCCGTCGCGTGATGTGGGATCTCCACAAAGCTTATCCATGCGCTTTCGTAGAAATACGCTCACATATTTACTTAGACGAAGATACCAGTTATGCAAACAAACTGGCTGATCGTATCGGAGCCCTTGAGGAAATGTGCCACACACCCCCGGTTATTCTGATAGACGGAAAGCAGTCAAGGGCAATCGAGAGTTTGCCAAACAGACTTGTCAGGATTCTTGGGAAAAGAGGAAAACGGGCCCTTCTGTTACGTTGTCAACACGGGTCGAAGACCTCGTCTGGTGAAATTGAAGAGCCATTACATGTTCACAAGGTGTTTTACGTCGATGTCAGGCTGGAAGATTCATGTGCTGACCTCAATGAATTTAAGAAGAAATACAATGACTTCGTTGTGGAATCCTTGCACGGGACACGAGTTTCGAGCCCCTGTCGCGTATTTCATTTTCCTCTTTTGGCAATGATGCAAGAGTTTCAGCCAAAGCTTAAGGAAATAATTGACGACACTTGGAGCGAGATGGAAAACCTTCAACAAGAAATAGCCGTTTTAGTAGCTTTTCTCCAGTTATATGCAAATCAGTCAACGCCAGCTCTCCTTTTAGCTGATGCTTTCAAAAGATTCATTCCTGTGAAAGATCATAAAACTGTCACCTACGAGGACATCAAGCAGTTGTTCACGGAGCACCTGTTGAACCTAATGGTTCCTTCAAACCCATTCCGTCGTCGAGGAAGAGCCTATCAGTTAGAGGGGTCATCCCCTGAAAGTTACACCTTGCAGCATCGGTCTGTTGCGGAGATGCTTCTGAAGAAGGGATGCGAAGATAAGGGCTCTGACTTGTTTCAAGTAGTAAATCAGTTTCTTCTCTTTCCAATTTATCAGCGGGAAGAGCTTATGCCGCTTTTTGAAGATCTCTTTGTTTACAATAAGGATGGCCAGAAGAAGCGCAAGTTCTCAGTCCTTTTCGAAAAACTTAAAGGAATTGACCAAGGACGCGCTGCAGAAGTATTTTGTGACGCGGCAGAGAAGACCGGCGATTCAGTTATATTTTCCAATGCGGCTAGGTTTTATGCCAAGATGGAGCCCCCTTCTTTTCCAAAGGCGATGGAGCTCATTGAACAAGCATTTGAAGCCGTCAATGCCAAACAGAGATTTAAAAGCCTTTGCCACACCAAGGGAGTCGTCCTCTATATTGAGCTGCAGTATAATGTGAACAGTGGCAGAGTACGTGATCTAAGAAGGCTCGAAGAACTAGCCAGCAAGGTGATCGACGCGTACAAGGATGCTCGCAACTTTCCTCCAACTTACCCCAATCCTCTTATTGGTGAAGTAGAAGTTTGGTTGGCGTGCATTGGATGGATAATGAAACACCTGTGTCAGCGAGATTCAGAAAAGACCTTAAAGTTCTTGGCAAACCAGTGCCCTCCTTTTTTTCGCACATGTGTCAGTGATTCCTTTTGTTTGCTGGATGTCGTAGATGGAATTGTTCAAAGTGTACCGGACCTACCTGATCCCGAAGATACCCAAAGAAGATGTAACAACGCAAGATTATCATTGAAGAAGACCTTTCTTAGGAGACTACCTTCTAACGGACGTGGGCGCGATGCTGAAGATGTGGTTCAAGCTTGCAAAGCACTTTGTACCATGAAGAACTTTCCAAGGTCGTCAGTATTAGAACTAAAGAGGCTTCAGGCCTTTTTCATCCTGAATTCCAGTGATTCAATCGACTCCTTGAAGCACGAAAATCTTTGTTTCTTGCAGACGCTTTTGGGGGACCTTGTGTTCAAGGAAAATGAATACCGTCTGGCTTATCACTTGATGAAGGTTTGCGTGCTGGTGACCGGACGAAAGTGCTACAGTCTTGAGCAAGGTTTGCAAGTTGCCGAAAAATGGTTGGAGGTCTCTCATCATGATTGTCTGCCCTACTTTTATCAAATGGCTATATACTTCCTTAAAATCCTAGACGGTGGCGCGTTAGAGTTCATGCCGAAATACTTGAAAGCCTTGAAAGCGTGCCGGGAGAAGTCTCAGAATCATTGTCGCAGCACACATTCTTCTCTATTTGTTAGCAAAGATGGGGCTGGAATGTCTCGCCTTGTTACTCGCAACACACTATTCCAGGGAGAAAAATATTCCACTGATTTTCAGTCTGATACAGTGCCCCGATTCTGGATGGTTGAAAACAGAAAAAAGTTGCTCGAGTGTAAGGGAAGAATCCGTGTGGGGCCATCTTCAGATCGTGGCAAAACGTATCCGTACATCGAGCTGATTCAAGGAAAACTGGAGCTTTATGTAGCAAAGAGTGCCGGCATTGGCAAAGTGGATAGAGATTTCACTCAAGGACAGCTGGCCTACTTTGTGACCAGCTTCAACCTCCAGGGCCCCGTGGCTAATGGAATAACCTTTGAAGCCCAGGAGCCATTATCATCTCACTCGGCAGGAGCTGATGTTGCAAGAAGCTAAAATTGCTTTGAAATGCGTTAATCTATCAACTTATTCAAAGATATGTTTACGGGCTTACGATCAACGCTTTGACGCAAATGATGCCAACCTCCCGCTCGAGCTGCTTGTATAAAGATTGACTCGGTGACTATTAAAAATCGTCACTATGATGTCCATTGTCAATGATTTGCGATGGCAAATATGCACGAACATTTGTTTTTATTCTCTTGTGCCGGAAATGTAGTGTTCGCTTATTCCCGGTTTTCGACCAAACTGAGCTGTCGAGAAACGTAATTCCCAACTGAGATATAGATTTTTGATAACGAAAGCAACAAATCAGTTATGTCAGAAACAAAGACTGAAAGTGTAGTTTTTTAAGCATCGTACAGTAGATATTTGCGTAAAGACAAGGTCATGATTTTGTGATGTCGCGGTGCCAAGAAGACCCCATTTTATAGGAGGACGAATCATAGTGAGTGGGCTTCACTCAGTCTTTCTTAATTGACTTTATCAACGTGGTCACTGGTTAGTTTCCACAACTTTCCGAACCTTTTCTGCACCCTTTAGTCGGAACTACGTCAATCCGAATTTTTGCAGCCTATGTGATCATTCTGGCTCAAAGATCCAAGAAAAAGTTGAGGGAACATGGAAAGGGGTGGGAGACGTCACAAATTTACCATGCCTGTTTATCGACAGTTATTTTTTCCCTTTTGTCTAATTGTTGGCCAAGTTTTAGTGTTGATTTCTAGTATTAATTTATTGATGCATTATATAACGTGATCACAGATAAACTTTACTTAGAGGCTGTCAAAAAAAACTCTTACTCTTAGCGTACCAAAGGTTTGATTCAATACGGTGTTGAAAATAATTGTAGGATTGTAACAAACCGTGTTTACGCAATAAGTGAGCGAGTCTAGCGTTAATATTAGAATTAATGTCGTGCCATAGTGAATATGAGGATCGTTGCGCGTGAAAGCCTGGAAGGAGAGGTGAGAAAAGCACAAGGAGAGGGAAGGTGAGAAGTAAAAGGTCGGAGAAGCCTGCCGCAGAGAGTCGACAAAACCCCTTTGTCGACTGCGGGTAGAGCTACGGAATAACTGACGTGAAGAGATTTAGCATTAAAGAAAGAAGTGAAGTCAAAGCAGGAAAACCAAGCACGAATAAAGAAGTGCCATTGGCATCCTGTAGGATGCTGGTTTCTTGGTTGTTTGGTTTACCTCTGCGGAAACGCAAGGAAACCAGCTAACAGTGAATAATACTCTACAGAAAAAGTCCTGAAGAGTCAATAGACCAATTTCGATATATCAAAATTCAGTCCGAAACAAAAGGCATCATCTCGAGGTTCTGGGGAATAAATGTAAGGATTTGTATGAGTTTATTCCTCAGAGCCTCGAGATGATGCCTTTTGTTTAGGACTGAATTTTAATACATCGAAAATGGGCTATTCACAGCAAAAAAGGGTAGCAGACCAGGCATTTTGATTGGTTAATGACTCAAAGAAACACGCAGATAACCAATCAAATGCCAACCTGGGATGGCGCAAAATACATGATACGAGGCCGGTCGATCTCAAAATTTTTCATGGATATTATTAATAAGTATGGGAGGGGGGGGGGGGGGGGGGTGAAGAGGAATAATGGAATAAGAATACCGAAACTGATTTGGTGGGTCGGAATAACGACTAAAGCATTTTTAAAAACACAAAAATACGACGCGTAATGAGTTTTAATGATAAAAAGGCATAATCATCGAATGCTTTTATCTAAAAAGAAAATTTAAAAGGAAATTTGACTTCTGTTTCTCTTCGCGTAATTCTGTGTTACTTCGCAGAACCCTAAACGAGACCTTGGTGGCATAAAATATTGGCGCTTTGCCCGGAACACCCTAAGCGAGACCAAAATCCAAAATTTACACCCCTAAGCGAGACGACGAGCATCCCCGTCTGTTTCATATGGGAGTCCCCCCCCCCCCCTCCCCGGGGGTTTCAGCCCCAGTGAATGAGTTGATGGAAGTAAATTGACAATGCGCAGTGTTGAGATTTAGGAGCTGACATTTCTTCAGCACGCTAAAGCTCGAAATCTCAACCCGGTGGTCAATTCATCTCGTTTGATACTATTGTGTTTCCATAAACTGTGGTGAAAAGTGATGTTCGCCCACAACACAGCGGTCAAACGTCTGCGCATGTGCGATCGTTGTAGTGGCGAAAAGGGTCGCGAAAAGGCGGTCAAAATGGCGGTGCGACCTCGTGGGTTGTGACACTCAGGTCGATTCACTGGAGTTAAAAACGACCACACAAGCGAGTAAGTCTGTAGATATTTTTTTATTGAGACCGGCATACAGTACCTACATGTAGAAGTGATGTCAAATAGTACTTGAAATTAAAGCTGATCGTATGATGTGTTCGATTTATCCCCGGGGGGGGGGGGGGGGGTAATCCCTTATAAGGGCTTAATGGGGACGTGCCGCCAGCCAGGGTATGGTTTTCGGGATTTTTGTCTTGAACAGGGTATCGAATTTAGCATTTTTTGTCTTAATCAGGTTATCGATTTATCAATTTTTGTCTTAAACTGGGTTAAATGTCTTAAACAGGGTATCAAAAATCGGAATTCTGTCTTAAAATGGGTAGGAAAATCAGCATTATTTGTCTTAAACAGGGTCAGGGTACGAGGGGCCGCGCCGCACCTCCCCAACCAGGGATACATCGAGTACCCCCCCCGGGGATTTATCATGGTCAAAAAATACTACGGCACTCATGCATGAGAAGACACAGCATTGGCAATCATTGTAAGTTACACGTAAAGAAAGGTGAAATGCCGTGTTCTTCTCGTGATTTGATTGAGAAGCTGTGTAAATATTGCATCATTCATATCATCCTTAAAGCTTACGTACAATTCTTGAGTTAAGTGCATAGGCATGTTTTATAAATTAATTTATTTTGCAACAGAAATACTGAATGCTCTCCTCTTTTTTCATTTTAAGAAATGAAAAGTTCTTTCGATCTATCGTGTTTTATTTTGTTTAAGTAATGCCTCACCTGTTATTTCCAGAGATGTTCTCTTATTTGTTCAACACTTAAACTTCACCATTCTTCCTTTTGTAAGAGGCCTAGGTTTTAAGTAATGCTAATTTATCTGTTTTGAAATTCGTTCTGTACACTACACTGTACATGCAAAATAACTGGTCTTTAGTCACCGAAATGTTACAAATGTAAGAGGACATAAATTGTGTTGTAATGAAAGTTCTTGTTTAGTTTTTGCCAGAAATGCCTAGCCTCTCTTCATGATATGTCAGACCTAGCAACTATGACACCATGAGGGAAATGGAAGTGACTGTCAGGACAAACAGTTTTCCATCTCGAGCAACAAACCAGATGGTCATGTGGGACTGCTTTCAGGGATAAAATAGGATGCAATGTAGCATATCACAGTGAACATGCTAATTTATTACCAGATTTCTGGATTTCAAGATACTGAAATGTACATATGCACTGTTCTCTGTATTATGCTCCACAATTATTAAATTTGTGTAACCTCATTCTCAAAAGCGATTAAGATTTAATTCTTACGGAGTAACACAAGGCAGCAGATTGTATAGAAAACAAAGGAATTTTTACTGTTATTTTCAAGATTATTATTATTCTTTTGCTGTTGTTATTATTATTATTATTATTATTATTATTATTGAAATGTCTCTTAATTTAGACTCACTACAGGCATGATTAAAATGAAGGGCTCAAGAAAGGAAATAAATAATATATTATTCACACTACACCTGAACTGTTTGATTTGCTTCTGTATATCGTTTGCCCTCAGTTGTTTGCATTGCGCAGCAAGAGGACTAAGAAATGACTTGTGATGGTTTTTAAGACCTTTGGTGAAAATTTCTTACAGGTGACATTTTACGATACCACCTTTACATTAAAAGTCTCCCTTCCTTCGCATACCAGATAATCTATAGTTGTCAAAAGCGATGCATATGGCATCTGCCCTTCTCGATGTTCACCAGTACATACCAGCTGTTGCAAAATCCAGCGCAAAGTATCTCCACAGAGCTGATGCATGTAGAGACCCAAGTCTTTTTTGCAAAGGACATGTAATCTGTGATCTATGCAAACATGAAAATTTATTTCAGATTTTTCAGATGTACCCTTTTATTGGTTCAAATTAATTCAATTGAAGGCTCTAAAATAATGATACTAAGTTATCATAAAAAACCAGTTCCAGTTTTACACTCTGGCTTTTGCTAGTAGTAAAGTAGTAAATAAACAAGAGGGAAAATTACCTGTTTTCCTTCTCTTTTCCTTTCTGGATGTCTAATATGCCTTGGTTTGATTTAATCTGGCCACTTACATAATAATAATTACTGGCTAAATTGATTCGGAAAAAATGAAATATGTAAAGAAAAGAGTTTGCAAGGGCCTTGAGAAATCAAAGCGATTTAATCGTTCTTATGATTTACTTTTGATTAAACATGTGAATGTAATATAAGTAAATAATATCGACTGGATATCAAAAGTTAGAAATAAATATATACACAACTAGACTTGTCTCTTTGTTGGTCAGTATTTTCATGACACTGGGCCTCTTTTCGTAGGCCCTCCGCATCCAATAAGTGACATTTTCCTCGTTATTTATATATTTGTTTATGTTTTAACTTGTACAACGGGCTAACAGAAATAATTCGTGAAATGTCAGAGTTAAAAGGTATTCTACCTTCTGTTTGTTGGAGTCCTTTCTTTTCCATGGAATGTATTTAACGTGATACATAAAGCTTTTGTCGGCCTCAAGTTTGCCTTTACAACACCAGTTTGTCCCAGGTCTGTAATCTGGTAATTTTTTTTTCCAACCTTTTCGAAGACCTGGTAAAACCGTTCAGGGATAGGTAAGAAGAACACGAACATGGTTTCTTGTTTCGATGGATTTCATTACTGTGCCGCAAACAAATCCACGATCCCGACGGAATCCCTCCAGCCCTTGCCAATGTTTTGTTAGCTCGTCTGAGCCAAGCCGAATGACTGCAATTTTCTTCTTCTTTACGAGTTTTTCCTTTGTTTACACATCGCTTGCCGTCAGCTTCCGGTGTCACGCATCGCATGATTGATAATAACAAATAAAAATATACTACGCTGCCAGCTCGAAGCATGAAGCCGTTTTTGAAGACGTATAACTTTTTTGGTAAAGCTCAAAACGAGATGGTAAATCAACAGAATACCGGTAATTTAATAAACTTTGTGTCTGCAAAGTCTTAAGTTTTCCTTTTACCTTTCCTTTTTTCCTTTTACAGATTTCTATGAACGTTTCAATTTGTTTCGTAGATTTTGCGTTACACCGGTTGTTTCCAATGTTTTCCTTTAAAATTTTGCGCGGGAAATTGGCCCGCGGCTGGCAAAAAAATATCCATTTGGGCATGCGCAGACGTTTGACCGCTGTGTTCCCTAATATCCATGTGAACGATGTCGCGTCATGCGAGTCTGAATTACATCACACATCAAAACACGGGCTTTCATTGGTTCTTGAAGTCACATGATAGGCGGCCCTTTGTTCCTTTACCTTATCTTACATTACACTTTCTCTGGAACACTCGAAGTTTTTTCTGCATACACAACACTCTCGCGCTTCGGCTCTAATAAGGCTGTCGCCTTGCGTAGACTCGTTGGCAATTACATAATTATACACATTAAATTGATTCTCTCTAATTAGAACGACCACTTTGAAGACCAATTGTTCATCCCTGTATAGATTCTCACTTATTCATTCAAGTAATCAGTAGTTGACCGTACAGCTACTACTTGAAGTGTCCTACTAATTCGTAAGCATTTGCTAAACAACAAGTTAAGTGCTCGCGCACGGCTGTTTAAAATTGTCTTGAGGAGCAAAGCTTAGGGACCAGTTTTCGACGTTTATTTCTTGACACGCACGCGCACGAGAGGTGTTGTAGTCGGGAAGAAGGACAGGGGACACTTTGTGAAGCTTATATCAAGATCTGCCTGCAGGCAATTACTGAACGTGCATTTCCGGACATACATAGGTGTCACCGCTGCAAAAAAATCGTAAAGGTTTCTGTCTGAAACGGAATCAAAGGTCCTTGCACGACATTAAGCTCTTAAAGGGATTCAACAAAACCTATGAAAAAAAATCGTTTTGCTTCAAGTCAGCAACGACTGACCAAATTCCTTTTTTTCTTTTTGTTTTTTAAACAATTTTTATTGTATTTTCAAGCATCTACGTATTTACAATGTTTTCCACACTAAGTTAAACAACGACAACAGCAACAAAAAACAGACGTTTGCATAGACTGCGAGCAGTCCCTTCATAAATCAGTCGGCCCGCTTTTCTGAGGCAGTCGTGTTTTGTCGCGCAATCCAGTACGAAGACCGAGGGAGGCTTGGGAAGAGGAGAGAGAGTAGGGACTGCACCCGTTGTTGTTAGCGACGCGTTCAGAATGACCAAATCCTTCTTTCCCTCTTCTTCCCAAGCCTCCCTCGGTCTTTTTATTCGTTTGCGTGACAAAACACGACTGCCTCAGAAAAGCGGCCCGCTCGACTGATTTATGAAGGGACTGCTCTCAGTCTAACGTTTGCACCACACATTACCTTCCCTGCTAACAGAGTACGTGAAAAGAGAACTCGCCCATGGGTCGAAACTCATTGTGTTGAGCATGCGCGGTGGTTACTTAGTGACCGAATCTTCACGTGTCTATCACGCGATAATGCATGTTTTGTGGGCTCACACTTGTTAAAACAGAACAAGATGCTGCGTTAGCGTAAACTGGGTTGTCTATAGTACATGTTACACAAAAACAGAGGGCACTGAGTTGGGTGATATTGAAGGCGCTGAAACTAGATGTCCCCGGAAATAATGCCGAAAATAAAAAGTCGAAAAAAAGAAGAAAAAGCCTAGGAATGCAATAATTACTCCAGTTAACTCCTACAATGGAAGACGTCCCAAGAGCTGCTCAGTCCGGAAACGAAACACTACTTATTTTTTGTTTCCTCAAGAACAAAACGTATCAATTTTGACTCCAGGGTGAACTATTTACACAATGAGGTTGAGTGGCCAATCAAAGCAGAGTTTGTAATAAAAAATGTAAACATCTATGAGATGCAAACACAATCTTGCGAACACGTGAACCTGAATAATCGCAAATCATAATGCTGACAAACACAAAAGCGAAGGGAATGGTTGATACATATGAAGTTTTTTACTATCTGAGTAATTTGGGGTTAGATTAAAGCGATATATGGTTAATGACGCGATATATTGTTAATGACTAATCTTCCCACTAGTGAGTGGTAGCAATAAATTGGATTAACCAGGAACCAGTTAAAGAAATATTGCTGGCTTCCCAAATAAACTCATTTTACTCTAGAATGACTAAACAAACATTTTCTGACGTGCAACACTATCGCTACCTTTAATCATTTGCAAGAAAGAAAACTTGAATTACAAAATGGCTAAAAATCCTTGTAATCTTTATAAAAACAACTCGCATATAAAATATCAACCCAGATATGCAACTTAGTTCAGTTTAAACATGATCAATCCACAAAAACACCGTCAAATGCTGCACCGGTTAGGGCCTTACGAAGCGTCAAATACCCCAACGATGAAGCAGTGTTGTACATAACAACACAATTAGTAAACTACTACAACTCACTTTGATACAAATTGCATTATAGGTCGCTTTTAAGATTCCAGATATATGTTTTTCACTGCCTGTCTTGTTTATCCAATTGACGTTTCATTCTTGAGCTCCATAAGGGTATATTTTGTTTAAAGATCCACTAAAACGCCATTCACGTTACAATGACCTCGACGCCATTGTAGGTTAATAAAATATTCCACTGTGTCCACTGGATAAAATCAATCCAGGCACTTTTGCTACCCCCTTAAACCTACCAAACATACGCAGAGAAGACTCTACGCACAAAGACTATACTTAGCAGTGGAGTTACAGGAAAGTCCTATTGCGCTACTTTTCCATTTTCTTGACATGAAAAAAAAAAGAAAACGTAGAAATTTCACTCCTGATGGATTGCTATATGGCAACCCAGTAAAAACGCGCCCACAAAGGAGGAAACAATGTTGCGGAAACTTTGTTGTCGAAACAAATGTTTCTCCGTTTGAGGCCCCAAAATTTGTTCCCCGAGAAGCAAAAATGTTTCTGAATTTGTTCAGAAACATTTTGCTTCCTCAGCAAATGTTTCCTCGTTAAATTACTTTGCACATCGAGGAAACATTTGAGGAAACAATGTTTCCACAACAACGCGTGCCTTAAGTAAACTGATTTTCTCTCTATTCGGGCGCGGCAATACTTTTTCTGATTCATGTGATGACCGAGTGAATATGCTGAAGCTAGCCGAAATTCAATTTTTTTTCTTTTTCAAGCGAGTTATGAATCAGTGGTTGCCATGTTGATTGATAGCATTTTCATCATTTATCAAAATCCCTGTGAGCTAGGCGTGAACAAGAAGATGATCAGTGTGAACAAGGAGCAAGAAAAACAACTTCTAAATGCAAATCAGTCCTTTTTTGCCTTGGTCAGTGAAAGTCAAATAATCTCTCTGCGCGAGAGTTCGTAGCTTGTTTATTTTTAGGATCTTGCTAAAGCGTTACTAAATCGATATGTTTTGTAGTGTCTCTATACTTAGAATGTTTCAGAAAGTTCTACAATCTTTTTGTGAGAGCATATAAGTAGACAAGTCCAAGCAAGACTTTAAACTAGTTTCACAAGCGAAGAGAGTTGGCGTTAGCCGTGTTTAGTCAAGTGTGACAGAAGCAGTGTTTATTCAAGTTGGCGGAGGCCGTGTAAGTTTATCGAGTACGTGCTGTTCATAGTTTTACTCCGGGGAAACTACGTTCATTTTGGAATAAATCTTCTTGTTGTTGTTCCGACAACCCTGCGTTCAGTTTAGTTTGCAAGCTATCTGTCCTCAAAAACAACAGTATTCATGAGCGTAATGATATCGTTACGAGAAAACAAAAACAGGCCCGCAATGCGTACTTGGGGTCTTATGCTTAGTTTAACTCCATTGGGCCCTTACAGAATTTGGTACTGCGGTGTCACTTTTACCATCCGTGATTGGTTGAAAATTTGCCATAACAGTGCAGCACTGAAATGGATTTCTTAAGTATGCTTCAAATTTCAGGACCTGTTCAGAATTTTACAGCTTTGACTTGCTGCTAATCTTTCTCTTATTGCCATTTGCACAGTTAAGACAACTTTTGCTGCTCACTACACCATCTCTATCAGCTATTTAATAGTAACAGAAGCACTAGAATGGCTAAGAAACAAGCAGGACACTGTCATACATTCATATGACCCTATAAATGATCAAGAGAAGGCTGAAATACAACTAGAATTTCGAGCGTTAGCCCTTCGTCAGAGCGATTCCCTCTGAAAAGAGATATTTGATATTAACAACTCACAGCTTTTTGCTGGTATAAGTATTATTGCTCTTGGTGATTTATATCAGCTTAACCTCCAAAAGGGGAGTCAGTATGGCTTAGCGGTTATCAACCGTGTCTCCCACCTCTGCGACCCAGGTTCATCTCTGGCCTAGAGGTCGTATGTGGCCTGAGTTTCTCTGACTTAGGGGTCTGTATGCATATAATGCATAAGACCCCAAAAACAGGAGAACAAAGACTGACTTCTGAGTTACTCTGCATAGAGGAGAATGGGATGCCATTTTCAGTGCCACGACAGCCTTTTTCTTTTAAGAAATGAAATTATACGGGGCACTCTTAGGAAACTGGTGCGCCAGCTCCGGAATCAAACAATGCTAAAAATCAGAGCAAGTACAAGAGACAAAATCACGACAATTGGTTCATTGATGTATTACGATTACGCTTTATTCCCCTTTAAATAACTGTATCAGTTAACCATTAACAAACACAAGCAAGAGTAATTCATGCTCCTGCTTGAGTTGCTCACCAGATATAGCTTCCATTCTTTGCCGCCCACGTATTTTGAGATCACCCAGTTAATTTAATACAAATTCTTTTTCTTGATTGGCCTGAAATTCTAGCAACCGCCCTTCTTCTTGCAGCACCTGTAACGGACCTATAAGAAACAACAGTATTATCAGTGACAAATTTAAAGTTTAAACAAAATTCGAAAGTTGAACTCATGATTGCGGGAGCAGCTTGTTAGAGTCAGTCAGTCAGTCAGCCATCAGTCATTCTTTTCATCCATTAAGAATAACTGAAATAAATTCAACTAAGTTTGATAAATCCTTGGTTAGTCTCAGCCATTTAATGTGTCGTAAAACCAAAACCAAAGTAATTACTTTGGCCAATCAAAAAGGACTGAGACAATCCGGCAAACCAATCAAAACTCGAAGTAATTACACGAAGCCGACACAAAGCGCGGGAAAATGTGCAGGCGTGAGCCACGATTGGTTTTGGTTTCACTTCTGATTGGTTGAAAAAATGGCGCGAGAACTTTGAACCAATCACTGAGTGAAGTAATCATAAACCAAAGTAATTATCTAATTACATTCAATTGAAAACCGCTCTATATGTTTATACCTTATCAAATTAGCTGGGTCGGCAGAAGTTCTTCTTCTATTAAAAGGATCTGAAGACATCACCATTCATTTTTATTATTGATTTGTTTCAGCCACCTTACTTACCTCCAAGTATTCTGTGGTTCCCAGGCAACTGTTACCAAATGTTTCTACACTCGCCTGCAGATTACAGTGTTCTTTGTCCTGGCATTCTCTTTTCACATGGTCCACAGAATTCTCGCCATGACATTTTTTGTTCCAGGAAAACAACCCAAAAAAGCCATCTCCACATACATGAGCTCCTTTCAAACGTCCAAAGTTTGCCCAGACGATGTCAATTTTTCGTCTTTCACCACATTCAATTGAAAGATGGTTGCCCTCACAAACGCGCGCTCGTTTTGTGTCTTCTGCGGTAAGCAGGCCCTTGCATCTATACGTCACCTAAAATTTAATATTCATGGGCTGTGTAAGATAGTAGTAGTAGTAGTAGTAGTAGTAGTAGTAGTAGTAGTAGTAGTAGTAGTAGTAGTAGTAGTAGTAGTAGTAGTAGTAGTAGTAGTAGTAGTAGTAGTAGTAGTAGTAGTAGTAGTGGTAGTAGTAGTAGTAGTAGTAGTATTAGTAGTAATAGTAGTAGTAGTTTTGTTTATTGAGAATCTGACTTACAGGTCTGGTCAGATATAACTATAGGAGTAAATAGATACTTATAAATGCTGAATACGATAAATATACATAAATAATACAAACTACACTAATAAACACATTACATCGAGTCAGGTGTATGACACTTCACTTTTAATGCTAATTTTTACTTCCCGAATTAAAACGAGGTTCTCAAGGTTAGAAACGACGCCATAGCCAATCCCACTGAAGTAAAGATAAATTCACAGAAAAAAGGAAAACAGCCCGGAAACAGAAGAAGAAAAAAGAAATTAATAAATAAGGAATGCTAAAGATACTCTGTAGAAAAACGTGAGTAATGAGAGTTGTAACTCTTTATACCGATGGGGATTCTACAATTATCCTGACTATACGTGACTTTAAATTTTGCAAAACACGGTGTTATCCTTAGGAGAACAATATGCTCTATAAAACTAATTCACTCGTCACCAAAAATTGAAACTGGTCTACGCTATTTCGATGAAAACAAGACGTAATTTTGAGCTACCTCATATGAGTACCAACAGGTTTAAGAATAAATTTATACCAGTTATGCTCAAGTCTCACGTTTAATACAGATATTTTTATTATTCTTAAACATAGGCATTTTATCAAATGTCTTATCACATGTTTAGAAGTATATTATTTTTTATCCTATCTTATTGTATGTTAGTTCATATGAATCATAGTAAATATTTACTTATAGTTGTTAATATTTACGCAATTCAGCCCTTTGGCTGCAATGTAAGTTATCTATCTATCTATCTATCTATCTAAAATCTGTTATCATTATAGATATTATTATTATTATTATTATTATTATTATTATTATTATCGCCGAAGGAGACGCGCTTCACAATTGAGTGGTTGGGTGGTCTGTGTGTTCGTGGTCGGCCTGTGCATGTTCCAAGCGTGAGAAATCGAGAAGAGAGGTTGTCTGTCGGTTCTAAATCTGCGCCATCTTCAAACGTCACAATAGCATCCAGCATGCCGAGCGTTTGTTTTGTGCCGTTTTGAAACATATCAATAACATCCAGCATGCCGATGAATTATTCGGTAAAATTCGGGAAAAATCGGTGGGCATTTCCGATCGACACGAAACTTGGTCAGTAACGAGATGTGGCAATTAGCCAACCACTGGCCAGTTTTTATCGGAATCGGTTGAAATGACATCATTCTCTGATTTGCCGAAGATTGCCTTTGAGCGAGGCCGATATGGCGTCCACGCAGGAGGGTGAAAAGCAGGGAATTCTAGTTTTTAGAGCCAAGCGAAAACATCTGGAAGATTTTTATGGCAATTATGAAGGGTATTCGTGTCAAATAAAGGTTAGTGTCTCAGTTGTTGTTTTATCATATTAGTATTCCACGTGATCAACCCTTCGGTAGGATTTTCCACTCCCAAATTTACCTCCATCGAGAACCTATTTTTTGCGAAAAATTAGCTTTTAGAATGATGATCTTTTTCTGAGAGAATACTTTAAAATTCGGAGGAATTTTGTGAAAAGAATTTGTTTGACACCTATCATGGCTCGTAATCTTTTGACATTTCATCAAGTCGCTAAAAGAATTATATAATATTCATGTATCGGTCAATTTCTTTGAATTTTTAAAGGATGATTGCTAACGAATGGAGAAAGAATCAGAAAAATATTGAAGATCCGTTACCAGGATTCATATTAAGAAAAAAGTAAAATCGTTCTCTGGTAAAAAGTTTTGAAAAAACTATGAGCTTTCGACAGACTGAACTGCTGCCTTCAACGGATAAAAATGTGTGAAGCCTAAAAGCGAAAGAAATTTAAATATAACGAAAAATTCGCATAAATTAAAGGGTAAAAGCATGTAGTGGAAAGAATGTTTAAAATGCTAAGAAAATTAGTGTTTCTTTAAGAGAATGTGATATTGTCTTGGGAGCGGACACGAATTGTTGTCTGCCCCTACAGTTTTTGCCGTGTGCCATGACTCCAATGTCTTTCTGCTCCGGTTGTTCGCTTTGTCAATGATTTTGACTTTAACAATTCTAAAATCATTGACAAAGCGAACAACCGGAGCAGAAAGACATTGGAGTCATGGCACACGGCAAAAACTGTAGGGGCAGACAACAATTCGTGTCCGCTCCCAAGACAATATCACATTCTCTTAAAGAAACACTAATTTTCTTAGCATTTTAAACATTCTTTCCACTACATGCTTTTACCCTTTAATTTATGCGAATTTTTCGTTATATTTAAATTTCTTTCGCTTTTAGGCTTCACACATTTTTATCCGTTGAAGGCAGCAGTTCAGTCTGTCGAAAGCTCATAGTTTTTTCAAAACTTTTTACCAGAGAACGATTTTACTTTTTTCTTAAAGAATCAGAAGTTTCATTTCAATGAAAACATCACAGGATTTCGTGCACAAGTAATTCCGAGAGAAAGAATCAACTCCCCCTAACTCAGTCTAGCAGTAAAAGGATAAGGATGCTTTATAAAAATCGATACAGGTGCCAAAGGCCCCAAGGCGACGCACTGTAAGTTTTACGATAACTGCTAGTTGTTATTATTATCATTATCATTATTATTATTATCATTATCATTATCATTATCATTATCATTATCATTATCATTATCATTATCATTATCATTATCATTATCATTATCATTATCATTATCATTATCATTATCATTATCATTATGGACGTGGACGTGGACATGGTGGACGTGTAAGGAATAGCTCCCCAAAAAATATGATGGCTCGAAGGAAATGGACAGACCAAATGAATGAGGACCTCCTCGAATGTAAAAAAACTGCACAGAGTCTGGTTTCGTCGAACCATGCGCCCCTTAATAGTAGTGGAAGAAAGAAAGGTTACATTGAAGTAATGACTGAGTTATGGGAGGCGAAAGGCTACGCACACCTTGGTTTTAAAAGCCACAATTTAACAACGCAAGCCGCTAGACTTGAGAAAGCAAGCGCCAATAATACTTTTAGATGCAACGATTCAACCGATGGCTGCAGCAGGTCTGAGAGCGAGCCGGCCAAGAGAGAGTTGGTACTCGAAGGAAATAATATTCAAGATGGCTCACAAAGAAATCAAAGTCTTCGCCAAGTTGAAAATGCTAATTCAGCGCAATCGAATTTGCATAGCCTACTAATCGATCAGTCACGCGATTGCAACCAACAACCCCCCACGGGACCATCCAGCGAATTACCAGATCAAAACAAAATAAAGCCAAACCTGCCCGACTACGAGGTGTTTCCCTCTGAAATTAAGAACAAAAAATGGGGCGATATCAGCCACGAAAGCTTCTGCAATTCAATAAATGCTATCTATGATGAAATTGTCCACTACAGGAGAAACATCTTTAATCTACCGTCTGGCCGAGCCGGGAAGAGTTTCGTCGAAGAACTGGCTTTTTGGATCAGGCAATTCAATGTCAATTCCGACCTGAACTCAATCGCTTTAAAGGCCTTCATGGTACTTCCAACCCTGATCCTGCAAAAGCCTTCCGCAACTTCTAAAAGTAAAGAGCATAACGCAGCATTAAAGCGCCGTTTAACACTCTGGAGGCAAGGAGATCTTAGCCAGTTGCTCAGCGAAGTGAGATTAATCCAGAGAAAGTTTAAGAGTTCGAAGAAGGCAAGAACAGTGGAAGATCTTTCTAAGGTTTTCGCAAAGCTTGTTATGCAAGGAAAACTGTCAGCAGCTTTAAAACTCTTGGAGAATGAGAGTTCATCAGGTTTGCTCGATCTATCACCTGCAGTCCTGCAAGGGCTAAAAGACAAACATCCAGAAGCCGCTGAGATTGCAGAGGAGAGCCTGTTACATGGCCCGATCAACTCTATCCCACCAGGTGTGTTTGACCTCATAGATGAGGAAATGATTTTTAAGTCAGCCAGTAGAACCAAAGGCTCCGCGGGACCATCAGGAATGGATTCCGAAATTTACAAACGGATCTTATGCTCAAAGAATTTTAAGAACGAAGGGAAAATGTTAAGGGAAGAGCTAGCCATATTTACAAGACAACTACTCACAAAGTCGTACCACCCGTCTTTGTTGGAGGCATATACATCATGCAGGCTTATACCGCTCGACAAAGATCCGGGAATTCGGCCGCGATACACGCCATGAGCCAGATTTTCGATGAGGAGGGGTCAGATGGAGTACTGTTGATCGATGCAAGTAATGCATTTAACCAAATGAACAGATCTGTAGCTTTGCACAACATTCAGATTTTATGCAAGGAAATGGCGCTTTATATAATAAACACCTACAGAAGCCCATCTAGACTTTTCATCTGTGGGGGAGGTGAAATACTCTCACAGGAGGGGACAACACAGGGCGACCCCCTTGCAATGGCTTGGTACTCGGTTAATAAATCAATGATGATTTATTATTTGAGAGCACACTGCCCGGGGGTTAAACAAGCATGGCTCGCGGATGATTCGGCAGGCGGTGGAGTAATCACATCGCTTTACGATTGGTACAAGCTGTTGAGTCAGGAAGGAGAGAAGTTCGGTTACCTTGTGAATGGGTCAAAGAGTTGGCTTATAGTAAAGTCAGAGGAAGCTGCCGCAGAAGCAGCGAGAGTATTCGGTGATGAAGTTAATATCACTATTGAGGGTCAACGTCATCTAGGAGCGGTCATTGGATCACAAGAATACAAGGATATGTATTGTAAGGAGAAAGTGCGTGCATGGAAAGGGGAACTTGAAACACTATCAGAAATTGCTAAGAATCAGCCCCACGCAGCGTATATCGCTTTTACGAAGGGGTTCAAGTCCAAGTTTACTTATTTTCTTCGCACAATTGAGTCATTTGAGGACTATATCGACCCAGTCCAGGAGGTAATCGACGATCTACTACTTCCAACATTCTTTGGCCAGACAGAGCCCCTTCCCGACGAAGTGCGCCAACTCGCTACCTTGACAACGGCCCAAGGGGGACTAGGCGTGCCGGATCTGAGATCGGAAGCACCACAACAGTTTACCGCATCAGCATCAATCACAGCCGCACATGTAGACTCCATAACAACTCAGAGTACCATCATGATAACAGGCGAAAATTCCGTAGAGGAGCTGAAACGTCACCACCAGGCGCTAAAGGCCGAAAGGGAAAAGGCAAAAATGGAGTCGATTGACTCCACCCTCTCCCCTGATCTTCTTCGATTGGCCAATCAAGCAAGAGACAAAGGGCCAGCTCTTGGCTTAACGCGATCCCCCTCAAAGATCAAGGTCTAGCTCTTAACAAGCAAGAATTCAGAGACTCTCTGCGGCTACGTTACAACTTGCCTCTCACCGACCTACCAGCCCAGTGCGTTTGTGGGGATAGATTCAATGTTGGCCACGCCCTCTCTTGTAAAAAAGGAGGGTTTGTGGCACAAAGGCATGATGGTGTACGAAACCTACTGACATCATTCATCACCAAAGTTTGTAAGAATGTGGAGGCGGAGCCACGCCTCTTACCTCTTGACAACGAACGGATGCATCTTAGAAGCGCAGTTACCAGCTCAGAGGCACGTTTAGACATCAAGGCGGGAGATTTCTGGTCTAGAGGAGTTACAGCATTTTTCGACGTCAGGGTCACGCATGTTAACTCCAAATGTAACCAGAGCAAGCCGACATCCGAAGTCTTTAAAGACCAAGAAGAGGAGAAAAAGCGGAAATATCAGCAACGAGTGCTTGAGGTCGAGATGGGATCCTTTACACCCTTGGTTTTCGGAACGAACGGTGGGATGGGAAATGAGTGCCAACGATTTCTTAAGCACTTAGCAGACAAGTTAGTACAGAAGGACGGTGAGCCCTATAACAACGTCATTAATTGGCTCAGAACTGTCATCTCATTTGAACTCTTAAGATCAGTACATGCGTGCGTAAGAGGGTCCCGAGTACCTTTCCGGAATATAGGAGACTCTCTTGACGATTGCCGGATTAATGTCGCCACCGCCGGCATTTAAATTTTTAATTTAATTTGAGTTTTATCATTATCATTATTATTATTACTTATTTTTACCAGATACATGTAAGATTCAAGTTTGTATGAAAGAGTGCTCAATAAAGTTTGTTATTATTATTATTATTATTATTATTATTATTATTATTATTATTATTATTTTCTTTTTTTGAAGTTTTAAAACAGAGAAATACTTAATTGCTTGTAAATTTATAGTTCTTACCTTTTGGAGATATTTTAATGTTTGTAAATATTTTTATCATGGAAATAAAGTGATTATTTATTATCATTATCATTATCATTATCATTATCATTATCATTATTATTGGCGAAGAAGATGGAATATGGTGACAGGATAAGGGAAGTCGAATATGCTGTACAGTAAACACCCGCATATAAGAACATATTTTTCAGGCTTAAGGCTGATCGTGTTCTTATTTGAGGGGTGCTTAGTGAGAAATCAGCCTGAAAGTGTTCTTAAAATGTTCTTAAAATTGGTTTCAGAAATACTTCAAACTACATATTACTGGAGGTTTAATTAACATACAATGCTGTTTTGTAATCGATTTTATAGTTTGTAATGATGCTGAAGACCAGAGTACTTTGATGTAAGTTACTATACTGAATTGTTTCCTTATCCTAATACCCTTTCCCTTTATATTAAAAACATGTTTTATTTATCAGCCTTAATTTGTTCTTATTTATATGCTGCTTTATTGACCAAATTTAAGCCTGGTGTTCTTAATCCACTTGTTCTTATGTGCGGGTGTTTACTGTATTCACTCGACTTCTGTTTTCAACAACGGGCACTTGTACAGAAGCGAAAATCAGAATATGATATTAACTCTTGCGTGGATGCCATGCACCTTATCTTTTGCCTTGATACGATCATCTGTTATGGCAATAAGAGGCAGTCAATCTGCTTCAAACCGGAATCCAGATGCAAAGATTGAACAGGGCTACAGTGAAGGCCGCTTAGGAGTCTTTGAAAATCACATCCTTGCGTACGGAACACGCGCCCGCAGTGCTTGCGGCAGTCAAAACTATACTGTCCTGGTCCTGTCAATCATTTTCCCTTTCATAGGAAACAGTGCATTTTGAGCGCAAACGACGTTGTTGTCGATCTACCCTGTCAAAAGGACGCCACCAAAGTCTTTTTACGCGACTCAATACATTATGAATACAGTTTTGACGTCCTCTTACACTAGATTCGAAATATCATACTGAATTTGTCTTAACCCTTGTCGCGCGGCTCCCGGATAATTCCGGACACGCGTGTCTGTCCGCGTGGACGGGTCCCGGAATATTCCGGATTTGCGAACAGTTTGTTATATTTTATAAATAACTTCGGCAAGCCTCGGCATACAGTCGGCAATATGTTATGGTTGCTTAGATGCTACATGAACCTTAAACCCGACAGTGATCCGAAAACCCGAAGTTTATTTTAGAAATGATTAAGTTCTATTTTCAGCCTGCCTCGTGGGTTGAGAAAAAAACAAGATGGCGGCTAATATTGTGTTTGTTGATGAAGCGACTATTTGATGAAGTTTTCGGCGGAGAAGATAGTGATGGAGATCAAAGCACGAGTGATGCTGTAAGTGAGGAAGGGGAAAGCGATGTGAGCGAGGAAGAAAGTGATATTGAGAATGAAAATGAAGAAGAAAACTGGGTTGTTGGTTCCATCGAACCAACAGCACTCGACTTCACAGCTGATCGAAGTTTGAACGCGGACCTACCAGACAGTCCGTCTTTTATCGATTACTTTTATTTACTCTTTCCCGAACACCTACTTGAATACATTACAAGACAGACCAATAAATATGCCAGAGAATCCATTGCTTCTCTGCGAGAAAGAGGTCGTTTGCCATTAAACTCGCGATTCAAGACTTGGCCTGAGGATGGCGTGACAGCTGGCGACATCAAAGCTTTTCTGGCTGTGATCATCGCTATGGGCCTTGTGAATGAGGAGAATATCCAGGATTACTGATCCACCGATGAGGTCTTATCGACTCCATTTTTCCCGCAGTTAATGTCAAGAGATAAATTTTTGAACATTTTAACATTTTTTCACTTGTGTGACAATGACAATTATGTTGCCAGGGGACATGCAGGCTACAACCCGGTCAACAAACTTGGGGCTGTCTACAATGTCGTCACCGACAATTTTTCAAACGTCTGGACGCCAGGTAGAGAGATATGTATTGATGAGGGAATGATTCCCTTAAGAGGAAAGGTACACTTTAAAGTGTACAATCCAGACAAGCCTGACAAGTATGGTGTCAAATCATATCAGTTGTGTGATTCTAGTAATGGCTACTGTTGCAAGTTTGAGATTTACACAGGTGGAAATCAAGATCCACCCAGTGCTAAGGGTAAAACCTATGATCCTGTGATGAGGCTTATGCAGCCATATCTGAATGCACGGCATTGTTTGTACCACACTGTTCAGGACTATGTTGCTGCCTGCCTATGTTCGGAGGCATGATACAAATAATAATGATGACACCGATCATTAATTTGTTAATTGATTTGAATTATTTAGTAATATACTCATATAGTCTGCTGTTTTTCTTTTTTTCAAAGAATTTTACTTAATGCTTACTAGATTAAGTATTTGTAAATAATACATGTAGTCAGTAACTTGATGTAAACAACATTTACAGTGGTGCAGTACCATTATGTAGATATGTGTGACATCAGAGTCATAGATACATACCTTTCTTTCATCCACAAAAATGATTGTTAAGTCCTAGGATATCCTGGTAATAGTTGTTTTAGTACTCTGATGGAGTGGCATGACTTAATTTATCATTCTGACTTGAATTACAGGATATTTTTGGAAGAAATATGTGAGATCATTTTTTTCGAAAGTGTGATTTTAACTGTTTTTTCAAAAATATTTTATTTATATGCTCAGAATTTTTAGAAAAATGTACCCAAGGAATTCTCATATTTGCACAGTTAGATAGAGCATTTATTAAGCTTTAATTTGATATATAGGGTGTACGGTATTGCTGCACAAGTGATGATACACCGCTGATGAACATTTTTTTGTCTCGTAGTCATGTTTACTTTGAAAAAAAAGCCAGTTTCAGGGATTGTTTTCTAGTCTGTATTTCAGCATGATAAGGGTTAAAATAGTTAGAAAAAGCACAAATAACAGCCTAAAAGCACAACAGCTGACTTTCGAAACGCCGCTCGCCGGCAACCCAGTTTTGGCGGCAAAGTTTGTTGACAGAAAATTGGATACAAAACTTTTTAAATGGTTTTCTGGCCCTTTAATTGCGAACAATTGAAGTGACGTCGGATAGCACAGTTTTTCCACTCGCTGAATTCTGATTGGTGAATTTAGATTTCAGTAGCTCTCGCAGTATGCACGGATGTATAATCATAATATATTTTTGACTTTTGTTTTTAATGCAAATTTTTTTTATAATTAGAACAATATTTTTAATAATTTCTGTATTAATTGACTGATTATTATTATTATTATTACCATTTATTTATTATTATTATTATTACCATTTATTTATTATTTATTTATTATTTTACCATTCGCTACATCAACAACTCCCTTCCTACACGTACGAATATGACAAGATGGGGATTATCACAAAGTCCTGATTGCTCCTTTTGCCTTAACCCCGAGTCACTCCTCCACATTGTCGCTGGTTGTCAACATTACCTTGATCGCTTCACCTGGAGACACGACTCAATTCTCAACTTCATTGCCAATTCACTTCAACCTGTAATTAATGATCGCTCTTCACTCTATGCTGATGTCAATGGCTTTCCGAGTCCTTCAATTATAACTGGTGAAAATTATCGTCCAGATCTTCTTTTCCTAATACAGTCCAAGTGCCTATATATTCTAGAACTAACGGTTGGTTTTGAATCTAACCTTAAAAACAATGTAGAACGCAAAAAAGAAAAATACATGAACGTGGTCAAAGACATGAGAAGTAACTACAGATCTGTCAAATTTGTAAACCTTTCCATGAGCTCCCTTGGTGTTCTCTCCAACGAATGCTCTACGTTTTTAGAAATGATGAATGACATTGGCATTGACAAAACGCAACAACACTATATAATCAAAAAAATGATAAGTCTCGCCATTAGAGCAACATATTTTATATTCTGTCGTAGAAATAAGACTTGGGATAGCCCAGACTTAATAAAACTGTAATATATGTATATATATATATATATAATGAAATGACGTGATAAATTGATCATCAGCTAAAAGTGCTCAATGGGTTTACCAGAGCTTTGAATAGATACGTAGACTTGAACTAGGTCAAAAACATTTATTTGCTACTCCGAGTTTCATGCTTCTCACGAAGCAATCATCAGGCAACTGCCAAAAAGAAGGAATACATGGTGTTTTACAGTGATTTTGAAAATAACGGTAGCAATTCACTATAGGTTCCTTTAGAAATGAACGCTACAGAAATTCCACTGAACTTAGTAAATATGTATGGGGTTTGAAAGACAAGAAAGTCGACTATCACATTAAATGGCGGATTGTTAGGCATGCGAGATCCTATTCAAATGTAACGAAGAAGTGTAATTTATGTCTGTGGGAGAAATACTATATAATTTGTAGACCAGATTTGGCGACCCTTAACAACAGAAATGAGCTTGTAACAAGTTGCAGACATGCAAAGAAATTCCTTCTCAATAGCGTAATTATTTAAGGCTTATTTTTAGCAGCTCACTGGAAACAGTTTGTATTGTTTAACCGTTGCTATGCACCCCAGCCTATAGTGAATTGCTACCGTTATTTTCAAAATCACTGTAAAACACCATGTATTCCTTCTTTTTGGCAGTTGCCTGATGATTGCTTCGTGAGAAGCATGAAACTCGGAGTAGCAAATAAATGTTTTTGACCTAGTTCAAGTCTACGTATCTATATATATATATATATATATATATATATATATATATATATATATATATATATATATATATATTTTTTTTTTTTTTTCTTTTTTTTAATTCATTTGTAAATACAGTATACAAGTATATCACTCAATTTCAAGCAGCCAGTTGTTAATTGCCTATACGTAGAGAGATTTACAACTGTATTCGAAGACAAATAAAGTTTCCATTATTATTATTACTTTCAGGTATTTCTTGGTACCGATACATGGGTTTCCATACTCTTCGGAGTTTGAATACAAGACACACCGCGAGAGGCCTTCACACTCTCCGTTAGTGACATTCAACGAATTTTCTGCGCGACAGTTGACGTTCCACGCCCAAGCAACCATCCAGTCCAGGCCCCATTGACATATATCACGATTGGTTCTCTCAAACGAGGATGAGATTATTTCGATTTTTTGTTTATCACATACAATAGTCTGTTTTCCTCCTTCACAAACCAAAGCGGATCTCTCTGTAAGGAACAACAAAGATTTAATCACAAGAAGATTGTTTTAGTATCGACTTCCGATTTTTTTCGATTGTTGAGAAGTATCGAATTTAAATAACTACGATCGATTTTCCTTGACTATCGCCTGGCTATCACATTAAGTTATCGAGGAGTGAGGTCCCGTCATATTCCCTGTTCACTAACCTTCGGGAACGTTTGACTGACTTACAATGTCAAGCTTAAGACTAAGAGATGGCTGCAGGCTCAGCCACTAATCGATTAGGCACACGTTTTTGCTTTTTTTAATGCATAATAAGGTTTGTCACAAACATGTGCCTGGTCAGTATCCAACTCGGTAGGCGAAGCATTTATTACAAAATATTGCAAACCAGCTAGATACATCCTTTTCCCCACCGTTCAATTGAAACTTGGACATTGAGTTTACCTGAAAAAGCCTTTTCCATTTTCTGCTATCCGCGCCGGCGTTTTTTTTTTTTTTTGCCATTTAAGCCATTAATGTTCCTTTTACGTTTTTAGAATGGATAATAATGATTTTTCAGCTTTGATCAGTGCAAGAACTTTGCGTTCATCTTAGTGAAGCGAGCATGCATTTTTATTGGCTCTCTAGAATGATGTCATAACAGAGGAGGGAAAGAAAGCAGTGCTAAGCTGCTGCTACATTCTGATACCAGTTTACAAGTGGATGATGGAAAATGCTCATATGAGTTCGCTACAGCGTATAAAGGTCGACTGATTATTTCCATGCACCCGTGAATGCACAAGGAACGAAACATATTTCGACGAAATTTCATAGAAAACGACATCTCAAGTTTAATTTGCTTACCTTCGTTCCTGAATGCCGCATTAATTTCCGAAAAACG
>NC_090876.1:48371895-48379395 GCF_036669935.1 Montipora foliosa
AATGAATCCTGAACCCACTTGCTTACCATCATCACATTCGACGGAGAAAAGGGAGGAGTTATTATACTTCCCTTATTTCAGTGTTCCCTTTTAGCGGGGGTCTCTCACCGCACGGCGAGAATAAACCAAGGAGAGAGACTAACAGTCTCTCTTCCTTTTATCCTCGCCATTGGGGACCTTTGCTTTTTTCGTACGTGAAAAAACCATAATAATTATAAAAACAAGAAGAAAAGAAAAAGAAGGTCCATTGCAGTCGAAAGCAACCTGAAGGCTCCTTTTTCTTTAGCTTCTACCTAAGGCCTAAGGCCCAGGTCAAACCTCGAACTTTACATGAGACGAACTAAATAGAACCAATTAAGTTCATGATAAAATCGACGTTTGAGTCAATTAAGTTCGACTAACTGTCTTTGGATCGACCCACTCGTTCTATCCTCAGTCCCCCTCAGACGGATGGAACGTGTAAAGATCGAGTCTGGGACAAACGTTGGGCTTTTCATGAGTCGAACTTAATTCATAAATTACAAATTTGTATGAAAATGTATATTTTGGCCTCGATATCAAAATATTTATAACATAGCATGGGTTGTCAGAGAGTTTTTGGGCAATCTGTTATAAACATCACGAGTCAGCGAGCAAGGTTGAATTCAACGCCAGTAAATGGCGGCGAAGATCTATAGTGCGTGTTTTCGTAAACACGAAATGCATGTGCCTCATGATTTGCAAAAATCCAGCGAATATGAATTGAATCTTTTCCGTGAAAGGAATAGCGGGGTTGTCATTGAGGAATGAGCATTCCGCCGAATTTGTTAGGCCCTGTTTACAAGCAGGTAGGGTAACCCTACTGATAGGGTTACCCTAGCAGGAGGGTCAAAGATAGCCTGGGTTTGCAAGCAAAATTTCACAGGTAGGGTTACCCTACCACCCGGGACAACTTTGCGTGCTTGGTAACCGCCAGAAGCGCAAACACAATGGAAAGTTCTCCGGGGGAGGCGAGTTGTCCGTAGCAGAGCGTTTACAAGGCAGCTAGGGTTACCCTAGAGCTAGGGTAACCCTAGCACTCACATAGGGTTACCCTAGCGCCAGGGTAACCCTAGCTGCTTTGTAAACACGTCTATGAAAAAAAGAAGAAATGTGTGAGTGCTAGGATTACCCTAGCAAGAGGGTTACCCTACCTGCTTGTAAACAGGGCCTTAGAAGATCAGCATTTTCTGCAGTATGGCACGTCGTTTTCTAGAACTGCAAAGCATGTAAACACTTCTTTCGTGTATTGATTTGTGCCATTTTTCTGGAATCCCGCTGACTGAGAGATTCACTTTTGCTTTTGGTTCGACGTTAAGTTCGACGTTTGACCCAACATTTCTAATTTAGGTCGACCCAAATTAATTTGGATAGACCCAGACTACCATTTAGTTCGCCTCATGTGAAGTTCGACGTTTGGCCCGGGCCTAACCTACAGGTACATTTTTGTTGGCAATATTTCAAATATGAAATCAAAAGGTTCAAACATTGCCGGCATCTTCTGATTCAAATTTTGTCGGCTTCTGTGGTGACAAAAATCTCAATTCCTACCTGAAGATATCCACAATCTGCTGAGGGGATGCAGTGTGAAAGGAATGACTACCCTTTCTCCACAAAGGCCTCAATGAAAAAAATGAGACTTGGAAGTGCACTTCTTGCCCTTAAGGACGTTCGCGCCCAAAATGTTCCCACGTACAGATTAATTTTAAACCTGCCACGCAGAAAGGTAATGATCTACTTTTGCCAAAAAGGCAAAAAAAAAAAAAAAAGAATGGGGGGGGTCACCGTGCTCGTTTTTGAGATCATGAGGTGCGCTTTTAGAAGATTCCGTTATTTTAAGACGAACTTAGCTTACAACTGTCAGCAATATGAAAGCTACATTAGTGAAATTTAGATCAGGTAAGCGTACTCAATTCAACATAACTAGTATAACTAAATTAATTGCAGCTGATGTCGTTTTCTGAGGTTAAATAGACCTTGAAAAACGATACATATTAGTCTAAGAAAGAAAACTTCGGCCGCACGAGAGCATAAAAGTCGAAATATTTGTAACTTCTCACACACAGATTTTTTTTGTTTTTTGTTAAAATGGACAAAATCAGAAAAGAAAGTGGTCTACGGAAAGAAAAATAGGGGTCACCAAGCATTCAAGAGAGTAAAATCGCTGCGAAGTTCTCAAAGCGATAGTATATTCGCACTGTCACATCATTGCGTGACATTTCCGAGAAGACCTGAGTCCAGAGCTATCCCATGATGCCAAGCACTTTCACGTTCTATTCTTGGGGAAAATGTTTGCGCCTTTAGCATCGTGTTTACCTTCGTGGTCTGCGATGCATGACGTGTGCGTGACATGAGCGAAAAAATGCGCAGTAGCAATGGGCGCGAACGTCCTTAAGTACTTTGCTGTTTGATACTTGACATTTTATAATTAAGTGAAGTACGATCGCCTGGGTGAGTTTAGTCCTGGGGACTGTTTAGGACGACGCTGACTGACGGTTTCGACAACCTGGGTTCCTTCTGCAGGTACCGGAGCAGAGATAAGGTAAAACAAAAGAAACAAAAGACAGAAAACATAACAACTCCAAATAAAGACTAATCCTAAGTGATCATGACCAAAAATACAATGCTTTCCTGTACCTGCAAAAAGACCCACAACCTGGGCGGAAGGGATTTTAAGGCATAAAACTCGACAATTAATGTGCCTTTTCTCTTAGTTGAAATTCCTATCAATAATTTTTCTATTTCTGAAGTAACCAAGCTCGAACGTGAATATTAATCTTTCATCTCTTTACATGTAATACAATTTTGACTGGCAATACTTCTTTTGATTCTATGCATCAGTAAGGTACCCGTTGTACCCCCACCCCTCCCCCCCCAAAAAAAAAAATCTGCATAGGCATTGTTTTCGACTTCTCTTGGGACAAAGAGGAATTGCAAACAATGGTTATGCAGAAATCTTGGGGGGTAATAGAGGTGTATTATGGGATTGTGAAAGTAGTGAATAAGGCTGCCGCCTCGTTAGCCTCGCCTAGACTCGTTGGCAATTATATAATTATGCACATTAAATTGATTCTCTTTAATTAGAACGACCACTTTGAAGACCATTTAGAATCGAACTTACTAGTACTAGTAATCAGTAGTTGACCCCACAGCTGTCCCCACCAGTTACGTCCTCATAAAAGTAAAAAGTAAAGTGGTGCATTTATATAGCGCCTTTATCACAAGTTTCAAAGGCGCTTTACAATGATCAATTTACCCCCAGCGGACTGGAAGCATGTACAGGCGCAAATTGCAGCCGCTTCTAAGCAGTCCATGCATGCTGGTACTCATTTTACCGACCTCGGAAGGATGGAAAGCTGAGTGAACTACAGCGGGAAAGAAGGTCGCCAAATATTCCAGTCTCGGCAGAACCGGGAATGGAACCCGGGACCTTAGGGTTGGAAGGCAGAGATCTTACAACTGCGCCAACCCCTCCGCTACTCATGAAATTAGATGCATGCCCAATTTTGATATACTACCTTAATTGTCCCGTTCACTCGTAAGCATTTGCTAAGCAACAAATTAAGTGCTCGAGCGCAGCTGCTTAAAATTTTCTTGAGGAGCAAAGCTTGGGGACCAGCTTGCGATGTTTATTTCTTGACACGCACGCGCACGAGAGATGTTGAAGTGGGGAAGAAGGAGAAGGGGACACTTTGAGGCATATATCAAAATCCGCCTGCCTATAATTACCGAACGTGCGTTTCCACACATACCTACAGTCCCGGACAAAATTGTTGAAACACTTTACAATACCTTGCCCTCCCACAATGTTGTTTTGGCAAATGGGCTCAGAAACTCGAGTTAAAACAACATTGTGAGGGGAGAGTGTGCTGCGAAAGCTTCAGATCTGTGTAGTCGTGTACTGTTCCAACGAATTTTGTCACAGACTGTAGGTGTCTCTGCTGCAAAAAACCGAAAAGGTTTCTTTGTGAAACAGAATCAAAGGTGCCTGCACGATATCAAGCTCTTAAGGACGGTGCCTACTATTGTTATTGCGCATACGTTCTGCGCATCTCGAGATACTCGAATTTTCTATGGGTGGTCTTTACTAATACAAGGATATTTTTGCATGGTTCAAAAGTATGCGGAGAAATCAGAACGTAGCAAGTGATCTTGGTATCCAAAAGGAAAATTGGGGGTAACCAAGCATTTTTCAGAGATAATTAAGCTTCAATTTGTAAAAGAACGCCATACATTGCTTTATATTTTAAAGCTTTTTACAAACATTTTGATTAATTATCTTCGAAAAATGCGTGGTTACCCTCAATTTTCTTTTTGAATTTAATTAAATAACACTTGTTAAGATCTGCTTTTCCCGCATATTCAGTAAACCGCGCAAAAATACCTTTGAATTAGTAGGCACCGTCCTTAAAGGGATTCAACAAAACCTGTGAAAAAGATCGTTTTGCTTTAAGTCAGCTACGACTGACAAAATTAGTATTTTTCTTTTTGTTTGTTAAACAATTTTTGTTTCTCCTACAGAAATTGTCTCCCATAACTACCTATTACCATGAAAAAAACAATCAACAGTAACTTTAAATGTCCTACGCCCTGAGCTTAGGAAAGACTCGAAAACTTAACATGTAATTTATTTACAACTGGTATTGAGATTTCCCCAACCAGGCCGCAAGACAAAACAAAAGATTCCTTGGAACAAAGTTGCATGCACGTATGTCATGAGTAAGCAAAATTTAATTGTGGGCGTTTGCAGATGAAGCGTCATCGATAGCGCTACTAATGTTGACAATCAAACTATATATGCGATACTACATCAGTTTTCATATACGCTCGGACTATACATAATCATGATTATGCCTTTTCGGGATTTTGCGGGCAAACCCCTGCGAAGGCAAAGATTGTTTTAAAAACGTACAGCTCCAAAACGTAAACCAAACACGCCTCGTAAAATCGTGATCAATATACAGTGTACGTGGATGGTCCTAAAAAGATGTATAATTAACTAAAAATATCGATTAATATGGCCAAAGTGATTAAAATTTCAGTGTTATCATGTGCACCACTTATGATACAATCTGTCTCTGAATATTAGAAACGAGAAACAACGGATTATGTGCTTCATCTTATCAAATAGTGCTCTCATAAAAAAATTAGCCCTTTGAAAAAAGTCTCATCGATTCTTCAGGAAAGTTTCTGACGCGGCCAGTTTTGGCCTAACCAGTTCCTTCGTGGTTTTACACGGAAAACCATAAAGAAATGGTTGGCTTGGAATTCCTGAAGCGCAAAAAGCGTAATTTTCCCATGACTGTTTCGTGGCAGACGTCTTCCGGACTGAGAAGACAAAGGAAATTTGAGTCATTATGGAAAAAAGGGTCGTTAAGAGTCAAAGTTGAAAACCAGTGTCCCCCTTCGTTTCAAGCGAAGGATGTTGCGGAGAAAAGGTAATACCATTTGCCACAGGGCCTTGAAGGTTGAAACTAACGACAAAATAAACCAAAGTACCTGGTGTAAAGTCCCTTTGCGCTTTGCCTATTTCTGCGTTCTTTCCAACATACAGCTCCAGATTTCCTTGAACCAATTCAATGTAAAGATGAGACTTCTCACGGCCCGACGATGGCTTAATTCTAATTCTTCCTTTGCACTCCAACAATTTTTTCCTGACATCTACTTGCCAAAAGCGACCAACGTTGTCAGGGCTGAACTCGGTTTCCCCGCGGAACAACGCGTGTCGACTGATAAGGCGAGTCATGCCCTTCCCTTCCTTGCCTATAAAGTGAGTGGCGTAGAAACATCGTAAATGATTTTGAGATTTCTCCCTGCACTTCTCCAAGGCTTGTGTATATTTTGGCATATATTCCAGAGAATTTCCATCCAGAATCTGAAGAAAGCAAATTGCCATCTGGTAAAAGTCTGGTAGACAATTATGACTTGCAGACACCAACCATTTCTCACATACATGAAAACCTTGCTCAAGACTATAGCATCGTGGTCCAGTCACAAGCATGCAGACTTTTAAAAGATGCTGACCTAGGCGGTACTCGTGTTCTTTCAAGACAAGGTCTTCGAGGAGGCTTAGCAAATACACGAGATTTTCCTTGTTTAAGCTGTCGATTGACTTGCTACTCAAAATGAAATGAGCCTGAAGCCGTTTAAGTTCCAGTTGGGACGATTCACGGAAGTACTTTGTGGTGCAAATTGCTTTGCAAGCTTGAACTATGTCTTCGTTAGCTTTGCGTCTTCCAAGGGGAACATATCGTTTTGAAAACATCGCCATCAAGGACAGTCTTAAATGATCGCACAATCGTTTTGTTTCAGCCGGATCCACAAGGTGTGCAACACTTTGGACAATACCATCAACAATGTCTAGAAGATAAAAGGAGTCACTTATGCATGTCCTAAAAAAGGGTGGTGACTTATTTGTCACAAATTCCAAGGTCTCCTCAGTGTCACTATTGCAGACCTCATTCATGATCCATTTTAAGCACACGAGCCAAACTTCTACCTCACCAATCAAAGGATGAGGATAAGTTGGGGGAAAATTCCGTGCCTCCCGATGTGCCTCGAGGACTTTGCTGGCCACGGCTTCAAGACAAGCTAAATCTGCAACCTTGCCAAAATAGATCAAGTGCTTCATTTCGAAGTAAAGAACAACACCCTTCGTATGGCATATATTCTTGTAACCGGACTTTGTCGCGGATCCATGAACTTCAAGGGCACGTTGAATAAGTTCTTTTGCCTTCGGAAACGACGGGGGCTCCTTCCTGGCGCAAAACCGTGCAGCATTTGCATAGATCACGGAATCGTTTAGATTCTCGGCTGCTTTGCAAAATATTTCGGTGGCTCGATCTGAATCAATTTCCTTCAGCTCTTCAAACAGAATAGAAAACTTGAATTTCTCCGTTTCCCCTTTTTTGTTGTAGACAAAGAGTTCGAAGAGGAGGGGAAGCAAAGGCTCTTGTTGGTAGATTGGGAAGTGGATAAATTTCTCCACTATGGCAAACAAATCAATTTTTTGAAGTTGATACACTCTCTTTAGTATGAGGTCTGCGACTAGTGGGTGTTGAAAAGTGTAACTTTCAGGCGGGTTTTCCTTCTCCAAACGCCTTGGTTTTGCGGGTATCATTAAATTCATCAAATACTCTGTGAACAGTTGCTTGATGTCACTGTAAGTGGCACGTCTAGTCGTCTCTTGCAAGCGGATGAACGGTTTGAAAATTTCATACAGAAGTAGCGCTGGTGTTGGAAGATTAGTGTACTTCTGTAGGAACGCCACAACTACAGCAATTTCTTGTTGAATACCACCAAGTTCATTGAATGTATCTTCAATGATCGTCTCAAGCTTAGGGCGAAACTCTTCCATCATGGCAAGAAGAGGAAAGTGAAATACCCTACAAGGACCAGACAATGCGGTTTTCTTTCCTATTGATTCATCGATGGTGTCAATGTACTCCTTGTACTTCGATTTAAATTCACGTAGATCATTGA
>NC_090876.1:48384395-48389395 GCF_036669935.1 Montipora foliosa
TCCGTTGGGTTTTCTTCGGGCAACCGCAATAAACATTGTGGTCGTCTGGGACGACTGGACAACCGCTAATTTCGGGCACTGGATCACATTGCAATTTCCCTACAGACGTTCAGTAGGAAACAAAATTAACAGTAACTTTAGTTCACGCAATCTACTTCCGGTCGCCAACAAATCCGGCTTACTCCTGTAGATTTGCGAGAAAATTTATCCAGCGTTCACGTTTGTTAAGCAATTTATCGTTGGTGACTTGGGGTTACCCGGAAAAAAATCCGAGTGTTCTTTTACAGACGTCTCAAAAAAGAGCATCCGAAATCTTCATCAGAAGGTAGTAGGTTCGATTCCTGCAATCCCGAGTCACCATTGACTTAACTAAATGGCTTCATTTCATTCACCGGGGTTATGATAATATCTTTTTCGTGACAATCGATATTATTATTGTTTCAGTTTTAACTGTGAGTACAATAAACTGGACAATAAACTCAACAAAAAAAAAGTATTCAAGACTTCAACATTGCAAACGACACTTCCGGTTCATTGACTCACAATTATGGCGTTGTATCTTTACAACTTTAATTTGCATATTATTATTTGCTTTCGACCTTTTTCGTTTTTCATGATAAAAGCATAGAAACTAAGATAAAACTAATAGTGCTTGTATTAGAATAGTACGTTTAGACAAATTTAACATCATCAGTCGGTTGAGTCCTATTTAGGGGGAAGACTTTTGTCAAATTTGTCCAAACCCGTCCAGCAGGGACTGTCCACTACCAAACTGAAAAGAAAGCATAAACTACACACACCACAAGGCTCTTTGAGACATTACTGCCAAGCTGGCCACTTCTGCTGGAGAGAACACAGTCACAAAGGAAAGTCAAAACACCGGGAACTTCATCCCCTACTCTTCTCGAATAGTATGTGGTGACAGTGAACTTACGAACATTGAAGATATTTGGGAGACGAGGCCTACGGTTTATGAGGCCTGGTGCTCAACCAATTGAGCCACCGGTACAACCGTTGAAAAATCTATATTATTGCAAAACACGTTGACATTTACATCTTTCAGTGTTCGAAATACAAAGTGTGCAAGTGTTTTCCTTACATTTCTATTGTTATTGTGTTATTGCCGGATAAGCTGAGTTGCAGTGCGACTTTGAAATGAAAAATTACGACTCGTTGACACTTAGCGATAGCTACTACTAGTTATTATTCTTATTATTTCAGAAATGTCTGATCGGCCCTGATACCTTGGATTTGAAGTCTTTGGAATCTTGACAACAAATCAACGCTTTACGGACCCATGCAATCATGGCAAAGAGATCTTATTTCCGTGTAAGTTAAGTTAAGTCACGCTGCCAAGACGGTAGTGTCATCCAAGCAAACAATTTAACATGATACTTCTCGTCGTTCTTTAAAACATTTGTAAGAAAAGCCAGGATGAACCTATTGTTTTGTTATTTAACCCATTCGAAGATGATTCGATTTGTTTGCAAGATTACGAAAGTCATTAAATGTACATATATAAAATCTTCTCAAGTCACTGACCCTTCATTGTCAGACATGTCTGTCCCTTTCTTTGATGCTTGCATTAAAGAGTGTTGCGGCCAGCAATCAGTAATTAATGTATCAGCATTCCTTGCGATGGGTTTGTACTATACGTTGCTGCGAGACGTCTACCGGTGTACAAGTGATATAGGACTATAATCTGTATATCGTTTGCATCTGCATCAAGATTTAAACAAATCAACGTCATCAAAATAAGTTAACTCTGGCTGGCAAAACTTCGCTATAGAAAGGCTTTACAATTCAGGAAGCTGACACACTCATGCAACATAAAACAAAGCATCAGAAGTAAATTTGAAAAGCCACTGAAAAGCTTACATGCCAAAGCGGTTTCCTTGGTTTCAGCTTTCACTTTCGTTTTCCTATCTTTTCAGAAGAATCTCACTTCTTTCCTGTTCCAAGAAGATACCTAATGCTCCATTTGTCGTTATCAAGACGCGATTACGATTTCTTAGCCAAATTTCAAAGAATTCACTAACAGAACATCATATTAGCCACCGCCTGTTTTGCATTCGATTTCATTTTCCTGTAGCTTCCTGTCGATCATTGCTCCATGGAGATAGTGACAAAAGTGGCGTCCAAGAAGGACTGGGGATAATGGAACATTCGAGAATACTTATCGTCACTACGTCGTTTAGTTTCCCACGCTTGCGTCTGATCGTGGGGGAGGAACGGGTGGGGGGTTTGGTTTTTGCGGTCTGAACGTTTTAATTCACAGTCAACGCATATAACAGTCATTCGTTGTTCCCTCGGTACGAGATCCAAAGGTTTGGTTGAATAGACTTATCGTCAGGAATGGTTTTTAAGTAACAGTATAACCTCTGGGGTATACTAGATTGCAACAGAAAACAGAACCTTTATCCCGTAATAGTTGCATGTGTTGTTTTATACCCTCCCATCTTCTGTACGTACTTCGTACGATCGTATGTCGACTTGCCTTACAACTTCTGCTTTTGTCCAAGCCTTTCCAGCATACCGCTTTTGTCACCGAGTTGTACATTCCAGAAACCGATCTTGGCATCAACCACAGCGAAAACCTTCACATTGGTTTGTTGAGTAAGGAGCCGTCGTCATGTAGAGGTACGGCGTAGCGGTTTCTTTTGAGGGCTTTGTTAAGGGGCTTTGGGTCGATAGAGACGTATCTTGCCATTTCTTCTTTGGCGACTATCATAGAGGATATCCAATCCTACAAGGACTAGTATGCCTTTCTTTACAAGTCGGTCTTGTTCTCCCCTTAGTGTTTCTTTAAGAGCGAACGGGACTTTGCGTACAGGCAGGAGTACTGGAGGAACTAACTTAAGTGGAGTTTATCCTTCAAAAACATCTTGAAGCTCGTTTATGATGTCACGGTGTACAAGAGAGGTATCAACCGACATTATGTTGTGTTAACAGTGATGAGCTGAAACTGTTGAATTGCTTGCGCGCCTAATATGGGCATACGGATTTCTTTCACAACTACAAATTCTAGGGTTAGGGCTTCGTTATTATTTGGATTGACAGTTTCAAAGTGAACAGTTCCTGCAGCCTTTTAGCCGTGTTGTTTAACTTGTCAAGGGCTGGATCGTTGGCAATTTGCTTGTATTCATCGACAGGTAGAATGCTGACCGTTGCACCACAGTCGAGTTGGAATCGGGGCATTCAGCGTTTATTTCGTGGGACTGGTGTGTATCCCCGCGGGTTTCAATTCCTGTGTTTCGCTGCGGGTTTCCTGTTTCAAGTTCGCAGTGGGCAACGAGTGGTTTGCATAGCATTGATTTCATCACCGATGATATCTCTAAATTGCTTTGTTGTCGATTCGTTGGCTCCGCAGATATTAATGCAATACTCTGCAGTTAATTTTAGCTCAACAAGCAGATTTTTTTCTTATACTGCTGTCTGAGAGACCTAAAACAATCCTCGTAGTAGGCTGTCTTTCAGCTCGTCAAAATTACGCGTCTTCACCAAAGAACGTAAGGAGGTCAAATATGTATCAAATAATGCACATTGTTGTTGGTCGCGTTTATTAAAAACATACCGTTCGTGGGTTTCGTTGGTCTCACCGACGCAATGTTCCTCTAGGAGCTCTAGAACTTTGTCGATATCGTTCTTCTCACCCCCTGAGGCGAATGCAAGCCATCATACATGTCAAGCCCGTCAGGCCCGATACATGTTAACAGCGTGGCCACTCGAAGGTCTTTGCCTTGAGTTTGGAATCTTGAGGCGACCTCGTAATTCGTCCACAGGCGTTTAAACCTTTTCCAGTTAGCACTGAGGTTGCCACAGAGTTCAAGTTTAGGCGGTAGAGGTATTGTTGGAGGTATAATGTGAGTCACAGGACTCGAAGCTCCCAATGTAGCAGACGTTGAGGGCTTGACGTCGACCATCGGTTCAAAACAGCTTCAGGCTACAAAGCTTGCCACAACCAGACAGCGATGCACGGTTTGATCTTCTTCAGGCTTTCACTTTTGACACCATGTATCGTTTTTTTTTAGGTATAGTCTCAAGGGAGACAGAGGATTCAAGCAGAAGGAATAAAGGACCAGAAAAGGACTCTTGCGTGTGTTTCTTTTGCTTGACTACGTAATAACTGATACGCACCCGTGGGGGTTCAAGGTTACCTAAGGCCAATAACGATGTAATAAATATGATAACATCACAGAGAGATTGTTGCCACGTTTGTTGAGGTATTGCATAAATGCGATACAGCTCTAAAGCCTAGCGCTAATTCCACTAGCTAGAAGGCTAGGGTTTGGTATGGATTACGGAAGTGTGAGGAGAGGGGCAGGAATTTTAGGAGAAAACAATGCCGTTGGAAAATTAAAAAGTGGGCGCGGGGGGAGGAGGGGGAGGGGGGGGGGGTGGTTATCAGCCGCTTCCTCTTCGCGGTCCCTGGTTATCCTGCATGTGGATACTTCGAAAAATTTATTCGGGCTTTAGTTAGAATGTGATGGGAAACATGATAGAGCTCCCGATTGATAAAACAAAAATTTAATAATTGCTGCGGAGCCATGTGCTTCAAGCCGTACAGCACTGTTTATAGTTCTACAGTTTCTCGATGACTGGATGAGTACCAGTACCAATTTCTTTCTGCATATTTAGACATCTGAGGTTCTTGCTTTCTTATTTAAAATCATGCACGAATTTCAGATCAGTGGCTTATCAGCAAGAGTTTCGTAGTTCTTTCCGTTACATTTCCTCCACTTCATCACGGTCTGGAGAAGTGGTGATTCGGGTTAAATTTCGGCACATTAACGATACTTTCGTTCCCTCTACATAAAATTAGTTCCACTGACTTTAATACGCCGTTGCATTGCTGTGATTATCAATGATCAATGATAAATGTTGTCACTATCAACGAAATGTACCGCAGCGTTACTATCTATTAGATACATGAATAATTAAGAATAATAATCTCATCTTTATTACTAAACGAGATATCGCCCAACTTTGAGACTGACAAA
>NC_090876.1:48401895-48409395 GCF_036669935.1 Montipora foliosa
GTTATGATTGGAATTAATGCCATTAACAACAGTTTTAAGTGTAAACAAAATTGAAGCTGGATATTTACCAACAATTATTGTAATTAATACTACATTGTAAGTTAAAAATATCTCTAGAGTACAAGTAAAGTTTCTTCTTCCTCTTCACAACACCAGGAACTCGGCCATGTCATGCTCTGAACATTGAACAGGCTTGTGAGACAGGGCCTACGGTTTATCGTCCTTATCGGAGAAGACTACAAGTCGAACCGTTTGCAGATATTGTTACAAAGGCAGCACTATCTCCCTAGTTATTTTAAAGACATACCTCTCGCACAGTAGTTCGATGCTCAACGAATTCATGTTGATATTGATTTACTGTGACAAAATCCTAAGTTAAATAACTCTCTTCAATCACAAAAAGGTGCACACAATAGTACACCAATGAGAAACCAAAGCAATGTATTAGAGAGATTTAGCATTGCCTTTGCAGCAAAATGGCAGAAACTTAATTTTTGTTTTATTTCAGCTCATTTCTTGTCTGTTAGCTACTTGTCAAAAGAGAGAGACAAGTTAGCAGCAGCTTACAGTTTGCTTTTTCACATTTAACATGATGCTTAAGCTCTCTAGAAGTATAAAATTATCATCATCATCTGATGATGCTTTAGATAGGTGATTGGGTCAGAATTTTCAAAAGCAGCTCAAGGCCTCACTTGAACATTTTTTTCTTAAAATATGCTGCTAAAGGACAACATCAAAGGAATAAAATTAATGTAAATTGAGTACTCAAAGGACAGGAAATTTTTGCATGCATGAGGTTTAGTGCTTTTCATTTGAGTGGAAATCAATTAATTTTATTTTAATACTTTTTAAAAATGTATACACAAATTTCTTTTCTTCCAGCATGTGCGCAAATATGGCTGTGCATTTCTGAATTCCAGTGGTGGTGTTTTAATGGCGGGAGTGCTGGATGATGGTAAGGTACATGTATTTTCCCACTTCAAATGGGCATACATGTTTGTAATTAATTTGCTTTTCTCTACTAGGGCGAATCCATGGCATCCGCTGTTCCCCTCATATGATGAGAGACATGACGCAAACTGTTGAATCAGAGTTTGCTAGATTTTTGCCAAACGTTCCTCCAGATCTTTTCAGGTGGGTTAATGGTGATGTCATCTATATTCTCTTTTGGCAACATTTTTGAATTGATGACCTCTGTAGGTATGGAATAAAATACTGATTAGAACCATCGACTCCGTTTCACAACCTTTGTTCATATTTATTCTGTGGGCCATTATTCAAAAAGAGTAGGCCTAGGGCATGGAATGGAGTTCCTGGTATTGTGGTCTGGTCTGTTTGAGGGCGACATTAAGTTTCTTATCCTTTGGTTATTAATATTAATGTGCAACCCTCGTAAAATAAGTACTTCACTTCACTTCAAGCATTTTAACCATTTCACCCCTGAAGCAACTCCCATTGATGGGTGAGGCTAAATCGCGTGGGTGGGTGGGTCGTGGGTTATGGGTCGTGTTTGTTTGAAGATAAAAAAAGATATACAGTATATTAGCTCCCTCAGTGCTCGGTCCAAATTTGTCTTAGGTCTTAAGGCACTGTTACACTGTGAAATGTTTCGTGCAACTTGTCTCGCAATGTTTTGGCGACATTGTGGCGGGACAAGTTGCACGACACATTTCACATTGTAACATATCCTGCAACGGCCAAAATCGTTGCAAGACAAGTTGCATGAAAAGTAGAGCTTAATTATACTTTCGGCAAAGGCTTTTGCAACTTGTCTCGCAACGATTTTGGCTGTTGCAGGGTATGTTACACTGTGAAATGTCACAATGTCGCCAAAGCATCGCGAGACAAGTTGCACGAAACATTTCACAGTGTAACAGCACCTTTAGGTCTTCTCTGTTTTGAGAATTTCTAGTCGTTGATAAAAAATGGGTCAGGATCAGGGACCCAAGACCAACAACCCACGACCCATGACCCACCCACCCACGCCGATTAGACACTCTCCCCATTGATGGGTAAAATCACTTGGCATTAGACAGAGTAATTAAGTCTTATTAATTAGTGTATCTCTTCGGAGGGGAAGGGTTAGGGCTCAGATCATGCTGAGCAATCCAAGTCATTTTCATTTTGGCAAATCCTAGTATACAAAAACTGTTCATTGTCAAAACCAGTGTCAAGAAGGAAAGATCAAAGGCAAACTAAGAGAATTTAAAACTACTCTAAATACTCTAATAATTGAAAGAAAATTCTGCTTTTGCATTATTCCATCTGTAAATTTTTTGACTTTCCATTCTTCTCAGATAAGGGTGATACATGTACACCATAAGCTGAACACCTGTTTATAATCTGAACTTAGGATGTAAATAAAACTCATTCACAGTTTGTAAAGAAGGGGGCATTGAGTTTGCAGTGTTGTGGTCTGGCCTCATGACCTTCTGTATTTCATGCTGTTGTTGACGCAGGAATCATCATCTTTCTTTGCAGGGTGCAATTTGTGCCTGTGATCTTTAAGCAAACAGGGACGGAAAAAAAACAAAATCAAATAACTTACGTACGGGATGTTTATGTCCTTGAACTGACTGTTAAAGCAGGAGAAGAGGACCAGATCTATGAGACAGGGCGCCACGAGGTAAAAGCCAAGAACCTGCATAGTTCATGAATGACACTTAAGAATAAGTGGCTGTTTACATGATACGGGGGCAACTTTCGCAACGGTGCGAGTTCACTCCAGTTCCCTCTCTTAAAGGTAAAGGTAAAGTCACTGCTTACGAGCCAGAAGGCCCATCAGGCCGGCGCTTATCTCCGGTTTCAGTAGCATTAAGCGACTAGGAGTATTTATACTCCCCCCTGGATGGGATGCTAGTCCATCGCAGGGTCATCCCCAGCATTACGCCGGTACCCAATTATACACCTGGGTGGAGAGAGGCACCGTGAGAGTAAAGTGTCTTGCCCAAGAACACAACGCAATGTCCCCGGCCAGGCCCCGAACCCGGACCACTTGATTCGGAGTCGAGCGCACTAACCATGAGGCCACCCCGCCTCCCACTGTTCCCTCTCTTAGCCTGACTTTTTTCGGTGATATCATCTAAACAAAATTAATAAAGAGTTCCCTCTCTTAGCGAGTTCACTCCGGTTGCTGCACCGGAGCGAAAATTTCATTCTGGTGCAAAATCTTGCAACGGTATCATGTAAATGAGGAACGACCACTCGTTTTTCCGGTGTGAAATTGGCGTGCGCATGCGTATTTTTCCTGTAAAGTAAAAGTAAAAAATCCTTTATTTAAAAACACGATTAGCGTCTAAGCACTACATGCTTGAGGGGTCGTGTATCTAATCATCTAATTATAATTAATTACCTATTGAAAAATGAATGAAATATAGGAAATTAATTTACTTTATCGAAAATCTGATTTCCCTAAACATCTGACTAGATTTTGCCTTTCAATAAAATTGTAAGTCTAAAATTACAAGAATCATTACAATATTCTGAAACACAGTTCCACAGTACAGCTCCTCTGTAACAAACAGAATTTTTCATGAAATAAGTGGAAAATCGTGGAATGACGGCCTTATTATGTCCTCTTAAGTTATACGGACTATTACACCATACAACTAAATCCGAAATCATTGCAGGCATATTATTTCTTTATACACATCTGACGCCATATTTGCAATTTGGATTCACACTTGTATTTTATCGATATGTGGTGTCCCTTCAGGTAAATATGAAACAAATTCACCTCGTCATCATGTAAACACGGTATAAGAAGTCACCCTGGTATGAAACTCGCACCGGTGCGAGTTTTCTCATGTAAACACCCCCTTATTTATTGCCATCTATTTTTAATTCAAGGTTTATGTACGGAGAGAAAGTTCTGTACAAGGCCCTCTTAATCCTCTTCAGATTAAAGATATCGTCCTTTCAAAATACAGAAAAGTGAGTATACATGTAAAAAATTGTACTTTTGTTATGCTTCCGATAATCATAATCTTTACATGATTAGGATTGTGGGATCAGCCTTAGTCAGAGCTTTATGGTATCAGGCTTGTGAACATGGGTACATGCAATTACCTCTTAGGTAACAGAGACCATTAAACAACTTGTATTTTTTCCAATTTTCAATTAGTTTCATTCAATTTATTTCGCACTCGACTGCACCTGACAAAGGTTACACTGTAAGACATTGCCTGGCAGATCTACATCTACATCTACATGTTCCAGCACTCGGCAAAGTCCCTTTTTGGCTTATGGCTGTTTCTGCTTAGGTTGCCTCATACACCGTAAGCCGTTTTAGAGACATCACGCCAAGCTGGCCACTTCTGCTGGAGAGAGCAGGACAGCCACAACACCAGGGACTACAAGGCTATTAAAACATTTTACCAGTATATCTTTGCAATTTAATCAAGGAAAATTAAGAGCACATCATGTCGTCAAGTGGCCGGTACTGTGGAACATGCCCTCTTTTTACATGAACCAATCATAAACATGATCAGTCATTGAAAGAAATCATTACAGCCATTGCACAAACTGTTGAGAGTTTGTGCTTGGTGGAGCTCAAGGGGTAAGCCTTTCCCCAAAACACCACTATATAAGCTGTTTAACTTAACAAAAACTGGTTTTGAGAAATTTTGTGAGGGGTAGCAGAATGGCAAGTTTGCTCTTGCATGTCTCTCAGGTTGTAGTAAGTGATACTTGTCTACTCCTTCGAGACAGGCTAATTATCGAGTTAGGATTTTGATTTTGATTTTCGAGTTGGATTTTTGAGTTGGTTAGTGTAAAATGCGGACTGCAGACTGCAGACCTGGGGTAAAATGCAGACTAAGGTTATAATGTAACTGTTTAAAAAGCCCAAATCCTTTAGCAGTGCTAACCTTAGGCCTAATTAGGCATAAAACAATATTTAGGCTTAAGTGTTAGTGCTTCCAAAGGGTTTGGGCTTTTTCAACAGTTATATTATAACCTTGATCTGCATTTTACCCCTGCTGTGAAGTCGGTGTTTTACACTGACCAACTCAAAAATCCAACTCGAAATCCTAACTCGGTAAATAGGCAACCTCTACTCCTTTCATTAAAAAGCAATTTAAGTTAATCAGGAGCCATTTAGATTTGATGTAAAGGTCTTTTGCCCCATCTGATTTTTGCAATTTGATTGTGATTTTATCCTTAACATTGCTACACAATAGACCCTTCCACAGTTTTTGGCGCTGTCTTGGCAGGGGGGCAAACACGGCTAAAGTTACAGTAAATGTATGGGATTTTGGCTGACTTTCAAGAGCTGTAGCGTTACTAAAAAGAGATGGATTTCCACAGTGAAAGTGTCTTTTAAAAGACATTTATACTGAGATTATTTTCATGAAATATAAAGAACAGATTTGGGCTACAACAACCCTAAACAAATTTTAAGATTTCATACAAACCGTTCTAAAATCATCACGGCAAATTGCCACGAAAATAGAAACAACATGAGAAGATTTATTATTCAAATTTACCGACGTCATACGTATCTTCCTAATGGCCTTATTTTTTGTTGAATGAATGATATCAATAAAACTATTTAAAGTAGTGGCAAAAGTTGGAAATCCATCTCTTTTTAGCGGTGCTACAGAGGTTCAAAGTTGGCCAAAATCCCAGACATTTCCTGTCAATTTAGCTGTGTTTGCCTCCCAGCCAAGATGGCAGTCAAAAACCGTGGAAGGGTCTATTTTCAGGAATGATAGCATTAAAAACTCTTCTGTTTATTGAATTTTTTCAGAAAATAGAGAGACGAAGAATTGAAAAATTGCAACAAATTACTGAGACACCTAAAGCTACAGATACCCTGGAGAAAAGAGCCAGCAAAGAAGCAACACCAAATCCAGTTCGCGAAAAACAAGTCATTATTGTTAGTCCATGAGTTTCATATAGACTTACAGCTGGCATGGAATTCAGAGGTGATTTCCTCTACAGGTGACATCCTAATTGGGACCAGCTCAAGGTGTCTGTGCCAACCTCAATAGTCATACATCTGATAAACATGTGATGACTGATAAAGATATTATTTTACACTGTCATCACATTGCCTGAGAGCAATAAAGTAATAATTTCACAGGTATTTTCAAAGTTTTCACAAAATTGAAAATATGAGTGAAATAACCTTTAATTGCATGAGTGCACATTCCAATAATTATTATATGTTTATCACATAAAGGGAAAAATTATTGAGAAAAGCCTATTCAATGCCACGACAAATGACAACTTAAATGACCAATCAGTTCAATGAACACTTTGTATAGCTTCTTAAAATAAACGTGCTTTTAGTCTCTTAAAGTTCAATTCAATAAATCATTGTCATCAACAAAAATGGCGCTTAAAATGTGTTTTATATGAGAACAAAAAGCATTTTAATTAGAGTGATAAAGATTCTGTTTGTAACCTCACTTGCTCTTTATAAGCAAATGTTAACCAATCAGGATCAGGTAATAATTATTATTATGCCCTCTTGATTACCAAAAGTGCCTCTGTGACTAAGAAAAAAAAATGCCCTCCATCTCAGCCAATCAGCATCCAGTAATTTTGCCCTGTATGTGAAAACATGAATAGTTTTACTTCTCTTGGTAACTTTAAATTAATATGTGCAACAACTCCTTTTTAAATGGAGTCTTGAGATGATCAAAAATCTATAAGGAATGATCTAATGATTGGCAAAAATCTTGAATGTTGTCAAGCCAAAAAGATGTAAGATATCAATAAGATTTTGGTCTGGATATGAAAAATAATGCTTTTCATTGGTTCATTTTAAAAGGTATTTTCTACCAGAATTGATAATGTTTCCACTGTTTTCAGGAAGAAAAATACATGTTCGGAGCACATGAAGAGCCAAGTTATTTTTTTCCTCTTCAAATTTACTCGTTTTTTCCTGTTCTTGTTCTTGTTGATGTTATGCGATCATCGGTGCCTCTATTGGTAATGTAAGTGGTTAATGCTTGCAAGTTTTGCTTCACTTTCCAGACCAAGAGTGCTTTTTGTCCCCTGGGGCCTGTTTATCGAGAGTTCTGAAGCTTTGCATGCATTTTTCAGGGACCTTGTCTCTGTCTCCATATCTTCAAACCGGCAGGTGGTTTTGAGGCATGAAATTTTGCGTTTATGTTGTTTCTTCATGTCTTGTAAATCTGTTGAAAATCCAGCTTTCTAAAATGGGCAGATCATTGTATAAGATATGTCTTAAGTTTTACCAGAAAATCTTTGAGGAATGTTGCTTCAGAAATTCTAAATGTTATGAAGAATTTGTAGGCTTGATCATTCATTCATTGGTTTTATCAGATAAGTCCAGGCCTTGGTTGTTCAAAAGATGGATAACACTATTCACTATCCAGTGCATAAACACTAGCAAAACCAATAATCCAGTGGATAGTGATTTATTCAGTGGATGGTGCTATCCACCCTTCAAACAACTGGGGTCAGGACTACAAGTAATAGAAATGCACGCTTATTATAAGGCCATTTCCAAGTTCATGTCTGCCTCCT
>NC_090876.1:48414395-48426895 GCF_036669935.1 Montipora foliosa
GTTGAACTCAAGACCTCCCGCATGGCAGCCCGATGCTCAACCATCTGAACTACCAGTGCTCACTAGTGCCTGTTATTACCCATAGAATCCATCTGAGCCTTCCTTGATCCTAAGAAACAAGCTCTAAATTGCCACTCTGGAGGGTTAGCAACTAAAGCAACCAAGGTTATTGGCTACATTGATAAAATTTATTGTTGCCCAACTAGACTGCCCAGCCTTGTTAGCATGAACAATAAATTATTATTGAACGAAAGACTGTTGTTTTTTTAACAGAATAAACCTAGTTGGTCTAATTAGAACAATAATATTAGTCCTGTCGCACCAAAGACAAAAAAATAATAATTTATATGCCTTGCAGCCATTTGTGGGAGGCACGGTGGCCTCATGGTTAGTGTGCTCGACCCCGGATCAAGTGGTCCGGATTCGGTGCCTGGCTGGGGACATTGTGTGTTGTGTTCTTGGGCAAGACACTTTACTTTCACGGTGCCTCTCTCCACCCAGGTGTATAAATGGGTACTGGCGAAATGCTGGGGGTAACCCTGCGATGGACTAGCATCCTATCCAGGGGGGAGTAGAAATACTCCTTAGTCGCTTCATGCTAATGAAACCGGATATAAGTGCCGGCCTGATGAGCCTTCTGACTCGTAAGCAGAGACTTTACTTTACTTACTTGCAACCATTTATGAAAAAGGTCTAAATATTGTGATCAGGTTTCTGGGCTTAAAACTACCGGGTATACATTAAGCACAACTATTAAAGCAAGGCATTTTAAGCAACAGGTGTTTCTTTTTTAAATCACAGGAATCAATTTCACTATGCCACACTTGGAAGAAAAGAGCAAAACCCAGTCTGAAAGTGATTTCCGAGAGGACAGCTCTGTTGTGCAAGACAAGGATGCCCCAGAGGATGATTCTGATGATGAGAACAGTGATAAGAGGGAGTGGCTCGAAAGCATGGGACTTGATAAAGAACAGTTTCCACTTCTGAACCCTAACGCTATCACACCACATGAAATTACTAATCTGAGAACCATTGACCAACAGCCAACATCTACTGTACTAGTAAAAGGCCCGGATACACATGCCTTGTTCAATTTTCTACTCAACTGTAAGAGCCTGGTAAGCAATACAGGAGTGCTAGCTCAAGTGCCCCCGACATTGCTGGCCCAAGTGGCATTCGATGGTGCAACATTAAGGAGTCTGAGAGTGAATCAAGGTATCGTCAAGCGTTTAGAAGCTAAAGGGATGGCACAGGTAATAATTACTGGTTACACCAATGAAATGATGATGATGATAAATTTATCTAAGTCCCAATCTTTATTAGCTGAGGACAAGTGAGTGGAAGTGCTGTATAAATTAAAAGCTTCAGTAGATTACAATTCTGATGCAAAAATTACCAAAACAATAACTTTTGTTTTTTAGTATCTTACATGTAGGGGAAACCTCGTGAAGAAGAGAAAAGCACCAATAAAAAACTTGACCAAAATTAATTGCAACATTATTGATGTTCAATACAGAAACTGATTAAGTAGGCTGAAATCATTCCGCCCATAAGAACAATCATAATAAATTATTGCAATATGACCCAGTTGGTCACAGTATCACTCCGGTAAAAAATAAAATAAAACTGCTCAAATGTCTCTTTTAATTCTCACGATTCAACAGGAATTAACAAGTGGAGTTTTATCTCTTGCCTGTGAAATAATAATAATAATAATAATAATAATAATAATAATAATAATAATAATATGATTTTAAATAAATTATCCTATTTATTATTTTTGCACTTTACAAAGAATATCCTGCAGTTGCATTCTACTTTGTTTAGACATAATTTCATTTACGACATTGACATAGTTTTGACCAACTTCTGTTGCATTATTGCTGCCACAGTGAGTGAGCCTGAAGCGAACAAATGAACACAGCTCTCTAATCGGCAGAACACATTTTTCTTTGAAACGCAAGGGATTGTGGTCAAAGGTGCAAGGAATTGTGGTTATCCATGAATGGAGGAATTTAGATGAGCATTATGATCATAGAGCCTGCTCTGTTTTTCATTTCCACGCATGAACAATCGTTAAATTACTGCAAGCATAATTGAACATCTCCCTTCCCCTCGGCAGCACATTAATATTTCTACCATTTTGGTAAACTAGTAATAGAACCGTATTAATTAAAGCAAATACCCATGAGCTTTCCATTCTCATTGCACTTCAAAACTGCCATGTAGAAAACTTCATTGTTATTGTAATTAGGTATTGAAAGTCTAACAACTCCTGGTTTGGTCTCTTTTTAGTTGCATACTATTGAAATTTCTGGGCCAATACTTCCAGGCTGTGTGTACGAGTTATCGCAACTGTTTAAGGCCTCACAAAAAGGGAACTTTAAGGCCACCTTATCTGCAAACCAGCCGACAGTAGCCTTCAATGTTCCAAAGAGAAACACAAACTCTGAGACTGTGTCTATGGGTAATGGATCTCATTTACAGCAAAGCCTGTCACAGGGGCAGTTGAAATATTACCAGGATGCAGAACAACTCAATGGATGCTGTTTGAAAGAGCTTGAGTGCAAAGGTGGCTTCTTCACTTGGACTTCTTAGTTTAGGACAAAGTGTTGCCACAAACATGCGGGGATGGCCTGTGAGCAAGTTCTTTATTTTGTGACTTGCCACCCACAAGCAATGACCAAAAGGAGAAGCAATAGAAAAGGGCCACTATGTCTCACTAAAGTGTGAGACATGGAAGTCCAAAAACACATCTGCCACAACTGTTGGGTTCAGCATACAGCCCTTCTTTGAATATGGAGACAATGAGAGTGAATGAGTCAACTTAATCACACAATGATACTTTTTATAGTAAATTTTATTGCCATTTTTGACCAAGATTATTCTTAACCTGTACACCACTCATTGTTCAGTTTTTTGAACTTTGTACAAAAAGGAAGTACATACTATTGTATGTTTTCTTCAGTGTAACATTAATATTTATTTACTGTTGTGGTTGATGAAATCAATCACTTTTAAAATAATGCACTGGACTGAACTTGCAAAGTCTTATTAAATTTGTATTTAATTCATTACTTGTCATAATAAATAACAAAAAATGTACACTGCTGACTAGAGTAACTAAATATTTCTTGTTTCCAGAGATTTGAAAACACAGCTCACGGATCAGGCTGGGTCATTTCAATACTAAAATAAGTTTAACACTGTGAAATGTTCCGTGCAACTTGTCTCCCAATGTTTTGGCGACATTGTGGCGGGACAAATTGTGCAAAACATTTCACAGTGTAACATACCCTGCAACAGCCAAGAGCCGTTGCTGAAAGTAGAATTAAGTTCTACTTTCCATGCAACTTGTCTCGCAACGATTTTAGCCATTGTAGGGTATGTTACACTGTGAAATGTTTCGTGCAACTTGCCCCGCCAGTGTCGCCAAACATTTCACAGTGTAACAGCTCCCTTAAGTCTTTATACTAGGCTACAACGTGGCGTAGATTAGCTTAGTTAAGAGTTAAAGTTGTTTTAGAAATAATTATTTGATGTGGCCTGATTTTTTTCCTCAGCTTATTGTTTTGTTTTTGAATGTACGATTGGGACTTGACTGGATTTAAAAAAAAAACCCTCCCACTTTAAAAGAAGACAAGGACTTGTACATTAGACCGTTCTAAGCAGGATTGCAAGATAATAATTATTTATAATTTGATACCAAGAATAAAGGGATGTATGTGTATCACTTGCTTTTCCAAATAGCCTTACACCATTTTAAGCTATATAGAGGATATTACATGGCCGCGCGGAGAAACGAATTTTATCTTCGAGTGCTGCAAGTATCTCTCATGAGTGAGCGAAGCGAACGAGTGAGAGATACTTTCAGCACGAGAAGATAAAATTCGTTTCCCCAAGCGGTCATGTAATGTTCTGTTTATTATATAGATATTGATGAAATGTCTAGATTTACAACAACTTGTTTTATTCATTTTCGAAATGATGAAAAAGTGGTCACCAACCGCTAAAACACGCATGTTGTGTAACATGCCGTGAACAAGATATGAAAGTTATGAAAAACAAATCATGATAATGTCAAATTTCGCAATAAAAATGTTATGTAGTAAAGAAGAATTATATTAAAGCACAAAAGTATCTTACAATGAAGAAAAAGTTGGCGTTTTATTGGCTAAGCGTGTTGGTTACCATGACAACACCTATATCCTCACATGTGAAAGATAAAAATGATATGTTCACTGTGTGCGGTGAAGATATGATTTTTTAGTAAAAGGAGAAATCCTGGTATTTCATCAATATCTATATAATAAGATAATAATATTGAACAAGATACAGTACTTCTACAAACTTTGCCTTGTTTCAACTTTAACTTCAATAGTCATGGAAAAATATGTACTGAGTGGGGTTGGCTCTTTTGATCTTTTGTTGGGGTTAACATGGTACAATCAGTGTCTTAAAGCTGAAGGGGGATATTACAACAATATTGATTAGGATGCAAAAATGGCAGCCAGTTCATCATTCTTTTCTACCTGTGCTAATAATTATTATTACCAGTCCATTGGCATGTCTAAAATTACAGGAAAAAATATATTGCTGGTGAAGCAATGTCGGAGAGGCTTACAAGCGCAAAGATAAAAAAAGCAATTTGCATTACCGGGTAATCATTTTTGCATTTGGATTTCTATGCAATAAACTTTTGCAAGGCCGTAAGATGTGCTCCTAAAGAAGTTCGTGTTTCCTGGATTTTGCTGTGACAGGAAAATTAAAAATGTTATCACCCTGCACTTTATTTCAGTGAAGTCATGACAACCTTGTTTAATTAATACTCTAAAGTTCTTTCCAAGAATAGACTCAGGATTTAGATTCCTCACACAATAATATTATGAAAACCCCCTCAGTCAGATCTGCAAAAAAATCAATGAATGAAATAAAGAATATTAATTTTTTGAAGTTTGGGTTGAAGATGAAAGGGAAAAGTGATCCTTGCGTTTATCTGGACAAATGTCAGCATGATTATGGTCTCTCATAGACAGTTTAACTTGGGCTCACACAACCAACAAACAGACCTACTCGAGCCCACATGAGTGACTTCATAGACTGCTCACAGTCCCTTCTGAGTTAGTCAAACTGCCCGCTTTGGTAATGCAAGCGAGCTGAGGGGAGAATGGTGATTGAGCAAAGATATACCTCGATCACCATTCTCCCGTTGTTTGCATTACCATCGCAGGCAGTTTGACTAGCTCAGAAGGGACTGCGAGCAGTCTAGAGTGACTTCACAGCTTAGTTGGAAGAGCACTTGAATCCCATAGAAGCCACAAGAATGTTTCAGGTGTCTATTAATGGTGATTAACCCATTGACTCCCAGGGGTTCCCCATTGACGAGTAAAATCGTTTGGCGTTAGACAGAGTAAAATGTCTGGCCGGTTTGGACGTCAAAGGATTAAAGAGAAAATTGCTTAAAGTGCCCCTGTGACCAAAAAATCAATTCATATTTTTCTTTGGATTTCAAAACTATGTTAACAAAACACCAAGTGACCCACGTTTTAAGCCTTGATTTCAAAAAGACACCTCTTTATTTTAATGGTCCGCCATTACTAACATTATGTTCTTGAGAGAGCTGGATCGAGGAGAAAATGACGTCAAAGGCTCACTAGTTTAAGAATGCAATACGTGTGTACGCCGCAGAATTAATATGCAGCACGGGGGTTTTGGGCTTTCAGACTTTTAAACTCACACTTTGCATATATAATAAGCTGCGTTCACACACTGAAATTTTAAGCTAGTGAGCCTCTGACTTCACTTTTCTCTGGATCCAACCCTCTGAGGTCCAATCGGTCAGTTTTGAACGTGAGTAATGGGGACCGTGAAATCCAAAACTTACACTCAAAGTAAACGGCCTTTGGATAAAAATCAAAGCTCAAAATTTTGCAAGTCAGGTGTTAAGCAAACACACTTTCAAAATCTGAAGGAAAAAAGGAAGTGGTTTTTTTGATCACAGGGGCACTTTAAATTGTCGAGATAAGTGTGAGGATTACTTTTCCATTTAATAAAATCATATATTTTTTTACCAGAAATACCATTAAAGCTGTGTTGTGGCATTGGTGGGGGACAACATATAATAAAGCATCAAACCAACCTTGTCCCCACGGTCTCTCTTGCAAGGAAGAAGAGACACTCCGGGGACAAGGTTGGCATCAAACTAATTTCTGGATAGCATCAGCATAGTAAAATATTATATTTACATCCTTTAAGGAGACTAAAAAGCAAGTCAATGCTTTTAGCTTCAAGTCACAATCAAATGGAAAAATATCTTCAGCCCAGCCTTGTGGGTGCCAAATGTTTTGAAACAATAACATTGTCGTACTATCATTTTCTTCTTTGCAAAAGGAATGTTGGGTTTTAATTAATGAAGCAGGGTAGCCACCGGGAATCTTAAGGTTCGATCTGGAGTCAATACTATTGATTTTTCTCAAGCCTGGCATTTGGTTTGCCCCTTAAATTCCAATACCCACCTTACAGATAAAAACTGATTTTACAGTGGTCAAAGATGATGCAGAGGACCAGGGACTGGGGATTTCCTTGCCTACATAGTGTATTGTATTCCCCAACAAATGCAGTGAAAAACGGTAAACAATTCAAAGCTGCCAGTTTTCCAAACTATCTCTTTGAGTGGAGCTCCATGCGCCAAATGTGTCTGCGCAGAGCACCATTGGCAAGAAAATATGGTAACCCATCTGTGAAAGAGAATTTGGTTTTGGTGACCATACGACTGTCCACCCCTCCATGTATGCTAATGTGACCAGTATCACATGAACATAATTATCATGGGCTCAATAGGTTTTTTGGTGTGGGCCCATTTCCATCAGTGGGGCTAACGCTCACATGGTTCATACGGGGTAGAAACTTAGCACTTCACATTACACACAAGTCTGTTCAAATTAAGTACTACACGGCCAACGCTTGCAAAAACGTAATCCTTCCTTGTACTTGTACATGTTCATTGCCGTGACTTTAACATCAGCTCTTCAGTTCCCACGGCCTGCTCCCGTGTGACCTTGTAGCTCAGTCGGTAGAGCAGCGGTGATCTAACCCGAAGGTCGTGGGTTCAACTCCCACCCTGGTCAGTGTTTTTCTCTGTCCTGGTGTGGGCCCATTTCCATCGGTAGGACTAATGCTCACATGGTTCATATGGCGTAGAAACGTAGCACTTCACATTACACTCTAATCAGTTAAGTCTGAATTGATTTTACCCTGCCTAATGCCAGACAATTTACTCGTCAATGGGTTACTTGACTTTTCACTGACACAAAATCATACAATTTTATTAAGATCATACTTAAAAACAGTTGAATGTTGCTCTTTTCTAGGTTGCTGTGGTGGTTTTATAGAAGCCATGATCCTTCTAGCATAATCACTGTTATGCACTCCTGCACCTCTCAGAGCTTGCTCTACTTTCAGTCTCCTGTCACTTGTTATCTACAAATTAAAGAAATTCATGACAATTTTAAAGATGCTTTGACTGTTAAAAACATTTCAAATTAATGCAGTCGAACATGTACTTAGTGCATGTAATTTGAGTAGTTTCTTGTAAAAAAAAAAAAATCCAGACAATGCAGTGGAAAATTGATAATTTATCAAAAAGTTTTATTATCAAAATTTATTATTGTTCAGAGTTGAATATTGAGATTTACCTAACAAAATGTTAATAACAACTCATAACTGCACATTCCATAAACACTGCAATTTTGAAGTTCAAATTCCAATCACCAGTTTTATTTTTTGTTTTCTACTGCATGCTGTCAGTCATTGAAGCTGCACAGGTTTATGGTTTCAATTGTGATGAACCATTAATTATTTCAATCCACTTTGTCAGTTTATAATAATCTAATAATAATCTTCCTTTATTGAGGGTAGCACTTTATATCTCACAATAATTTACTTGTGGCCCTTGAGGGGAAAAAATGAGGTGGATATTAAAAGTATTATACATACGGGTAAGAATTTTAAAAATGGATAGAACATTAACTACCGGTAATCAAATTTGTTTGTCTAATTTTGTTGCTGAATGAACTGAAGGAGGAGCAGTACTTCAATTCATTAGACTTCCAAAGTCTTGCTGCACTAAAACTAAACTAATGCTGTCTGTACGAGTAGTTTACTGGAGGTAATATTAAATTTCTAGAACTGTTTCTTGTGTTCCTCGAGTAAACAGAGCCGAATCTGAGAAACTTTTCAGCATGCCGTTCAGTTTCTGTTTTTAACAGCACACAAACTGTTGCAACAAATGTGGCTGACAACAGTGAAAACCTGTTGATTGAAGTTAAGTGTACGAATGTTTATGAAAGGCACAATATTGCTGCAATTTTTATGTTTTCACTAAAGATTCAGCAGAATCCTTATGCTGAGTGACATTTTACACATGTTTTGTTTTTTTCTGCAGTGTAGACCTTACATTATAATAAGCTTATAAATCACTTCCTTAATTTCAATGATCATTCTCAAAGGAAATCACCTAAATGTTTCCATTTTCATAATTATTATTATTATGAAATCACTTTTAATATTTCCTTGCCCAAACCTTTTTGTCTCTCTAAATGAGTCAGATTTATGGACATTTGACCACAATAAAGAGTTTTGCTGATAGGCAACATGGCCTCAAAATGTGGCAAAAACCTTTTTCCAAAACACCAACACCCGACAGGAAGTGACAGAAAAAGAGCAACATTTTGTGACAGCAACAATGCATTCTTTATTTAGTGACAGCCACGTCATTCTGTTCATTTCATTTATTGCATCATTTTGAGCAGCTAAACCTTACTACTTATCATTGTAAAAATAAATTCACAAAGGCATCATTCAGTGACGCTCAACATGTCATCTCTCATGGGTCACACTATACAAACACGTGCAAAGGTCATGGAGGGCATGTGGTCAATTTGTGTTGGAATCACTGGTTTGTGATGGTTCTAAGGTCCAACGCATACGAGGAAAAATAGTGTGACAAAGTTAGATAGGTCAACACTAATCAAGAGAAGGCACAATGCAGTTATTATTTTACATATTGTTGGAAGACCCTGTGAAGCTGTGGATAGCACCTGTACATGTATGTAAGAATATGGGCCGTAAAGGCACTCAGGATCATAATTAACTATCAGTGCAGCAGATTAAATAAAGGTTAATCACATAATTGTAAGGAATTGTGGATATACCATAAAATCCCATGTTAAAGCCCTGGACCTGGTTGTGTGAAAGCCGATTAACGCTAATCCCAGATTAAAAAAATTATGAAGGAGTTTATTTCTCTACCCCAAATGTTGTACAACGCTGATATTTGGCAAAACTTTACATTAGAGAAAGTCAATCTTAAACACCAAAAATAACCAAAAGAAACTTGCACCGAAAAGTTGAAAAAACTAAACCAAAGTTTACACTAATCATGGATTTAGTTAATCGGCTTTCGAACAACCGGGCCCTGGAGGCTAACATACCATTACATTTAGAGCTATCACTTGGGTTCTTGGAGGTGGAATTGAATTACATTAATGTACCATGTGTGTGAATTATTTTATGGGAGCAAGAAACACAAAGTGCAAGGGATGAACTTTAGGGATACACTAGGCTCAGATTTCATTGTAGAAAGGGCTACAAAAAATCTGTGTGCATGCAAAACTGCCACATTTTAGCTACCTTTTGCCCCGTTACTCCAAAACATTGTTGATCATTGAAAAGTTGTGTTGAAAATGAATAGTTAGCCTCCTGCGCAGACATTCTTGTGACTCGTCTCACAATTGCATGACGAGTCACAAAAATGTCTGCGAAGGAGGCTACCCCTTGGAAGGCCTCAAAGAGTACCTTATTGTTTCTGTTAGTATCCCTGTAAACTTTCATGTTCAATGTAATCACAATAAGGCTAGCAGTTTTAATATCTGATGAGGGTCACACTAAATTTTAACTTAATTCTCATTTCCTAAAAATGACTACCCTACAGTGTATCCATACTCACCTTTTTTTCATCATAACCATGAACATCAAAAAGAGGGTGTTGAAGTTCAAGCTCTTCGTCATATATGCTGGCCACCCTGGCTTGGGATGCCTGTGAGTCATAAAATCTAAACTGGTCAGTAGATTTTCAGAACCCTTCCAAGAGTAAGACAGTATTAACCCCAATTTAATAATAAGGACAACTTTAACTTCTACCTCTTCAACTAAAAATAAGTCAAGAATGAAAACACCATTTCAGGGACAAGTTGTTTAAAGCCAGATTAAACCAATCCTGTCTTAATTTTGATATCAGACTACTTTTAAGAGACCTTCTTAACTGCAATGTTATGGTACCATAATTTATGAAACACCATTATTATTGCTCAACAAAATGCGCCCACTGTTGTGACGTACATGTAACAGGTTACCATACCATATTTTGGTATTTACTCGCTTATACCTGTATCTCAAAAACTTGGTGATCCCCATTTTTATTGTAGAATAGTATTTCATTAGCAATCTGAGATAGAACTATCGGCAAAGTTTTAAGGCCTCATTTACACTAGCAAGGTTTTCCCTGACAAGCCCACTTGTCAAGGAAATGATGACTTACACACTAGCAAGTTCTCCTTTGGTTCTCCTTTACAAGTTTTCCTTGGTAATGCAAATGGAAAATATGACAAGCTTTCCTTGACAAGTGTCCTTGTTCAAAAACTAGCATGCCAGTTTTTGAACAAGGACATTTGTCAAGGAAAAAATTGTCATGTTTTTCCATTTACACTGCCAAGGAAAACTTCACAAGGAAAAGTTGTCAAGAAAACTTGCTAGACTGAGTAAAAAATTTAAGCTTACAAAATTCATAAGAGCCAATTCAGGGCTACCTTGTATTTTTAAGTAAAAAAAAACAGCTTTCTGGCCTTTTGAGCAACATGTATGCTAGGCTAATCAACTGGGAAATTGATGTTGTAGTCTTGAGTAGGGACGGCATATTGTTCAGAGCACTTGCTTCCCACCAAAGTGAACTGGCATCATTATGATAAGATATCCTGGTTGGCTGGTTACAAAACTGCTGTGGGCCTTTCTTGCAGGCCTACAGTTTTCTACTTTGAACATACATCAAAGTAATTAGCATTTTACTGTACAATGTAGTTTATATAACATGTGGCTGTATGGAAGATAACACTGAAGGTGTAAATGTTGTCGGTAAAATCAGTTCTCAGGTTGAATCCGTTTTTACCTAGGTTGAATATGCACTCCCCCACCCCCCAAAAGGATAGAAAACACTATACCTTCCCTCAAACTCTCATTGCCTTACACATCTCAACATATCTTCTTACTGTTTCATATCATCTTATCCGGCGGTTTCTGTATTCTTACACTTATCTCTTTAGGCTCAACATCACAACAGTAAGTACAGAAGACTGTACTAATCACTTACCAGTACTCGAACTCGCACCCTCCAGATCTGTAGGCCTGTGTCTTCACCAGTGAACTACAACGACGGACATGCTCAACCCAACACAGTTCTTTTTATTATTTACTTTTGTATAATAAGTTAATTCATATCTATGTATAATAACCAAAACAAATCCAAACCTGACCCTAATTTTTCTCTAGGCTTAATTTAGGCTTCTAAAAACAGTTCTTTAATTCATCTGAGTGCATATGCTACTTAAGTAAAATGAGGATCACCGATTTTAAAATAGGTAAAGACGGATTTCACCTGAGAATGGATTTTACCGGCAACATAAATACCTGTCCCTCGTTATATAATAGTCTTCTACTGGAAAAGGTGCATATTGCATGGTACGAGTAAGTTTGTCTCAGAACTAATTCTAATACCAACCTCTGTGGTTTTGTAGATTCTTTCTGGGTCATCTTCTACATGAACTTGTACCTTAAACACAAAAGAAAATTGATAGGAATTTAAGACATTTGTGACAAACAAATGACCAAGCAAAAAGAATTTTTTTCATGCCTGGTATTAGTTACACATTTGGCTAACATTTGCAGAAAACATTATTTTCCAAATCCTATGATTGGCATCAGCTGAGCAACTGTACTCTCATAAAGCATGCTGTTTTAACCAACTAGAACACATGTTACATGTATATCAAAACTTTTTTATTTTTTTGAGCACATCCATGTGTAAAGTGGGTAAAATAAATGATAGACATACAGGGGTTTCAATAACTTTTGAAGTAGATGCCTGGGCTAATCAAATGTAAGCTGCAATCACTCTTGTCTTTTACAAGAGTTTAAGTGAAAAGTAAGGCAGAGTAGCCAGCCGTGACAAGCAAATGTCTGACAAACAGACAGCGGTATACTCTCAGTAACTGGTGTCTAATGAAACCCCTGGACATATTATTGAAGGGTTTAGTTTCTAAAAGATACTGTGGAGCTACCTTGGTGGGGAGTAAAACACAACAATTTGGTTTTGTCAAACAAGTTCTTCTTCTTCCATTTAATACTCGGCTCCCTCTATAAAGATGATTCTTCCAAGTGGAGTTGATAAA
>NC_090876.1:48431895-48459395 GCF_036669935.1 Montipora foliosa
CAACGCTAAGCGCAATCATTTACCATATAAGGTCAAACTAAGGTTTGTGAGCTGATAACCGAGATTGAGTGAACCAATCAGAGCATGAGAATTGCATTATCCGAGGTTGAGAATTTAGTAATTATTGTTAATTATTTATTTCTTCGTCACACCCAACCTCCCAAACTGATGTCAGTAAATCATAAAATGATTGCTGCAAAGTAGATGATCACAAAGTACAAAATATAAACCATGCAGCTCATTCAAGGTTGAGATGGATGTGTACCTCTCACTACTGCAAGGTTCTTCCTGCTTCTTATACATGCATCTACACTACCTTGACAAGAAGGACACAAACAGTGAACACAAACCTTGTTGTAAAGCTCTTGGCATATGTTCTCCTGTTTTTTCCTTGTTTTTGCTTTTTCAGCTGCCTCCTCATACAATGCCCAAGCCTCTGCAAATGTTGCCTTGACTTTTACAAGCAAGTCTTCACGGTCGCGACCCCACGCCCGCAGAGTGCTCTGAAATTGTTCCTGGTAAAACTTGTGGGCAAGATGCCATTCTTCATGTTCAACCTACATGTTTACAAAAGATAGAATGAAAATACTGCAGCGTTATAATTAAGCACTTACAGTAGCATGGCTGTACATTGTAATAACTATCAAGTTTGTTGACATGTATGTACAATTATTACATTGTATCTTTTGGCTCGATAGCAGCCAAAATTAGAGCAGTGAACAACCCATCACTTTTGCAACAACCTTAAGCAATTTGTACACAAAAAAATAAAGAAACCCTCCGAAAGTAGTCCAACCTACATGTAGTACCGGTAGTTCCCCACTCTCCCTTTAATCCTGACTTGAGACAAATAACTGTAGAAGTCAGGTGCTGTTTACTGCTTAAAATAATTATGCTTATGAATTGATAAACATTTAATGCAGCTACCTGAAAAATTGGGAATCTGCAATGCATATGCTGGTTTATTTATTTATTTATTTATTTATTTATTACAATTTATGGCATACAAAAACAGAGGCCAAGGGATAAAATGCAACAGTCAAGGACCCCATATAAAACAGCTCACCAATGGTACCATAATGAAAATAATAATACAAATTAAATTATGGTAACAACAAATATTAAATATTATAGCCATAAAAACACTAAAAGAATTTACTTACTAATCCATTAAAAAACTTTTTAGCTGAGGCTTTAAAAGAATTCACACTTGTTGCCTCATGAAGGGAAGGTGGAAGGGAATTCCACGTTCCCACAACTCTATGAAATTCATGAAAATAACTACATTTAAGAACATTAATTTGTTCTAGATAGCATATCTCATCTTTAGACTGAGTTAACTTATCTTTGTGTCTAAACAAAATAATAGTGGTCAGTTTTGGTGTAATGCTCTACCAACAAAAAAATCATCATGACAAAATTGTACATTTAAATTCAGCAACAAAATGTTAACATTCCCTTTCCTCCAAATATATAATTGTGATAGAGTACATTAACATAATAATTATTGTACCAGTTTGGAACGCGTTTTATCTGGCATTTCTCATAACATTCTATCAATGTAAAACATTCTTCTATTCGGCAGCTCTGGTGGATATAATTGCTCCATCAAATGAACAAAGTGTAAATGATCCTGTTTGGACCAACCTCCAGTACCAGATCTAGAAAATAAAAAAGGGACAAAATAATAATGAAGTCCTCTAATACTGTCAACCAAAAAGCACATTGATGTTAAGGTTACTTCAAACCTTCATGGGTGTCCTCCATACATGTATGTACATGTAGCCTCATTTAGCAAACACTCTCAGGGGGTAAAAAATTGAGAAGGGGATTGCAACAATCTCTCTGCGATTTGAATTCAGTCTCTAATGCTCCCTGTGGCTTCCAGCTGTCTGAACTGTCAAAATTTGGCCAATCAGTGCAAACCGAAACTGATGTTGTCAGGGTCAAGGTGAATATTGGCTAAAATTCAGCATTTTGCATGGAAATTTTCGATGCAGATATTCAAATCGGAGGGCGATCATTGCAAGCTCTCTCTCCATTTTTTACCTGCCAAGAGAGCTTGTTTGCAAGCTATCCTCCACAAAAAAAATTGTAGACCTGCTGACTTCAAGGAAACCCTTACAAACAAAATACACATACCACTAGAAAGATTACGAAACGTAGAATTTGAGAAAAGTATTTATGACTTCGCTACTCTTTTCATCAAGTATCAAAATTAATTATTGTGATCATGGCTGTAACTGTCTTATGTTAACCGCAAAGCATCAACAATGCAGGTCAAGACTGTTAGGACAATTTCCACTTTCCCCCCTCCCCCCATTAGAATGTTGATTTTTCACGGTCTCCGAAATCAAGATTAGTTCATCGATTACTGAAACGTTTCAACATTGTCTGGGGGAAAGGGGGGTGCCAAAAAGGCAACGAAAGAACAAACATTCCTCATATAATGATGGAAGCATGTTTAGTAAATTCTCTAATTTTCGCCCAAATTTGGCAGGTGTCCCAACGTCTTGCGACCTGGATTGAACCTCCAATTCAAGTGTCAGCATTTTCCAGTATTTTCATTAGTTTCAGGATCAAACAATTCCCGAAAATATGATGTGTCAAAGACTGCCAAAAGAAAAATATTCAAAATTACAGAATTTGCCAAGCTCTTTGCCCAAGTGCATGCTGTCTATAGTGATTCATGTCAGTAATAACATTCAATGAACCTTTTGAGTTTGCATTTTAAAGAATGGCACAATAAAGCTCAAACCAGAAGACTGCTTATATCTTACCGTTTGACATGTTGATACTTCAGTTCCAAGTATTCAAGCTGAGCTTCATATTTCTTATCAAGCAAAATAAACTCTTCCAAAACAGATGTCTTCAATTGTTCATCAGGGCATTCAAGTTCATAAGCTTCCTCTGGAATTCCTGTCTTTACAACAGCATAAGACATCATTCCTGGTCTTGTTATTTCATGTGCCACCATGACATCAAGTTCTTGTTCAAGCTGTTCTTGCTCCATTAGTAGTTTTCCATGACAAGTTGCTGCTGTGTCTTGGCTGATTCCACAACCTTCAGCACTTCTGCATGTTCTTTTTCAGCAATGCCTTGATTAATTCAAATTTCAACAGAAAGAAAAATTAATTGTTTTGAGTGCTTTGTTCTGATAATTAGGACTGGACATACTTTTATGCTGTTCACAAGTCCATTGTCAATTTTTATTTTATTTTTAGCTTTTACAATTGTACTAAAATTGAAAGAGAGAAAAATCCTTGAACTTATCTGGACAATTTAAGCAAATTGACAACTGAAAAATTCAGGTGGCTCCAATGGGATTTGAACCCATGGCCTCTGCTATACTGGTGCAATGCTCTATCCAACTGAGCTATGAATTAAGCCACACAGTTGGTGTTGAAAATCACTCTTTGGACTTGAACTTCTATCCAGAACAATCCACTAGGCCTTAACTATTGATCCAGACGATCCTTTTGAACGCAACCGCTTTAATCACTCGAAAAACAGTGAACTTAACAAGGACTACAAAACGCTAAGTCAACCGACGAAGATTACACAATTGAAGAGGAGTTTGCAGGCGAGGTTGCCTGGCTTTTCATTGTCATTAAAACGAGGATTTTACATAACAATCTAAAATTAGAACGTAAGTATAACATGGTTTTGTCCATAGTCATCAACTGTCACGATATGTTCAAGTTAATTCGCTAGAGTGTCTATTTCCAACAGTTGGCAGCAGGTCAATTTGTTGGGCTCATGTGTTTCCAGTGAAACGACCAGGCCCAGACAGGGCTTAGAACACATGAATTCATGTGTTCTAAGCCCTTTCTGGGGTTATAGAGGCAAGGATACACACTCAAGTGAATAAAAGTTGGGCCCTAGGGATCCCCATGCTGCTAAGTCACCTCATTAATCTACTGCGTTGCCAGCGTGGTAGCCTTGATGGTGTAGTGGCTTAGCATGCCCGACTAGTAATCAGGGAGACGTGGGTTCCATTCCCGCTCAGGACAAAAACCTCTTTTTTGGATGGGTGTGTCGAAAGGTAAAATTCACAGTGTGTGTATGTGTCTGTAAGATACATTACGTGAAAGGGCGAATTTGTTCATACAAAACATTGGGAGCTAATTATTCAAACAAAACCTACATAGATTGTGGTTAAAACAACAATTTTACCTTGTAAAATATCTATCTGTGGGTTAATAAGTAAATGAGTGCTAATTGCTGCCTCGACATTGTTTTCCATAATGAACAGCTCTTATATTCAAGGATTACCAAAAAATGACTTGGAATGCTTCTACTTTTTTAAAAACAAAAATATGTCCATTTTTTTCCTGAATTCTACCTGTATATACAGTGTAATTTTCTACCGCTGACTAAGTTGGTGCCAGATTTTGGTTTAAGGTTTGACAGCTCAAGAGCTGTCTTTGTAAAGACAACTGCATTGAGTTAAGACTTTCTTTGAAGAGTCTTTTTGGATTCAGATGATTCATGGATATCCATAACCATTGGCCTTGTCTCAAAACCTATGTTCCAAAATTCTGTTGGAAGTAAAAATAATGTTTGCAATTTTAGAGAGTACATCCCCTATGTACACATACAAATGTACCTGTAAGAGATATACAATCATATATTAGTCTAGATCTGCTAGAGTAGAGGTCCATCTCTGCCAGACTACATCATCATCATATCATCAATCTATCTATCTTTGTTTACCCTCTGATTTTAGAGTAGCTTAGCTATTTATACCCGAGCATTTATTATCCTCCCATCCACGATATACCACAGGAGACAGGCCACACTACCAGGAACTTCATCCCCTACTCACTGCAGTTGCAGAATGGTTAACTAAGATGGCTCCCTGGAGTTTTTGGACTGTGTGCAAGCTAAACACTAGTATAGCATGTAAAGCCTAAACTGCACGTGTTTCTCTGATTTTTGTGACGTCAGTGTGACCAAATCTGTAAAATTAACAGCTAATTTTCTTGCATTCCATTCGGTAAAATTTTTTGAAAATTGGTTCAGTTCTAACCACACACACATTTCCTATCAGATGTCTTACATTTGTTAAAATCTGTCAGAGCTACTAATCCAATATATTTAGAAAAATGACAATTTACAGAATATTGGCAAAACTGTCTCAATGACCTCGACTTTTCACTACTTCAAAATGTCAGGCAATATCTTTTCCATAATGTGGCAAAGAATGAAAAAAATTCACCAAAGGAAAGTATAAATATTAAGGAATTTAGGTCAAAAATAAGAATATATCTGTCTGTCATTAAACGTGATGTTGCCATGGTAATGGCCATAATCCAAAAGCCTTATTAGATTGGTACCCATACTGGTAAATCTCTACAGGGAAAAATTTAAGAGACTAACTGGGTTTCCTTTTGTAACTCGTGCCCTGAAGTGAGGGTATTCGCAAATACTCTAGGGAGCCACACAATAACAAATTACCTTATTCCCACTGAGGAGATAACAATCAACAGGGAAAATGTCCATTTAAAACATTCTTTTTGTTATTTTAATCTGCCAGCCACTAGAACAAGATGATCCTTCCTCTTGACAGCCAAAAGGCCTTGGTTGTCACATTTTAATAACAACAAGACGCTTCTCTAAGCGTTTACTCGGAATACCATGTGGCGCAGATGTAGAGTGCTACATTTCGAAAGAGGCAGTTTTTAATTTGAGTGATATTCAAATTTGCAAGTAATTTAAATAAATGTTTATGCAGTCAGTTGAAGTCTGGATGGCCCATTCATAACTACAACAAGGATAATGTACAAGTGAACATCGCTTAATGTTTACAAATAAATTCAACAGGTGACCTTGCTATAGGGGTAGGTTATTTCGTTCTGGACCAGTCTATTGGATCAGAAATAATGTGGATCTACAGGAAGCAGCATTATGTCTATTTAAGGTGATTCCCTGGTTTTGCATTGTGCAACCCTACAGCACATAATTTATTGCATCATTGGTGCATGCAGTGGCTCAGGCACATTGATAAAATGGCAGATTTTCATTGACACCAAGCCTAATCTGTCAAGGAATGGCTATTTTGTCCAGAACAAGTATGGTGACGCCCATTTTTTATTTCACATATTTGCTAAGAATGGTGTCTTCATGGAGTAGTGAGATTAAGCAAAAATCTATGGCCAGTTTTTAGCAATTTCATAAAATTGTACGGAAGGAACCATTACAAGTCGAACAGCCCACACTAAAGTTAAGTCTATTTTGGAGTGTTAGATACTCACAAAGGCATTCAAATACATTTTTCAGGTCGTAAAATACGTACTTGAATTAACCATAGAACACAACGCTCTGCGTTATATGTTGGATTACATTTATAAAATCAAGCTAAGTTTGTCTAACATTGGGGGTGTGCAGCAATTGTCAAAGTAGCTCATGGAAATGAGCATGGTGACCCCCCTTTTTTAATTACAGTTTTATCATCTCTTTGACATGTTAACAACAGTGTGCAAAGTTTCATCGGAAATCTATGACAAGTTCTATTTCTTGGGAATCACCTTAAGATTTTGTGGGATCCAGTATGTAACGTGACAACAGATAAACTGGTTTCAAGTGAAAGCAAGGAGGCAAGGGAGGGTGAAAGACTAGTGTAGCAACACAGAAAACTTGTGAAAAACCATTAATGGGGGTACAAGTAAGTGAACACCAGTATCCAGCAGCAAAGGTTCGAAATTGACAGTGTTGGGGCTGGTGACCTCCAGCTCTAGGTAGCAAACATGAAGAACGTGAAACTAATCAATTAATTAATAGAAAAAATTGACATCGGCGGACAAAGAACAGCACAAAGAAACTAAGAAATTTCAGCCATTTCCAACATATCGCTGCTGCAAGTTTTGTAAGGGCGATTTAATCATGTTGGCAACAGGCAAGATTAGAGTAAATATCTTATACATAACATTTCCAGAAGGCTGAAGCCAGCATTTTCCCTTTTTAGCTGCATTGTACATATTTGCGTGATTTGCCATCACGTAGAACATGGGCTTTGAGTTTCTGAATCAGCAAACAAAATTAACTGTGCCACACTGAAGCCTCAAGAGATTTAACGGCTCTGCTAAATCTGCGAGCCATGCGAATTTCGCATTCAAGTCTAAGCACCCATTTCAAATAGTGCTAATAAACAGTAATAGACCTTTTCGGCTTGTACATTTTGCTTTCCCAATACAGATCATGTGATAATACTCAGGAGGTTTGGTCTTTTGTTTTGTTCATTAAAATGAGGGCATGCAAGCATGAATATGCCTGCATGCACTCTTTTTAATGAACAAAACAAAGGACCAAGCCTCCTGAGTATTATCACATGATCTGTGTTGGGAAAACAAAATGTACAAGCCGAAAAGGTCTATTAAGTCTAAGCACCCATTTTAAAATGGTTAGCTTTCAATAACTGTGTGACTAGCATGTTGACTCTCATGGCTCGCCATGTTGGCTCGCATAACTTGCAGCCATGGCTCGCATGACTCGCTGGCTCGCAGGTTTATTATACTCCATTTAACACAGCACCCATCCCTTTGGTTACTCCACTGTTAATGTTACAAATTTGGACTTTCATCAAATTCTGTAAGACGCGAGGCTGTTTGAAGCCTCCTGCTATAGCGGAAATCTTCTCCTTGACCCCTGTTTATTTGTTATTGTGATGGATGACATCACTGTTATCTCTGCGAAAGGACAATAATAATATTAAGCTTATGATAATAATTTTATTATTGACTAAACCATCAAGATTTTGTCTCTGTTCTCTCCGATCCAAAATTGCAAGTCTAATCTCTTGGATCCCACAATGGCTGTACAGTGTTTTTCTTAAATTCTTGAGTGTCTTCGCGCAGAATTTCATTATAAATTTCCAGATCTTGGAAAAACTCCCTCACAGAGTCAAAGCCTAAAGGACTTCAGTCCTTAAGACATCGATATCGCTCGATCTGTAGCTTAATTCGTTGCAAACTGTGCAATCTCACCTTTTCATTAGACCAACAAGCTTTATGCTGCTAAAGGAGGTGTTGTTCTTTTTTCTCCTTGCTTGCTTGGTGATTTTTTCAACTTTCTGAAAACTAACATTTCCGGTTGCCTTTCTGAGCTCTGCAATGGCTTGAAGTTTGTCATAAACTGTCGGTCTGAATCGATTGCTGCCATGTCCTTCAATGAAGCGATTCACACGTGAACTATCTACGAAAACAAAAACAAAAACAAAACCTTAACTAAACAGCTGCAGGCTACCACCAAAATAACTCTGTAATTAATTGCTCCAAAAATTCCTACCTGCAGCACCGATGGCAGTTCTGTGGAAGTTCACAAACTTCCTGAGATCTCTTCCACTCATTCAAGGCAACGAAAGCAGGCTGTAACATCAATTGGATTTTTCGACAAAACCTTAAGACTTTTAACGTTATTAGAAATTACAGGCTTACACCACATACTACACTAAAGATAGGCGTGCAAGGAATATATTAATTGTGGCTTGTAAGTGTGTTTGGAAGTCAACTACGAAAGTTATGAGAGTATTGTAACCCTGCGAGCCAGCGAACCATGCGAGTCCGCACCGAGGGGTGCGAGCCATGACTGTGAGTCATGCGAGCCAACGTGGCGAGCCATGATAGTCAACATGTGCGAGTCACACAGTTATTGAAAGCTATCCGTTTTAAAATGGGTGCTTAGACTTTAACTGTTTATTAGCCCTATCTGAAATGGGTGCTTAGACATGCGAAATTCGCATGGCTCGCATGGCTCGCTGGCTAGCAGATTCAGCAGACCCAAGTTATGACATGTGTCACAGAGCTAAATAACTCTCGATTTTGCGGGAAATGCCCAACAATATAGTAATATTCGTAAACTAAATACTGTAGCCGTTAAAATAATGGATCCTTCATACCTATAACTTCCTTAGAACAAAAGTTATAACCGAAAGAAGATATCGGAAATCGAATTTCGAATGCCATCCTTGCAAGCTGTGCTGTGAAGATTATTATTATCTGCGTAGGGTGATCATGAGTTAACTGTGGACAATTTGTCACAAACCACGGTCTTGTTATTACACCGATCAAATTAAACATCATTCGAAAGCTTAATCTCTGTAGTTTAAGAATATGCAAGAATGTTGACATTTCGATGTAAAATGAAAGAGAAACTGTGATGCGACAATGTACTATTTTCATGCGGTGGATAGCGGTCGATAGCGTTTAACAGTATATGTACATGTATGGGTGCCGTTTGATAAAAATTCATCACTTAGCCTTAGTACATGCCTGTTTTTGATTATTCACAAATAATTGGAAGGTTCAAAAAAACTATTTATAAATAATGAATAAGTACTCACTGATACGTAAATCATTACTTCTTAGTAAACCTGATAGGTTTTTCATACGAAATTAAACACGTATACCATTTTATATAAATAATTCATCAAACAACTTCAGTTATAAACCAGGCTGTCTCTTAAAAAGATTATTTTCATATCATAAAGCTGTAAATCTATTATTTCTAAATAATGAAGAAAACTTTGTGCGTCAATTAATATTCAATATTTACATCATAAATAATGAAATTGCACCGCGCCGGAGTGTAAATTTATTGTTTTAGGACCAATTCGTTCTGAAACTAATTTATGATGAGCCTGCGCGCCAAAACGATAATATATTCCATGAAGATGGCGGAAATTCGTCCTTGGAGCTGAGCTACACGAAAGGCGCGCTGTCAGTGGAGCAGTCATTTTAAATGATGTTCAAGCTGGTCAAGGGAGAATCGCCCGTCATATCTGTCAGAACGCGCAGGATATACTTTAACAACACCAGCAACTAGCAACTGCAGCTGGTACAGCAGTTTTTTTATGAAACTATTACAGTGAAAAAATAGGGTTAATTTAAAAGCATCGTGATGTCCAGTGCAATTAAATAATTCAATAGTCAAGTAGCTTAACCTTTGTCATCCTTCAGACAAGTAGCGTTGCGTGACACATTCAGAATTTAGGCAGAATTTCGAGCAGAATAAGAGATTTTACGAGGAGAATTTATCCAAGCCTAGCCATGACTTTCGTGATACCATGTCTCCAATTCCCGCCATTTTCATAGAATATATTATCGCTTTGGCGCGCAGGTTCATCATAAATTATTTTGCAAATGTTTGCGCGGGAAAACTTGAATTTTCAATGAGCTTTTTCCCCGCGCAAACATTTGCGAATGATCATTTGCGCCTTCTTTGAGTTCCAAGCAGATGTTTGTTAATCGTGTTCGTGGTGGGCCCAGGACCACAGTTTAATTTGATGTAGCTACAATGAGCGTGCAAAATTCTTTGGTGAGTAATGAGAAAGCTGTTGTTAGTTTACTCGTCTGCAGTTTCCACAAATCATATCTCACACGATCTTTTGGTGAGTTAAACGCAATCGACCGCTATCCACCGCATGAAAATAGTAGATTGCCGCATCGCTGTTTCTCATTCATTTTACATCGAAATGTCAACATTCTTGCATATTCTTAAACTACAGAGATTGAGCTTTCGAATGATATGTAAGTTGATCAATGTAATATAAAGACCGTGGTTTGAGAATTGACAAATTGTCCACAGTTAACTCGTGATTACCTCGCGCGGATAAAACTTTTCACAGCTTGCAAGGGCGGCATTCGATTTCCGTTAACTTCTTTCGGTTATAACTTTCGTTCGAAGGAACGAAAAGGCATGAAGGACACATTATTTTAACGGCTTCAATACTTAGTTTACGAATATTACTATATTGTTGGACATTCCCTGCAAAATCAAGAGGTATTTAGCTCTGTGACACATGTCATAACTTTGAGTGTCCTGCACTTGCAGCCTGCAGACTAACTCTAAATCACAGTTATTGAAAGCTAACCGTTTTAAAATGGATGCTTAGACTTAAATGCTGTTTATCAGCGCTATTTGAAATGGGTGCTTCGACTTAGATACTGTTTATCGGCGCTATTTGTAGGCAATCTGCAGTTGTCATCCCTCACAACTTTCGTAGTTGCCTTCCAAACACAATTCCAAGCTTCATTTTTACTACACACTTGACACTTCGCTACTCTTCGACAATCAATGTTCGAAAGATTTCGACACCGATGCAATGATTTAACACTCGAGTTTTGAATGACTCAAGTATTAAAGTCTTTGCATTTTATTTCGTCGTTTGCAGAAATTTTGAAAACCGTGCGTGTAATTGGAATTAGCACGGTGCAATCTTATACTCAGCTATCAGAATTTTTATCTCCGCTTAGGCAACTGAGATCCCTTGAGAAATAGGCTTATTGTAAAGTTCTTTCTTAGTACTTTAGGCATATGTAACATTTAAACCATTCGAGTTTATTTTTACATATGTACCAAGAACATCGAGAACGCGATGGCTAAGTCAACGATGTATGGCCTCGTTAATTTAGTCCCATGTTTTCTTTTGTTTACAAAGTTATTTCGCTTGTAAACTCATTATTTCGACATCATCATCGACTCGTTATTTTCATACATCATTAAAATTGCTTACATTTCTGCTTTGTAATGAGACCAATTTCAACGTTTTCTGATGAATAATTATACAACCTTTTTAACTAATTTTGCAAGCTGTAGCCATGTCACAGGCCGCCCATATATGGGAATCTCGAAAACAAACTGACAAATATATTTACACGCAAAATTTTTCAATAAAAAAGCCGTACTTTATTGTCGTGGTGACTTCCTTTCTCGCTTCTTGTGTGGTTATTTGCCTGATTGAATGCGATTCAAGCGACTTCTCAACTTGCCGGTTTGTCACTCGTACACAAATAAAGGGAAGGCTGGAAAGTAATTTCTAGCTTACCTTACGTCTCGCCGATAAAATCACACTTATCCGACATCAGTCACGCTCAAACTCCGGCGATGGCCACACGGATAAATTTACTTCTCTTTGACCAAGTTTCAAGGTCCAGTGAATATCCATTGCTGAGAAACAGCGGTAAATATTCAAAATTTCAAAATCCTTCGCGGCTCGCTTGCAACGAATTTGGACACGGCTGGTCAAACATTCACTGATTTCTTCTCACCGCATCGGGGCTCACCACGACAATAAAGTACGGCTTTTTTATTGAGAAATTTTGCGTGTAAATATCTTTTTCAGTTTGTTATGAAGATTCCCATACAAATCCTCGTAATTTTTTTTCCCTTCGAGTGTGGGTGTCCTGTGGATATATTTCAACTGCGTACGTAGGATTGACTCGGTTTCAAAAATTTTTATCTCGCCGTCCATTCATGTTTTCGTTTTCTCCCTGGTCTTACTTTAAAGCTTTTGTTTGCAGTTTACGAAGATATAAGGAACGTTGGGAACACTATGGAACTCAACTCTCTTTTTTTGTAAGTATCTGTATATATTTTTTATTCAAAACTTCATGTTCAAACCAAACTTGTGTCGTCTTGTTTTCTGACCTTCATAGTTCATGGATTAAGATTGTTCTATTTAAATTTCCTCCTTAAATTTTGATTTCCCGCCAAAATACACTTTTGCGCTCAAAATCCCAACCGTCAAAACCGAGCGGAAGGAGCGCACACTACTACTCGTTCCCATTCCTCCTCGCCTCTGGGACCCATACCCCCCATTCTCCCTCTGTATCCCATGAACCCATGGGACCTGACACTCGTAGGGTATAAAAGAGCCAGCGCTCTCGCCCGCAGCCCTCTTCTAATTTTGATCTGGTGGAAGGAAGAGCTCAGTAAGTGTCTTACAGTACTTCGTGACCTTGTACTAGGACTGAGGATCCGTGTAGGAGTTTACTTGGACTAGCTATCCGTGTAGGAGTTCAGTTGGACACTTTTACTTGACTTGAGGATCCATGTAGGAGTTCACTTGGACTGGGTTCCGTGAATGCTTTCACTTGAACACCGTACTTGTACTGAGGTATTTGATCTTTGTTTTGGGGAAGAAAGGTAGCCATCTTGATTTTTGGGGGAGAAATCGAAACCATGTTGTGTTTTGGGCAAGAAAACATAGCCATGTTTGATTTAGGGTGGGAAGGTAGCTATGTTTTGTTTTGAGAAAGAAACATAACGCTGCAGTATTTTGAGAAAGGAATGTAGACATGCTGATTTTTGGAAAGAAACATAGCCATATTGGTTTCTCTATGGCAAGAAGGCTATTCAGATAATATTACAACTTAGATTTGAGTGAATAGTTGGTCAGATAGTACTAGGATGTTATTAGGATACTACCATTAAGCCCTTGAACATTCCCAGGTATCGGGCGGTCATTGTATTAAAATGTCAGCAAAACAGGGGTGGAATAAAATTTATGTCATATTAAGTCATGCATGTCAAATAATCTGTCACGCAGATTGACACGCCATGTCACGCAATCTGACACGCTATGGGCCTAGCCCCCAGCATTTAGAGATTAGGGAAGGGTAGGTCCGAAAGTAAAGATAAATGCAAGACAGCCGACGAAGAATGATCATCTTGCTTAGCGAGAGCCCCACATTTCGTTCGTGCAGTTCTCCTGTATAGGAGATCGGTGAGACGGAGATCGAGTGAGGGGTTGATCTGGATGGTGTCTTGCTCATTTACTCAGGACTGTGAGAGGTTTAGCCCCAGCATGTAGAGACCACGGAGAGAGATAGGCCAAAACCAAAGACACATGCAAAGGCAGCTGACGAAGGATCATCATCTTGCTTAGCAAGAGCCCCACATTTCGTTCGTGCAGTTCTCCTGTATAGGAGATCGGTGAGACGGAGATCGAGTGAGGGGTTGGTCTGGATGTTGTCTTGCTCTTTTGCTCAGGACGAGGGAGGTTCATCTCCAGCTCTTATATACTAGGGAACATTTACGATACCTTTTTTTTATATCCAAGACAGTCGTTCCCATGTTTCGTCGTCTCTAGGACCCATATCCCATTCTCCCTCACGTGTCATGACGAACTCCAATCATACCCTTACGTCGGACACTCCTAGGGTATAAAAGGAATCATCATCAACTGGTCACCTCATTTTACAGTTGAACCTTCTGCGTGAGTGAGCTTCGTGTGCGTTTTACGGTGCTTTTTCACGTTGTACTTGGCTTGAGGATCCTTGAAGGCTTTCATTTGAACGCTGTAATTGAGGTACTGAGGTATGGAGATTTAAAGTAGCCATGATTATTTTGGGGAAGAAAAGTAGCCATCTTGATTTTTGGATAAGGAAACGAAAGCATGTGTTATGGTAAGAAAACGTAGTCATATTTGATTTAGGAAGGGCAGATAAATATGTTTTTGTTGAGAAAGAAACATAACCCTGTTGTGTTTTTGGAAAGCAATGTAAACATGCTGATTTTTGGGGAAGAAAAGTGGTCATATGATTTCTCTATGTGAAGAAGTTTATTCGGATAATGTTACATCTTAGGTTTGAGTGAATAATTAGTCAGATTCTACTTAGATGTTATTAGCACAATATTAAGTTCTCAAACCTTCCCTAAAATTGCGAAATGTTTTGAAGAAATCAAATGAACACAGGCCATGTACCAACTGTCCGCAACATTCTGTTTCCCACAGGGAATACAATGGTTTACTTTCAGACATGCGCTTATGAATAATATTACTTCTTGGTGCTGAGATCGCGGACGGAAAGAGAGGTTCTGTGACCAGACTCTAATCAAAGACAACATCGCATTTCTTTGTCTTTCCAACGGTGCTTGACTCCTTATGCGTACCATCTTGATTGACGGGAGTAAATGACTCTGAAGGGCCCGGTACCCTGGTTTTTATATCCACGCTCCTCGTTCCCATATCTTCTCAGGCATGGAACCCATACTCCCCATCCCCTCTGACTCCCAGCACCCTTTGGGAGCTGCGACTCTGAGAGTATATAAAAAACGCACTCACAGCCCTGCAGCTCACTTGTCCCTTGGAGTTGAGCAACGTCGGAGGGCTCCGCGTCGCTTGAATCAAACCTCAGTGATTTTACAGAGCTGTAGTACTTTTACTGGGATTTTTGGCGGACTTTCTTCATAACACTAATTATTCGGGCGGACTTTACTCATTGCTTTACGTATTCAGGCGCACTTTTTTTATTCCTGTACTTATTTTGGCAGACGATGGACACTCCACCAGGACCGAGTGATGCTGTTCACATGGAGATCGAAGCTCTCATGAACAGTGATGAAGAAGAGAGCTTGGCTAAAAGTCTTGGTCATGCCAAAGAGCAGAATGATGAAGAAATGGACTGGCAGGAGGACGAAATCGATGCCCTCCCGTCCACGATACCAATGGAAGAGGAGGAGGTTCCTCAACAATTTGGTGGAGGCGGAAATTTTCGTTTCGTGCTGGAACCTCTTGTGGAGCACAGATCCACTACCATGGGTGTCCGTGAAGGCATCTTACGAACGTGTTCGGAGCAACAATGGCGTTTCAACATTAATACAGCGCTTGCTCAAGGACTGAGTGATACGGTAGAAATACCGACATCCACGATCCCGACATCCACGATTCAGATTGCGTGTACATGCGTATTCACGCACCACGCGGGGCTCGTCACTAACGGTAGCCAACTAGCCACAGGCTAGTGAAATTTCAGTTTTGGCTAGTAGATAGTTTTTACAAATGAATGAAACTGCGCATGACGAAACTGGCTTGTGCAAATTTAGATTTGGCTAGCGAAATCAGACCTTATGCTAGCCATTAGGCTAGTGAGCAAAAAAGTTAGTCTCGAGCCCTGCATTGCTCTTCAAAACTGCCATCTAGAAAAGCTTCACTGTTATTGTAATTATTGAAAGTCTAACAACTCCTGGTTTGGTTTCTTATTAGTTGTCTACTATTGAAATTTCTAGGCCAATATTTCCAGGCTGTGTGTACGAGTTATCGCAACAGCTAAAGGCCTCACAAAAAGGGAACTTTAAGGCCACCTTACCACACAAAATCTGAGACTGTGTCTATGGGAAATGGATCTCATTTACAGCAAAGCCTTTCACAGGGGCAGTTGAAATATTACCATGATGCAGAACAACTCAATGGATGCTGTTTGAAAGAGCTTGAGTGCAAAGGTGGCTTCTTCACTTGGACTTCTTAGTTTAGGACAAACTGTTGCCACAAACATGCGGGGATGGCCTGTGAGCAAGTTCTTTATTTTGTGACTTGCCACCCACAAGAAATGACTAAAGGGAGAAGCCATAGAAAAGGGCCACTATGTCTCACTAAAGTGTGAGACATGGCAGTCCAAAAACACATCTGGCACAACTGTGGGGTTCAGCATACAGCCCTTCTTTGAATATGGAGACAATGAGAGTGAACGAGTCAACTCAATCACAATGATAATGGATGGAACCAAAAGGTCGAGACATCAGAAAGCAAATCGTTATCTTTAAGGAAGTTACGACATTTTTTAATTTCGAAGACATGTTTCGATGTTACAAACATCATCGTCAGTTACAAATTATTTGAAAAACCGTTAGGACTATATAACAACTTGGCGAAACGCATAATAAAATATGATTGTAAATCGTTATTGTCATGATCTTGACATCAAATTAGTGTTTACCACGTTTAAATTAAGAAATCTTTTTTCAGTGAAGGATTCTGTCCCCAGAGAACTTCGTTCACGTGTGATTTATAAATTTACTTGTGCTTGCTGTAATGCTTGCTATATTGGCGAAACTGGTCGTCATTTTTCCACACGCGTCCGTGAACATCTCTCTTCAGACAAGTCCTCACACATCTTCAAACATTTACTAAGTTCAGAACGTTGTCGTCAATCTTGCTCTGCGGATTGTTTTGAAATCCTTGATTCCGCCCCTACTAAATTCCAACTTAAACTCAAGGAGGCTATGCATATAAATTGGGAAAAGCCTAATTTAAACCAACAAGTTCATCACGTCAACCTGACACTTACGCTTTAAGCTCTACATTCTTTCTAACACTCTGTAACTCACTCAAATATGTATTTCTTGTCACTTAATCATATTTAATTATGCATGTTTCGCCAAGTTGTTATATAGTCCTAACGGTTTTTCAAATTTTTGTAACTGACGATGATGTTTGTAACATCGAAACATGTCTTCGAAATTAAAAAATGTCGTAACTTTCTTAAAGACACACAATGATACTTTTTATAGTACATTTTATGACCATTTTTTGCCAAGATTATTCTTAACCTGTATTTTTGGGAAATAACCACTCATTGTTCAGTTTTTGGAACTTTGTACAAAAAAGAAATACATAATATTGTATGTTTTCTGCATTGTAACATTAATATTTATTTACTGTTGTGATTGATGAAATCAATCACTTTTAAAATAATGCATTGGACTGAACTTGCAAGTGTTGTTAAATTTGTATTTAATTCATTGCTTGTCATAATAAATAACAAAAAATGTACACTGCTGACTACAGTAACTAAATAATTCTTGTTTCCAGAGAGTTGAAAATACAGCTCACATATCAGGTTGGGTCATTTCAATACTAAAATAACTCTAAAGGCACTGTTACACTGCGTAATATTTCGTGCAACTTGTCTCGCAATGTTTTGGCGACATTGTGGCGGGACAAGTTGCGTGCAACATTTCACTGCAACGGCCAAAATCGTCGCGAGACAAGTTGCAAGAGCCGTTGCCGAAAGTAGAATTAAGTTCTACTTTTCGAGCAACTTGTCTCGCAAGGATTTTGGCCGTTGTAGGATGTTACACTGTAAAATGTTTCGTGCAACTTGCCCCACCAATGTCGCCAAAACATTGGGGAGACAAGTTGCACCAAACATTTCAGTGTAACAGCCCCTCAAGTCTTTATACTAGGCTGCAACTAGGCTTAGATTAGCTTAGTGAAAGGTTACAGTTGTTTTAGTAATATTTGATGTGACCTGATTTTTTTTCCTCAGCCTGTTTTTTTGTTTTAGAATGCACAATTGGGGCGCTGGGCCTTGACTAGATTTTTTTAAAAAAACCCTCCACTTTAAAAGAAGACAAGGACTTGTACATTACACCGTTCTAAGAAAGATTGCAAGATAATAATGAGCCCTTTGCAGGATAGTGATCATATGGTACAAATCCGCCATACTGGGACGCAATTGCCTACTGGGACATCTAAAACAAAGCTAGTTAACCTAAATTTTCTTTGTTTTAGATGTCCAAGTGGGAAATTTGCGTCCCAGTATGACGGATTTGTACCATGTGATCACTATCCTGCAAAGGGCCCATTTATTTATATTTTGATACCAAGAATAAAGAGATGCATGTGTATCACTTCTTTTTCCAAATAACCTTCCACCATTTTGAGCTATGATAATAAAATTTAAGTATAAAACATTGCGATAGGACAAAAGTTAAAACCATCACGGTTAAAAACTCTAAAAAACTGTTACAAACTTTTGAAAACTTTAAAAAGCGACGTTTCGACGTTTACTCAACGTCATTTTCAAGTCAAAATGAATAAGAGAAAGTTACTCGAATATAAATATACAAAACAAATCCTTAGAGAATAAATCAAAAATATGCAAAATATTTGCACGCAGTGTCACGTAAACAATTTAGCACGAACGGAGTCCTTCTGGGTATTTAGCCCAGGTTTTAGCTCCTTAATAAACAACATCTCAAATATTAAGCAGTCAAACTTCGATCTACATTTTCTCAAAACAGAGAATTGTTTGTCCTTCAAATCGGACTTCGATAGGCCATGGTCTTCCAATTGCAGAATGTTCATGCTCGCCAATGCGTTGGTGCAAGTGTCGGCTTGTGTACCCGACATAATCTGTGTCGCACAGATCACATTGAAATTAAATTTATAGATCACGCACTGATTGTTTACAATTTACAATTGGGGGCTTTTTCTCTTTCGGGGAGAGGACTTGGCTGATCTTCTTAGAGTGAAAGACAGGCTTGAATTGCACTCCAATTTTTGCGCTCAGATTTTGCATTTCTCTTTTCACTGAGTTAGCTGATTTCTGATCTTTGAAAGGTAGTGGTACCACGATATTAGAGGTGCCATCACTTGTTTCATCAGGCGCACTAATATTGTCAATATTGTGCAGAAATTCGTTAATCAAAGAATTGATCAAATTTACAGGATAATCCAGGTTTAGAAAGGAAGTTCGAAGCTTGTCGCATTCCTCAGAAAACGCGTTAGGAGTCGATGACAGGCGATAAGCGCGGTTGATCATTGTGGAAAGTAAACACCTTTTGTATCGTTTGTCCACATGACTGTGATAGTGAAGGAACAGGCCCGTGTTTGTGGACTTTCCCTGTACCGATGTTTCAAGTCTGTTTCCACATTTAGTAATGTTCATGCCCACAAAAGAAATAGTGCCCTGCTCGGCTATTTCCATAGTAAAGTTCAAGTTCTCGTGGCAGGAGTTCAGTTTATCAAGGAAAGCGTTGGCTTTGTTGAGGTCTGGCATGATTGTGAAAGTATCATCCACGTACCGTTTATGAAAAGAGGGGAGCTCGTTTCTCTCTTCTAATTTTTCTTCTATAGAGCACATGAAGGTGTTGGCTAATAGTGGCCCAAGTGGAGAGCCCATGGCAACGCCCTCCACTTGTTGGTAAATTATACCATCGAGTTGAAAGAGCTGGTTTGTTGTTGCAAGTTTGAGTAATTCCATAAGTTGGTCTTTGGTGAGGTTTAGATTGTAGGTGTTATTAAACCAGTTTCCAGCAAAAGCTTTATCAGAAAGTATTCCGATGGTTTCGTGGGCAGGAACATTGGCAAAAAAGAGCTGTCACGTCGTATGATAAGAGTATGTGGTCAGCATCAACAGGGATGTTCCTGATATCTTCGGAGAATTGAAAGATATCACTGATCGTGTAAGTATTGGTTGACAGAGGCTTTAATTTCTCTTCCAGCCATTTTGCGAGTGGGTAATTGCATGTATTAGTCGCCGATAAAATTGGTCTCATAGACAGTTTTGGCTTGTGAGTCTTAGGTAAACCATACAAATGAGCAAGTCTTGACCCTTTAGGGCAGAGAGAATCAGCGATTGGTTTTGGCAGGATGTTGTGTACCTTGGTGTAAAGTTCATTCTCCTTTTCCAGCGGAGGATGATAGTGCTTGGGCGGTCTTCCACGGGTTTTTGGATGTTCGTTGCTGCATTCAATAAACTTGGTGGAATCACGAATAGAAGCATCGCATAGTAGTCGCAGGTAATCGGTCTTATCCATTACTAAAACGCCAGACCCTTTCAGTGTCAGGTTTGGTGATGATTATGTCCTCCCGGCGTTTGAGGTTGTTAATTGCTTGCAATAAGGCTTTAGGTGGCTTAGGATCACGACTTGCGATATAATTTAAAGGAATGGATCTCAAGGTGGCGCAAGGAAGGTCTTTCTTGGAGTCAGATAAAAGCAATGGTTCCAATTTCCAATAGGCCTTTTCGAAGCTTGCTTGAATATCTCGAGGAGATGTTGGCTGAGGTATTGCGAATTGTAGTCCTCTGCAGAGGACAAGTTTCTCGAAGAACGACAGATGGTGGGACGATAAGTTGTTGATGTGTTTACCAATGTCCACTTTCTTGTCGATCAATCGGATCAGTTTTTTCGCATGAACCTTCATTAAGGATTGATACTGATTCTTTTGCAAGGTTGACAACGTTCGTATTATGGCAACACGGCGGATGGTTGAGCAATTTAAGCGAATTGCATCGTGGATGTTACGAAGTTCTTCTCGTATGATCTGTGGAGACTATTCCTCAACAATAGTTTCCCTATTTATTAGTCCATGCCAATCCTAATGATATACCAGCATGCTGCGGGAGCTGATTTTTGTTTTGTGAGCCTGTTCGTGATTTTGCTTGACAAACTTCCAACTGCGAATTGATTTGTGCTTACTGTAATGACAGTGTTCTCATCAAATGGTGAGTAAAAACTCGCTTTCCGTCAGTTGTTTATTTCAGAGTGTAACTCGCGGTTTATTTGTAGGTTTTTACGGGGTTTTGCTAAAAGCAGGCCCGCGGCCCACCACGGCCCATCGGCCCGACGGCCCGGTAGCCCAGTCCTGATTTTCCACAGTTTTTTTGTCCCGCGGTAAATCCACGCGCGTGCACAGCTCTGCATCGGGTTTGGGCGTGCAAAATGGACGACGGTGAATTTGAATTCGTTTACCATTTTAATCATCATCCTCCAGAGAATGACAACGTTTTTCACTTGGCAACATGCAACGAAAGAAAGGATCGAAAAGGATTGAAATGATTCTTAAAATGGTAAACGAATTCAAACTGACCGTCTTTCGTTTGCGCCCAAACCCGATGCAAATCTGTGCATGCACGTGGATTTACCGCTGAACAACAAAACTGTGTGGGCCTCCGGGCCACCGGGCTGCCGGGCCGTCGCGGCCGTGGGCAGCGGGCCGCTGGGCCTTCGGGCCGCCGGGCTGCTGGGCCGTGGGCCTGCTTTTAGTTACAGCGTCTTCTTGTCGCTTGTTATACCAGATGAGAACAAACAATTGCAAGTGCTGTGAAAATTGGGTGTGTCAATAAATCTACTGTGGTGTTCAAGATAGCTTCGAGCGTGTACTTATTTCCCAAACATGATCTTTAGTTGAGCCCGGGAGTTGAGCCTGCTTTGATTTCAACTCTTCGTTGACAGCTTACTTTTGGAAATCAGTGCGTGGTCTATAAATTTCAATGTGATCTGTGCGACACAGATTATATCGGGTACACAACCCGACACTTGCACCAACGCATTGGCGAGCATAAACATTCTGCAATTGGAAGACCATGGCCTATCGAAGTCCGATTTGAAGGACAAACAATTCTCTGTTTTGAGAAAATGTAGATCGAAGTTTGACTGCTTAATATTTGAGATGTTGTTTATTGAGGAGCTAAAACCTGGGCTAAATACCCAGAAGGACTCCGTTCGTGCTAAATTGTTTACGTGACACTGCGTGCAAATATTTTGCATATTTGTGATTTTATTCTCTAAGGATTTGTTTTGTATATTTATATTCAAGTAACTTTCTCTTATTCGTTTTGACCAGAAAATGACGTTGAGTAAACGTCGAAACGTCGCTTTTTAAAGTTTTCAAAAGTTTGTAACAGTTTCTTAGAGTTTTTAACCGTGATGGTTTTAACTTTTGTCCTATCGCAATGTTTTATAGTTAAGTTATTAACAAAACCTATTCTTTTACGATAATAAATTTGAACAAGATACAGTACTTCTGCGAACTTTGCCTCGTTTTTGAGATCCTCAACTTCAATTCAGTAGTCATGGAAAATATGTACTGAGGTTGGCTCTTTTGTGGGGGTTAACATGGTACAATCAATGGATTAAAGATGAAGGGGAGAGGGGCTTATTCTGATTACCAGTATTAGCATACGACTTTCTTTACAACAATATTGACCAGGATGCAAAAATGGCAGCCAGTTCATCATTCTTTTCTCCCTATGCTAATATTATTACTAGTCCATTGGCTTGTCTAAAATTATAGGAAAAAAGATATTGCTGGTGAAGCGATGTCAGAGAGGCTTACAAGCACAAAGATAAAAAAAGTAATTTGTATTACCAGGTAATCATTTTTGCATTTGTTTTTCTATGCAATAAACTTTTGTAAGGCTGTAAGATGTGCTCCTAAAGAAGTTGATTTTTCCTAGATTTTGCTGTGATTTTTTTGACATGGAAATTAAAAATGTTCATCACCCTTCACTTTATTTCAGTGAAGTCAAGATAAATATTAATTTTTTGAAGTTTGGGTTGAAGATGAAAGGGAAAAGTGATCCTTGCATTTATCTGGACAAATTTAAGCATGATTATGGTCTCTCATAGACAGGTTAACTTGTTGGGCTCAAACCCAACAAACTGACCTACTTGAGCCCAAATGAGTGACTTCATAGACTGCTCACAGTCCCTTCTGAGTTAGTCAAACTGCCCGCTTTGGTAATGCAAGCGAGCCGAGGGGAGAATGGTGATTGAGCAAAGATATACCTCGATCACCAATGATTCTCCCCTCGGCTCGCTTGCGTTACCATAGCAGGCAGTTTGACTAACTCAGAAGGGACTGCGAGAAGTCAAGTCACTTCACAGCTTAGTTGGTAGAGCACTGCACCAACAGAGTAAAATGCTAAGTCTGGCCGGTTTAGGCCGGTTTAGATGTCAAAGGGTATTGCTTAAATTTTCCAGATAGGTGTGAGGATCACTTTTCCATTTCATAAAATCATTTTTGTTTCCAGAAATTCCATTAAAGCTGTGTTGTGGCATTGGTGGGGGACAATATATACACCTAATAAAGCATCAAACCAACCTCATCCCCAGGGTCTCTCTTGAAAGGAAGAAGAGACACTCTGGGGACAAGGTTGGCATCAAACTAATTTCTGGATAGCATCAGCATAATAAAACATTATATTTACATCCTTTAAGGAGACTGAAAAACAAGTCAATTCTTTTAGCTTCAAGTCTCCATCAAATGGAAAAATATCTTCAGCCCAGCCTTGCGGGTGCCAAATGTTTTGAAACAATAACATTGTTGTACTATAATTTTCTTCTTTGCAAAGTTTAATGAAGCAGGGTAGCCACCGGGAATCTTAAGGTTCGATCTGGAGTCAATACTATTGATTTTTCTCAAGCTTGGCATTTGGTTAGCCCCTTAAAATCCAATACCCACCTCACAGATAAAAACTGATTTTACAGTGGTCAAAGATGATGCAGAGGACCAGGGAATGGGGATTTCCTTGCCTACATAGTGTTTTGTATTCCCAACAAATGCAGTGAAAAATGGTAAAAAATTCAAAGCTGCCAGTGTTCCAAACTATCTCTTCTAGTGGAGCTCCATGCCCCAAACGTGCATGCGCAAGAAAATATGGTCACCCATCTGTGAGAGAAAATTTGGTTTTGGTAACCATACGACTGTCCACCCCTCCATGTATGCCAATGTGACCAGTATCACATGAACATATCATGAGCTCAATAGGTTTTTTGGTGTGGGCCCATTTCCATCAGTAGGGCTAACGCTCACATGGTTCATACGGGGTAGAAACTTAGCACTTCACATTACGCTCAAGTCTGTTCAAATATAAGTGCTACACGGCGAACGTTTGCAAAACCGTAATCCTTCCTTGTACTTGTACATGTTCATTGCCGTGACTTTAACATCAGTTCTTCAGTTCCCACGGCCTGCTCCCGTGTGACCTTGTAGCTCAGTCGGTAGAGCAGCGGTGATCTAACCTGAAGGTCGTGGGTTCAACTCCCACCCTGGTCAGTGTTTTTCTCTGTCCTGGTGTGGGGGCATTTCCATCGGTAGGACTAACGCTCACATGGTAGAAACTTAGTACTTCACATTACACTCTAATCAGTTAAGTCTGAATTGATTTTACCCTGCAGCTGCCTAATGCCAGACAATTTACTCGTCAATGGGTACCGATCAGGAATTTTCAATGGGTTACTTGACTTTTCACTGACACAAAATCATACAATTTTATTAAGATCGTACTTAAAAACAGTTGAATGTTGATCTTTTCTAGGTTCCTGTGGTGGTTTTATAGAAGCCATGATCCTTCTAGCATAATCACTATTATGCACTCCTGCATCTCTCAGAGCTTGCTCTACTTTCAGTCTCCTGTCACTTGTTATCTACAAATTAAAGAAATTCATAACAATTTTAAGGATGCTTTGACTGTTAAAAACATTTCAAATTAATGCAGTCGAAATTGTAGTCGAAAATGTACCTAGTGCATGTAATTTGAGTGGTTTCTTGTAAAAAGAATCCAGACAATGCAGTGGAAAATTGATAATTTATCAAAAAGTTTTACTGTCAAAATTTATCATTGTTCAGAGCTGAATATTGAGATTTACCTATTGTAACAAATCATAACTGCACAGTCCATAAACAATGCCATTTTGAAGTTCAAATTCCAATCACCAGTTATATTTTGTTTTCTACTGCATGCTGTCAGTCATTGAAGCTCATGCACAGGTTTATGGTTTGAATTGTGATGAACCATTTATTATTTCAATCCACTTTGTCAGTTTATAATAATCTAATAATAATAATCTTGAGGGTAGCACTTAATATCTCACAATAATCTACTTGTGGCCCTTGAGGGTAAAAAATGAGGTGGATATTAAAAGTATTATACATAACAACCCAGTGTTGTGGTCAGGGCTCATTTCATTCATTCATGTGCTTGGTGAGATCGCTAATGGACTGATAGCGGCTGCCAGTGGCGCCTATATATGCTGATGTCCGATCTCACCCATAGATCACTTGCTTGTAAAGCGCATTTGAATATGTTAATAGAAAATGCGCTATATAAATTCATTACCATTACCATAAGAATTTTAAAAATGGATAGAACATTAACTAACTAATTAAATTTGTTTGTCTAATTTTGTTGGTGAATGAACTGAAGGAGGAGCAGTACTTCAATTCATTAGACTGTTCCAAAGTCTTGCTGCACTAAAAGTGATTTATCATTGCAAATTTAAAATAAATTCACAAAGGCATCATTCAGTGACGCTCAACATGTCATCTCTCATGGGTCACAATACAAACACGTACAAAGGTCATGGAGGCCTAGGGCACGTGGTCAATTTGTGTTGGAATCACTGGTTTGATGGTTCTAAGGTCCAACGCATACGAGGAAAATAGTGTGACAAAGTTAGATAGGTCAACACTGATCAAGAGAAGCCACAATTCAGTTATTATTTTACATATAGTTGGAAGACCCTGTGAAGCTGTGGATAGCACCTGTACATGTATGTAAGAATATGGGCTGTAAAGACACTCAGGATCATAATTAACTATCAGTGCAGCAGATTAAATAAAGGTTAATCAGATTATTGTAAGGAATTGTGGATATACCATAAAATCCCATGTTAAAGCCCTGGGCCCAGTTGTTCGAAAGCCGATTAACGCTAATCCCAGATTGAAAAATTACGAAGGAGTTTATTTCTCTACCCCAAATGTTGTACAACACTGATATTTGGCAAAACTTTACATTAGAGGAAGTCAATCTTGAACACCAAAAATAACCAAAAGAAACTTGCACCGAAAAGTTGAAAAAACTAAACCAAAGTTTACGCTAATCATGGACTAAGTTAATCGGCTTTCGAACAACCGGGCCCTGGAGGCTAACATACCATTACATTTAGAGCAATCACTTGGGTTCTTGGAGGTGGAATTGAATTACATTAATGTATCATGTGTATGAATTATTTTATGGGAGCAAGAAACACAAAGTGCAAGGGATGAACTTTAGGAATACGCTAGGCTCAGATTCATTGTAGGGAGGGCTACAAAAAATCTGTGTGCATGCAAAACTGCCACATTTTAGCTACCTTTTGCCCCGTTACTCCAAAACATTGTTGATCATTGAAAAGTTGTGTTGGAAATGAACAGTTAGCCTCCTGCGCAGACATTCTTGTGACTTGTCTCACAATTGCATGACGAGTCACAAAAATGTCTGTGAAGGAGACTACCCCTTGGAAGGCCTCAAAGAGTAAGTTTTAACTTTTATCCCTTCTGTTAGTATCCCTGTAAACTTTCATGTTCAATGTAATCACAATAAGGCTAGCAGTTTTAATATCTGATGAGGGTCACACTAAATTTTAACTTGATTCTCATTTCCTAAAAATGACTACCCTATCCATACTCACCTTTTTTTCATCATAACCATGAACATCAAAAAGAGGGTGTTGAAGTTCAAGCTCTTCGTCATATATGCTGGCGACCCTGGCTTGGGATGCCTGTGAGTCATAAAATCTAAACTGGTCAGTACATTTTCAGAACCCTTCTAAGAGTAAGTATTGACACCAATTTAATTATAAGGACAACTTCAACTTCTACCTCTTCAACCAAAAATAAGTCAAGAATGAAAACACCACTTCAGGGCCAAGTTGTTTAAAGCCAGATTAAACCAATCCTGTCTTAATTTTGATATTAGACTACTTTTAAGAGACCTTCTTAACTGCAATGTTATGGTACCATAATTTATGAAACACCATTATTATTGCTCAACAAAATGCGCCCACTGTTGTGACGTACATGTAAAAGGTTACCATACCATATTTTGGTATTTACTCGCTTATACCTGTATCTCAAAAACTTGGTGACCCCCATTTTTATTGTAGAATAGTATTTCATTAGCATCTGAGATAGAACTATTGGCAAAGTTTCAAAGCCTCATTTACACTAGCAAGTTTTCCCTGACAAGCCCACTTGTCAAGGAATTGCTGACTTACACACTAGCAAGTTCTCCTTGAAAAGGTTCTCCTTTACAAGTTTTCGTTGGTAATGTAAATGAAAAATATGACAAGCTTTCCTTGACAAGTGTACTTGTTCAAAAACTAGCATGCCAGTTTTTGAACATGGACATTTGTCAAGGAAAAAATAATTTGTCATATTTTTCCATTTACACTGCCAAGGAAAACTTCACAAGGAAAAGTTGTCAAGAAAACTTGCTAGACAGAGTAAAAAAAAATTAAGCTTACAGAATTCATAAGAGCCAATTCTGGGCTACCTTGTATTTTCAAGTCTTAAAAAAACAGCCTTCAGGCCTTTTGACAAAAATTACATGTATGCCGGGTTTTTTTTCTTTTTTTTTTTTTTGGGGGGGGGGGGGGGGGGTGGTAAT
>NC_090876.1:48471895-48474395 GCF_036669935.1 Montipora foliosa
ATCATCACAAGCTCTCTCTCCACTTTTCACCCGCAGACAGAGCTTACTTGCACGCTATCCTCCACAAAAAAAATTGTACACCTGCTGACTTCAAGGGAACCCTTATGTGCAAACAAAATACAGTCATGCACCACTAGAAAGATCACGAAACGTAAAATTGGAGAAAAGTATTACTGACTTCACTACTCTTTTCATCAAGTGTCAAAATTAATTATTGCGATCATGGCTGTAACTGTCTCATGTTAACCGTATAACATCAACAATGCAGGTGAAAACTGTTAGGACAATTTCCACTTTCCCCCCTACCCCCATTACAATGTTGATTTTTCATGGTCTCCGAAATCAAGATTAGTTCATCAATTACTGGAATGTTTCAACATTGTCTGGGGGAAAGGAAGGGGGGGGAGGCGCAAAAAAGGCAGCAAAACAAGAATAAATGTTGCTCATATAACGATGGAAACAAGTGTAGTAAATTCTCTACTTTTCGCATGTCATAAAGTCTTTTGACCCGGATTGAACCTCCAATTCAAGTGTCAGCATTTTCCAGTATTTTCATTACAGTAGTTTCAGGATTAAACAATTCCCAAAACCATGATGCGTCAAAGGCTGCCAAAAGAGAAAATACATTTAAATAACAGAATTCGCCAAGCTCTAAAATATGCCAAAGTTGCTGTCTACAGTGATTCATGCCAGTAATAACATTCAATGAACCTTGTAAGTTTGCATTTTACAGAATGGCACAAACCAGAAGACTGCTTATATCTTACTGTTTGACATGTTGATACTTCAGTTCCAAGTATTCAAGCTGAGCTTCATATTTCTTATCAAGCAAAATAAACTCTTCCAAAACAGATGTCTTCAATTGTTCATCAGGGCATTCAAGTTCATAAGCTTCCTCTGGAATTCCTGTCTTTAAAACATCACAAGACATCATTCCTGGTCTTGTTATTTCATGTACCACCATGACATCAAGTTCTTGTTCAAGCTGTTCTTGCTCCATTAGTAGTTTTTCCATGACAAGTTGCTGCTGCGTCTTGACTGATTCCACAACCTTCAGCACTTCTGCATGTTCTTTTTCAGCAATGCCTGGAGAATTCGAATTTAAATGGTAAGAAATAATTTTTTTTTTTGAGTGCTTTGACAGAGTCCCACAAAGCTGATAATTAGGACTGGACATACTTTTATGCTGTTCAGAAGTCCATTGTCAATTTTTATTACATTTTTAGCTTTTACAATAATTGTACTAAACTTGAAAGAGAGAACAATCCTTGCACTTATCTTAACAATTTAATTAAGCAAATAGGCACCTGAAAAATTCAGGTGCTCTACTAACTGAGTTAAGTTATGAAGCCACACAGTTGGGAGCAGGTTAATTTGTTGGGCTCACACATTTCAAGTGAAAGAACAAGGTAAAAGAGAATATAATTTGAAGTGCGGCCTCTAGGCGAAAGAGAGAATTGTACTATTTTTGTTCATACAACCTGGAGTTCTATAAAACAGTGGGAGCTTCTTATTCAAACAAAATGTACACAGACTGTAGACTGCAAGCAGTCTAACACACTTCAAAATGGCTGAAACTGTGTGTTGTAAATACCGCAGGCGTTTGTTACTGGCGATTTCATAATGTTGTCAACAGGCAAGATTAGAGTGAATACCTCATCTGTAACATTTCCAGAAGGCTGATTCCAGCATTTTCGCTTTTTAGTTGCATTGTATTTGCATCATTTGCCACGCAGAACATGGGCTTTGAGTTTCTGAATCAGCAAACAAAATTAAATGTGTCACACTGAAGCCTCAACACAGCACCCATAATTTGCTTTGGTTACTCCACTGCCTGTTATAAATTTGGATTTTCATCAAATTCTGTTGAGACAACAGGCTGTTGAAGCCTCCCGCTATAGCGGAAATCTTCTTCTTGACGGCTGTGTTTATTTGTTATTGTTGCAGTTGTTTCATCACAGAGGGAGGTCAATGTATTGCTCCAAGGGGTAGAGGTCCCATGATTTATGAGTCAATGCGTCAATGAGACTCAACAGTCAATATATAGCAATAATTTATTGATTAAGCCTAAGCCCTTATTTCAGACATTAGGCCTAGGCACTCCCTGAAATTCTAGCTTTCATTTTATGGGTTAGGATAACTGTACTTACTCATTGACTCATTCATTGACTCATAAATACTTGATACTCCAAGGGGTATAGTGCATTGTTTTTAGCCTGGCCAAATGAGAATCATCGCCTCATAATTCTATTGTCCATTTGCTGAACAGAAAACTAACTTCTGCTCAGATTATAACTCGGATACCTTTCGGGTATTCCGAGTAATGGTACGACATCACTGGTATCCCTGCGAAAGGACAATAATAATTAAGCTTATGATAATAATTTCATTATTATTGACTAACCCATCAAGATTTTGTCTCTGTTCTCTCCGATCCAAAATTGCAAGTCTTCTCTTAGATCCCACAATGGCTGTATAGTGTTTTTCTTAAATTCTTGAG
>NC_090876.1:48479395-48486895 GCF_036669935.1 Montipora foliosa
AAAACATTGGCCATCAGAGCATTACAAAGGGGTGTAGGCAGCATGGATTATGTCGATTCACTTTTACTTATGGAACCAGAAGATGAGAGCAATAACTCTGACCAAGAACCCAATGTTGCTGGCGATGATAATACCTCACCTCTGAATGTGCCATCAGCAAGTACACAATCTATTGACCATGAGCCAGTTCCAGAATGGTGCAAATGTAGTTGCTGTCGCACTATGCCGCAAGACATGGAGAACAAGTGTTGTGGGCGAAGGAATTGTGTTTCGCAAACAAGGCGCTTTCGAAAACTTTGCTTAGATGCAGAATATTTACTGCTTTGTGCCAAAAATACAGCAGATATCCGCAATGACAGACAGGACAGTAGTAGCCGTACTTTCCGTAAGGCTGCATATAGAAACTATATTTTAGATACCTATGGCTACCTGGGAAAAAGGAAGAGAAAAGTTGTTCCCTCTTGTTGTGTACTTTGCATTCGCCGACATTACCCTTCAGCGACAGGTATATATATGGGGTTCCGAGAGCACTGAAATGTCACTGGAGAAAAAAAACTACAGCAATAGTCTCTGAAAAGCTTGTCCAGTAAAACAAAAACACATATGATTACCCACAAGGATCACCAACAGAGCCTAATTATTCAGCCTCATTATGCATTATTTCATTGTCATTCTATCTCAAGCTATTTCATATAGGTGTAGAAGTTTTGATTTGCACTCGTGGTGAAGTAGGCTAGCTTTAGTGCACTTCTAAAACACTGCCCAGATCTATGTACAGTTGAACCTCTCCTCAACGGCCACCTTGGGGACTGAAGAAACTGGTCCTTGTTAAAAAAAGTGGCTATTAGCAGAGGTTCAACTGTATTTGAAGAGGTCTATAGTGGGAGGCACTATGCAATTCTGTTTGACATTTATTGTTCACTTCACAAGTAATAGCCAAGCATCCTGATGAAGGGTATCTGGCAGAAATGACAGAAACCTTCTTTCTACATACAACTCTACCATTTACTTGTACACAAGTAAATTTTGGCAGGTAAAGCATTATGGGTCATACATGCCTTGCGCAATTTACTGTTTTGTGGCACTTTTGGAACTTACATGAACAATTATAATAATGAAGACAAGGAATAACTAGTAATATGATATCAGATTTTTCTAGACTTTCAGTTTCTATTTGTGAATAGTTTTCTTGTTGGTACACAACCATACAAAATTAGCAAAAAATCCTCTTCTCTACTGTGCAATCCAATAGACTTTATTACATGCAGCACAATGGAGTTGTTAACTTTAATTTTTGTTATTACATATAACAATGCAGTTTCTTGTGAAATGGAATAAGGAATAAAGACTGTTCAAGAGGATGAGTATCTCTCATTTTGAAAGAGACTGCTGCCCTAGTATTGTTACATTGGCATCTGAAGAACACAAGCTAAAAGTTGAGTGTTATTTCCTGTCTCTGAAAATTCTAACCAAGGGTAGTTTAGTCTGTTATTTCAACATTGGAATGACAGAAACTCTACATTTAAAATGAACAGATTTATGGCAGCTAATCAAAATTAATCACTGGCCTGAATGTTCTGTTGACAAACACTGGTGTACTGTACACCATAACTATTATAAATTATTATCAGAAACCCACAAGGGTTGAAACGTGTAACGCGCGTTCACAACTTCCGAATATTCAGTGCGAACTGATTGGTTGAATGTTTCAGTGCTAAGTACCATATTTGGAAACCCCTCGCTCTGGTTGTTCCAAATATGGTACTTAGCAAAATGAATATTCAGAAGCTTGTTTCCCAGCTTACAAGGGGCCGTTACACGTTTCAACCCATATGGGTTTCTGTTATTATGGTAATATCAGTTTGATAAAAATCACATCACCCACAGGACATACCGTGGTATTGCGAGGTTCTTTACAACATTCACCAAATCTGGCTACACTATTCAACATCAAGCTATATTGAAGCTACTGTACAGGGAACCCTTGCTAAAAATGTTGCCAGTAATCGATCCCAAAAAAAAATAAAAATAAATAAAAATAATAATGGGTTCTCCTTGTCCACTGTAGCCGAATCGAATAGGAATTTGGAAAGTGACGTTTTTTGCAGATAGGGGAAAACCAGAGTACCCTGAGAAAAACATCTTTGACCAGAGAAGAGAAGGAACTACAAACTAAACCCACATGACTCTGAGATCTGGAATCGAACCTGGGCCACATTGTTGGGAGGTGAGTGCTCACACCCCAGTCCCATACCTGCACCCCTAAAAATAGCTAGGAAAACAGAAAGTGCTTCCATTTCCCATCCACTGGAAGCAAGGAAAGACAGTCATGAACAGTGGCGGGACTACTATTTAAACAAATCAAAGGGGACAGACTGTAAATAAATGTTGTTTCTAACAATATCTGATATCCGTAACTGTTCTTTAGTAGGATGCCCAAAATGTGTCCTATTCCATAATTGGTTTGCGCTCTATTAAATCCTATACCAATAGCCCTTTTCACGGTTAGTTTTTCCCATTTGCATTACAATGTAATCTAGCATGTATGTGAGGCAATTTCAGGCTATTTTGTAGTTTAAACCTGAAATTGCATCGCACCCACGTTAGATTACATTGTAATGCAAATGAGAAAAACTAACCGTGAAAAGGGCTATTGCAGAAGATTTTTGGAGAAGCCACTACAGACAAGGAAAGACAGTCATGAACATTGGTAGGACTGTTATTTGACTAGTGCTACTGCATCTGCCATGAATGTGTCAGTCTAGGACTCAGACTACCCCCTATGTCTCAAAAGATATACTAAAAGCTACAGTCACTGAAGCTTTGTTTTCGGCAACACTAATCAGCTACTTGTTTGTGAAAATTGTGAAAATCTACTTTTCCTTCTCGCAAGGAGCTCATGAGATGGAGGAGGCTCACTTTCTGCAATGGTGGGAGCAATGAGTCTCGGATCATCTGCCTCTAGTGGAACCTCCCGTGCGATTGAATCATCATCATCAACGCGAAGTTTGAAAATCTTTGCCATTAGAATCCAAATGTATCCATAGTCTTTGGACACTTTTACTGTCCTCACATCCCAAGATTTTGTCCGTTGATTATACTTTCTTGTGATCACAGTCTCAGCATCCTCATTTGTGGCATTTGGCAGATCATTATGGTAGTTCCAATCTATAGCAGTCAATTTCTTCCTTGCTCTATAAACTGTTTTCCTGGAAGTTGTTGAAAATGTTATAAAAAAATTCAATATTAAAGGGAAACATGCATGATAAGCTACAGCTGTACCTTTGCAATAAGTTAAAATAGTGACGATAAAACTTCACAGAATCCTCACAAGAGAATATCAAAAAGTTCTCCAATCCAGTTCATTAACATTCAAGACTGATAATTAAACCTGCTGTGCGCAGACATGAATAACGAGAAACTTATAATGTTGTCATGGATCAGTTTAAGAGGCAAAGATTTTGCATGACCTCTTACAATGCTGGTCAAATATGACAGTGTCATTTATTGCCATTCACTTATTTAACTGTTGGCTTAAACCATGCTGCACAAAGGTAAAAGGAAACAATGTGACTTACGTGAATGACACTTTCTTAGATGTGTACATAAGAGACATGCTATTAGCACATTCCAAAGCACCGGTGTGTCTAAAGAAGTAATAACAAAAATATCTTAATTTAATACTAATATTTTCAATGAATATCAAAACCTCATTCAATACATGAAGACCGCAGTAGAGATTTTATTTAAAAAGGATTCCACTGATACGGTTCACTTACAATTTAATAGAGCTATAACTGTTTCTACAGTTTTTGTGTATATCCAACAGAACTGATAAACTATTAAGACCAATTGAACTTCGTAGCTGTTTAAGTCCCTGCCTAAATACAGTGTAGCATGTACCCTGCATCTTGAAATCTAAGCGACAGCCCTGCATATAAGAGGAAAAACAAAAAGTAATTCCATGTTCACCTGAATTTGATGTAGGACTTGAAACTCTCCAGCAGGGCAGGGTCAAGAATGATCTTTTGCAGTGCTTCAAAATCCTTTGCTCTCCTGTCAAACCATGGGAGAGAATGGTCTTCCGGTAACTCACCATGGTCACAGCTCCCTCCAGGCCAATCATGGTCATTGCAGACATGATGCAATAGGCCAATCCATTTATCCTGCATAGTGAGAAACATTGGTGTACATTAGTGTACTGTAAAAAAGTGTGATACCATGTGCCCCATTTTAGGGCAGGCTAACCGCCCTCCTTAGTTTTGTTTACTTCGTTATTATTAATTTTGTTAATTTTATTTTGTCAAGTATTCTTTGGTTTTAGTTCTCACAAGTTTAGCTTGAACAAAGTAACTTCACTGCTCAACAAGCACATTCATATTCAACAAAAAAGGTTCACAGACTCGACTATTATAATATGAAATTACATTTACCAGAAAGTGTAGAACAGTCAGACCCTTCACGAAATATATTTTTAGCTCTACATAAGCATAATGAAGTAGAAGTCATCGAAAGTAAGTTGCTAATCCAACAACAATCAAATACACTGTACTCAGAATGATTAGAAATCATCATCCTGAACTAAGTTTGTGAAATGAATGACTCCAGCTTATGTACAAAATAATTACCTTCATCTTCCTTAGAGCCTCTTCATCACTGCTAGTTTCTTTGGAGGCCATTTCGCAGCAAAACCAAAAGTGGTTAATTATGTGGTCTGCCCACTGACTTATTTTTCCCATGTTCTTTGCACTGCCAATCTGAGATAAAAATGAAGGTAAATATATAATTATGATAGATTTGGCAAAAACATGCACTGTGTGTGAATCTACTGTACCTGTCCCAGTAAATGTTTGAAAAACTGCTACCATTGAAATTGTAACCTATGTAACCTTTACCGAGACATGTATTGAAAATCGTTCAAAGGGGTCCGGATATTTTTACTACATATACACACAGCTGATTTCAGGTCAATTTATGCACCTTACTTTTTACCTTACTGATACATTTTCTAATGCTCTTGGCTTTGTGCCAAACATCTAGAGAATGGAAAATTGTTGGAAAGGCACTTCCTGGAAACACAAAAAAAAAAAAAGTTAATAAAAAATGCCTTGCTGTGTTAGAATCCCACCAACCTTGAACCAAAAAAAATCGTAGACTTCTCTTTGAAAATGGAGAGATTTAATTGGTTCCTCGCCATGATGGTATAGCAAGTGTGTACAACGATACTGACCTACACCTATATCCAAAGCAGAACAATAACAAAGTACCTTAGGGTATAATATCTAGGGTAGGGTTCAAATGGCTTACAAAAGTGAATGTGCTACTACACTGCATGTCTAAATTGCTGAAGTTCAGTGCTCAGCTGGCATTGACAACAACTAAAAGATCTCATCACCATAATTATTTAATTTTTGAGTATCAAGTTGGAAATTCAACAAGGCACAAATTACTGGTACTTTGTACTACTTCTTACTTTTGTCTTGAGTAAATCGGAAAACGCTGCAAGGTAAAAAGCAAAAGTACATTGATTTCTAAGCTCACCCATCATTTTTTTGATACTTGCTGAGGCATCTGTAACAACTTCTCCCACTGTCAGAACACCTGTGATTCGCTCAAGGATGTTTTGCAGAGCCTTTTTTTCCATATTAACAGACTTTAGCCCGACTTCTCTCTTATCGAGAACCTCCACGTCAATGATATATCCAGTGGTCATCTCCATTAAAAAATAACATAGGTTTTTAGCTGTAAACCCTGGAGAATCACACTGGCCATCACCCATCACAACAAGGTTTTGGCCTTGCAGCTCATGGTTGATAATACCTTGCTGCCATGTCCACCACTCATTGATAGCTGGGATGCAATACACCCTTTGAGCCCGACAAAATGTCGACCTTGATACGAAAGACAAACCCAAAAACTTGGCAAACCTTTCAACTTGAGCAAAGTTATTACCAGACAGAAGGACAGCACCACATGCCTGGAGATTGTTAGCCAGGACCCCATTGACCTTGTGGGAACTCCAGAATTTCCCAAAATGACCCGCTGAACATTTCCACTTGATCAAAACACTAGTGCCACAAAGCGTGTGGTCCACTGTGGTTGCTAGCGGACAACCAGGGTGGCGACACTTTTCAACAAACAACTGCATGAGAAGGTCGAGGGAACAAACAACTTTTGTTCCTACAACAAGAGTGATTTCCTTGCTAAGGCAAGCCTGTTCTTCTATACGATTAAATGGACTTGCACGCAGGGCATTTTTCACGTAAGGGACTGGTTGTGGAGTGGGAAAGGCTGTGGTTGTTTCTGGAGAGGAAGGTGTTTCTGCTGTAGAAGAATCTGTTTGCGTAGCTACAGATAAATGAAGAGGCGATGGCGATGCTGACCGGTCCTTATCAGTTGTTCCAGAGGAACCCATGGCACTTATTTCATCCCCAGATTCTTCTTCCCTATATGTTATGAGAAAATAAAAACAATATTACACGGGTGACACAATTGGCATGGCCTTTGGTGTGCAAGGTCCCGAGTGTGATCCCCGGTGACATAACATCTAAGGTAGTCCTTTTCTCCTTTCTGAGTAGCTTTGTCTAGCTTTGAACACCCTTAAAATGGAGAATTGATGGAGAGAGGGGGAAAAATGAGTGCACTGTCACAAATTATCGAAGTAAAATATAGTTGCATTACCTTCGCTTACCTTTTTTATTCTCATGAAACTGTTAAACATACAGAATTAATCTTAATTTATTTATCATGAACCCACCACCAGAGTCTTGCGCTAGCACAGCCCCATAATGCTAACAGTTATTTTGTTCTCAAGCAACAAAGTACAAAACCAACTTCACTGACCTGTAGAACATGTCTTCTTCACTGTCAGTCAATAATTGACTGTCATCGTCAAGATCCTCATCAAGCTCCCGTAGAGCATCACCAAGATAATTCAAATCACTAAGGGTGATGGAAAAAGAAAATATATATTATAACTGAAAATAAACATGTATTAAATATAAGGTGCATGTTGCAGATAAGAATATTTACATTCACTAGCCTAAAAAAGACATCAGGAAACAAATTCCTATTACCAGAGGCTTTGACAAGCTCTGGCTTGGTCTGAGATAGTTATAGATGCATGCAAAAATAGCTGTCGAGTTTCAGTAACCACAGGTTAAGTGTTACACTTTATAATATTTCTGACCTCTTGAGAAAAATATGTGTCTCGAATTCTCCAAAATCAGTCAGAGTGCTAAATCTACAATAGATCTCAGCATAGGGACAATAATTTTTATGAAATAAGTTCTGAAGTTTAGCTCAACTTTGACGGCCATAAACATAGCCACAGAGACCTAACTATAATTAACTAGAAAGAAAAAACAAAACAAACAGCAACATACAATGTTGGATCATCACTGTCGCTACTTGTGTCACTGTACGAGTCACTGGTCTGATCATCCTCGTTATCTAAAATTGAAACCACTCCATTCTCTACAATGAAACTTGTGTCACCAA
>NC_090876.1:48504395-48506895 GCF_036669935.1 Montipora foliosa
TACAATAAATGCTTAATCGCACAAAAGGACAATAAAACGTGTTAATTCCTTTATCTTGTTATTTTCAGGTTCTTGCCTTAGTGCATGACTGACCTGTATTATTTTCTAATTTTTTCGGTTTCAAATATGAAATCTTACTGCTAAATGTGTGAATAGTTCAAAGTAGAAGCATATCACCCCGGTGTGTACTCTTTTGCGATTTAGTTCTTAACTCGCTGATGTCACAATTGTGATTCCCCTGCACTATTTTCAATACTTCAGTGTGGACATAAAGTTTAATCTAAGTTCATAGTTCTTTTTAAAAATAATTACATGACACTGATTCTTTCACAACTTAAACCCAAATTTAGGTGCATTTGTGGAAACTGCTTAGCCATGACAACTGGGCGGGAAAGTGTTTGCTGTCGCAAACACCAAAAGTCATGTGATAAGATACCACCTGCCATGTCTTGTATCACAGAAAATGAGAATTTTAGTGCTGTATGTACAAATCCAGCTATCATCGAGACAGCTTTCAATCAGTATTTAGAAAACGAAGGCCCCATTGATGATGAACCACTAAATGAGTATGTATACAACATGCATCTTTGTTATGATAACATTGTTATGTAATTAATATTTTTTGAACATGAAAATGATGTTACTAAGTTATTTTGGACTCCAGGGGGGCTACTTCTTCACTCCCTATATTGGTCTTAGATTGTGATTCATATTTAAAACATGATCATTAATTTAGGGTAAATGGTTGGATTTTTTAAGGTCAAGTCTGAAAAATGAATGACCTTTTTTATATTAACTTGTACATCAACTTTCTAATTATAAGAAAAGGATGTCACTGTGGATAAGCCTTCTAATGTTAATGAATATCCAACCTTGAGAATAATTTATTTCACATTTCTCTCGGCATTAAGAATTGTTTTTTTCTCTCTGTCAGCACATACAGATATGTTGCTTATAGGCAATACACTTACTGGATTCACAAGAAGCTTGGCCGAAAAATAAGAATTGCTATTCCATCTTGTGTGGTAAAAAAAATTAGAGAAAGCTTCCCCAGTGAAAGTGGAAGTTATAGGGGCTTTGAATATGCCCATTAGAAGCCTGACAATGAATATTACATAGTATACTATCCGTTACAAATAATTACCATACATATGATTGCTCTTTCAAAACTTGTGTACCAGTATTTTCTTCATGTACTATACTATAGCATAGGATAAACAAAGGAGACTTTGCATATCTTTCGTACCTTTAGAGATTACAATTTTGTGTTTTGTAGGGATAAGAAAAGTTAGTCCCACTTATTGTACTAAAACTCTCATTTGCTATGCAACTGCTCTACTTTAAAGTGCACCTAACCCCAAAATATTTTTCTCGCTTAAATAAATCTTTGTACCTGTTCGAAACACATTGCGACCATTTTTTCCTTTTTCTAACAAATCCTGCCATTTTATAGGCTTTTTGTTTAATATGAATACATGATGCAGCAGATAACCTAGTAACCTTTGTGGCTGCCTTAGTTGGTGTTTTTAGAAGAATCCACCTTACAAGAAGGGTTTCTCTCTACTAACTAAAACATTCATTAATCAGTAGGTAGTTATGGGGAATAGTGTGTGTGTGGATGGTGAGTTGAGGGAAAATCATTGACAAAAGTTATGGTTAGTCTGTAAAATGAGGGGGAGATGTTCACAAAGCAAACTCTCAACCTCAAAATAAGGTTAACAAATGAAACAAACTCTGTGTGAAATTAAAAATGTAATCTCAGAAACAGTCAGATAGTACATGTGCGAAAAACTAAATCACATAGGAGGGATTAATAATATTTCACCATGGAAATTACTCGTTCTTAAAAATGGGAATAATAAAGATGAAAAATCTTTACACTAAAATCTTGGTTCTTCAATTAAAAAATATATGGAAAAAACTAAAGAAATCCCATGGAATATGAAACACCACTTCCACGAGGCAAATCCAAAAATCCCAAGGATAAAGACAAGCTGACTGCGACACCATTAGGCTCATAGGTGTCGGTTTTATAAGCACCAAGCCTTTGGATACTTTGTCCACAAAAATGGTATGTACTAAATAGTGCTGTTTAATGGAATGTTGTCACCAAGCCTTTGGATACTTTGTCCACAAAAATGGTAGGTAAATAGTGCCGTTTAATGGAATGTTGTCACCAGTCAGCTGCTGACATAATGGTAAGGGGAAACAAAAGAAATAATATTTTTGCACCCACTGTAACATTACATCACACTTAATTGAGTCACTTGACCATTTTAAACAAATTTCTGGCCCTGACATAACACAGCGACTTGATAAGATAAACTGCTCAAACTCCAGAATACTGGCATTTCAAACAGCAAACTATTTAACAACTTCTATTCCTATGCACTTCAAGAAAGCTGGAAGCTTGATATTTGCTACACACACTTTTATGAAAACTATCAATACATAGATACAGTGGCTGAAATTTCACTGAACAGATATGGCATACAGTGTA
>NC_090876.1:48509395-48511895 GCF_036669935.1 Montipora foliosa
AATCCGAAGATCCAGATTTTAATATCTAAATGTAAATCCGGATTTCGGGCCAATCGAACACACCCCTAGTTGTTCCAAGCTTCCATTACTATCCTTTGATCTAGATAAACTGTTGTCGAATTTTTTTTGTTTTTCGATCAACAAAAAGCATAAAGGAAGAAAAGAAAAAAATTGAAATTATATTCTTGTTATGTTATATATATCCTGACCCATGATTTTTCTGGAACGTGAATTTGATTGATCGAATCACAAAAAGGGCAAAATATTGTCTCTATTCTTAGATTGTTGTTTACATTTTTAAATTTTGGATTTCCAACAAGAAAACTCTTCAGGAGAACCTGAAACCATAAAGGCAGTTAAAACTTTGGATTTATTATCCATTTCCTACCCATTTGTGTTCATCAAGTGTATTTTTCAGACTTTTGTAGAAAATGTAGCCTGTTGTCAATTTCTTTTTTCGATCAACAAGAAGAAATTTTTGAAAAAAGGAAAGGAAAGTGGAATTATAAATACCGGTATGTTATTCTAACACATGATTTTTCTGGAACTTCAACCTGCCTTATTGTGGACACCATGTAAATCACCCAAAAAAGGCTATTTATTTTTAGGCTGTTGTTTACACGTACATTACCAAGCACAAAAGAAATAACTTTGGAATTTCAACAAGAAAACGCTTCTGGAGAACCCAAAACCAAAAAGGAAGTCAAAACTTTCAATTTGTGATTCATTTCTTCCCTTTTGTGTTCGACAAGTGCATTTTGTGGCGATTTTGATCGAATGCCGAGCCTGTATTTCAAACTGTTCAGCTGTAACCACACGCACGCCTTGCGGACCTATCCTCCCACCACGGACTTCTATAAAAAGGTGATAAAAGGGTACAAAACAAATCATTCTCACCAAAATATACAACTACTTTCAAATGCCCCTTTGATGACAAAACAGAAATCGAACGCACCTAACTAATCCTTGATTACTGCTGGTATATAAGCTTCAGCTTATACTTTAACTATACCGGTAAGCTAAACTGCGCAGTTTACTCGGGTCACTTACTTGCACGTGAATGGCGGGTACTGTCTAAGTGTATAGAGAACGTTATTAAAGAAGTAGTCTTCACTCACCACGAGATCTACAATCGTCGTTACGGCCGGACTCTTCAGAGACATGCTCGCCGTCTGTAACATTACCATTCTGGTCTGCATTGTTTACAGAGCGATATCCGAGATTCTCGATCCCGTCGTATTCAATACGATCATTAACTGCAAGCTGCTTTCTGTCGAAATCCTCCAGTTTTCTAACAAGATCCAGTCGCTGGATCTCTGAGAGAAGATCCTTGAAAAGACTGCAATTGTTTCTTCCCAGTTCATTTCTTTGTTCAAGCAAAACAAGTAAATCTGTGGCGCAGTTTATCCCTTCAATTTCCCTCGTTGTCAATGAATCTCTAAGCAGGTACTTCATAGAAGTCAAATTGTCTGCCGATAACTCTTGCGAGAGCGAGAAGATAAACTTTCTAAAGCCCGAAATGCTCATTTCGTGGGCATAAAAAGACACTGATCATATAAAAGAGGAAGCGAGGCATGAAACGTAGATGGCTGATGTGTTGTAAATAAAGATATATGAATGACGATCATGTTACGACAGCTTTATGATATATGGGTTAAAGTGCTACTGAAATCAAATTTTTATCGCTTGAGTTCAACCTCGTTCCCAGGGTCTTCTCGGCTTTCAATATGGCGGCGGGTCTTGAGAAGACCCTGGCACACAGCAAATCACGTGATCAAGATGGACAAATATGCAATTTTTTTCAAAATGGCGGCAAGGAATAAGGTGAGAGAAATCTGGGTACGACAACTGCCAACAAACAAAATGGAGTACGAAGGGGGAACCCAAAGCTGTAAAATTTGCTGTAAGAAACCAAAAATACGGATGGATGAATGCACGAGCAACGAGAATGCGGTAGATGACAGAGAAATCTTGCTTTTCTTTTCATTTCATGTTATTTTAAACCAATGCAATTTTATAGACGGTTTTTAAACAGTTTGGAAACAGCCGTTGCACACAATCACAGACATTTGATTACCTTAAAATCCAGTGAGCTAAGGTTTAATGAAAGCCCTGGTTCTAGCTATTTAGTCACGGATGTGTGTTCGCTGTCTTCCGTAATGTATAGTTTATATTGCATGTTTATTTTCAATCAATTAAACCTAATTATCATTAATTTTTCATACACTTGAATGATTATCTGATTTCTTATCGGTGTATATGAGCCTTCTGACAACGACTTTCCCCAGTATACATTGACCCCAAAGCTATTTTCCTAAAAGGAAGTATTATTATACCACATATATATCTGTGGTACTTCATTTTCACAGTGAAACCATTAGATTGTTGTATTGTGGTTTTATCTCTCATCTCATCGATTGACTGCAAGTATTGTCATGTCAGTGTAAAATCAGTATTTTAATTGTCTTCTGATTGCCAACAGGGAACCACAGCATGTTTA
>NC_090876.1:48524395-48526895 GCF_036669935.1 Montipora foliosa
ATAGTGGCTTTGTCAATGTACTCTGCAAGGCTAAGATCACCTTGCTCCAAGCGGCAGAAATTTGCTGCTGCTGCAACTGCGTTGGATTTCGGCTTTGTCCACTCCTCGAACTTTTTTAACAGCATGCTTGGATCTCCCTTCTGTCCTTCTGTGAGATTCAGTGACTTGATGTGTGTTCTTCCAGTTTTCCCTGCCCAAATGCATATGAGAACATAATTCGCTTTCACGGCTTTGCTCTTCGAAGCTAACGGGCCATTCAAGAGGAGTTCACATTCCTCAACCCAATCCAAGCACTTTTGGTAGCATTCGGGGCCCAGCGTGAAGTTTCCTTTCGGCGCTGGTAAATGCTCCAATTCAGCCATTGTAGATTGAGAGAAATGATACTTCCGAGAAACTAGCCGTGATCACTGTCGACGTTAGTCTAGGCTGGGTTTGTTAAATCCTGACACCATGTTAACTACTCCGGTTGGCAACACGACTTTATTCCTTGAGCACTTATGCAAATCTAGCAAGTTCTTCTGCATATATTACGGTTTTAGGGACAATGCAGACTAATCAACAACAGTCTAGTCCATGCTACAACAACACCTGAGAGGTGACAAAAAAAAATTCGATCACCTAAACACTTCTAAGCTGATTATGTAACATACCGAGTAAACACATTAGCTCTTAGTAAACACAGTGTACACAGCGGCTTTCATTCTACACAGGCGAAGAGAGCTGTTCCCATAATACTACTATAGACAGTGTAGATAGGTGTTCCTACTGTAGACAGTGTAGACAGCTGTTCCTACTGTAGACAGTGTAGATAGCTGTTCCCATTTAACACAGCGTAAATAGATGTTCCTATTGTAGACAGAGTAGATAGCTGTTCCCATTGTAGACAGTGTAAATAGCTGTTCCTATTGTAAACAGTGTAGATAGCTGTTCCTACTGTAGACACTGTAGATAGCTGTTCCTGCTAAAGATACTGTAGATAGCTGTTCCTATTGTAGATAGTGTAGATAGCTGTTCCCATTGTAGACAGTGGAGATAGCTGTCCCTATTGTAGATAGTGCAGATAGCTGTTCCTATTGTAGACAGTGTAGATAGCTGTTCCTACTGTAGACAGTGTAGATAACTGTTCCTACTTTGGACAGTGTAGATAGCTGTTCCCATTGTAGACTGTGTAGATAGCTGTTTCCGTTGTAGACAGTGTAGATAGCTGTTCCCATTGTAGACAGTGTAGATAGTTGTTCCTATCGTAGACACTGTAGATAGCTGTTCCTACTGTAGACACTGTAGATAGCTGTTCCTATTGTAGATAGTGTAGAGAGTTGTTCCTACTGTAGACACTGTAGATAGCTGTCCCTATTGTAGATAGTGTAGATAGCTGTTCCTGTTGTGGACAGTGTAGATAGCTGTTCTCACTGTAGACACTGTAGATAGCTGTTCCTATTGGAGATAGTGTAGATAGCTGTTCCTACAGTAGACAGTGTAGATAGCTGTTCCTACTGTAGACACTGTAGATAGCTGTTCCTATTGTAGATAGTGTAGATAGCTGTTCCCATTGTAGACAGTGTAGATAGGTGTTCTTACTGTAGACACTGTAGATAGCTGTTCCTACTGTAGACACTGTAGATAGCTGTTCCTATTGTAGATAGTGTAGATATAGCTGTTCCTATTGTAGACAGTGTAGATAGCTGTTCCTACTGTAGATAGTGTAGATAGCTGTTCCCATTGTAGACAGTGTAGATAGGTGTTCTTACTGTAGACACTGTAGATAGCTGTTCCTACTGTAGACACTGTAAATAGCTGTTCCTATTGTAGATAGTGTAGATATAGCTGTTCCTATTGTAGACAGTGTAGATAGCTGTTCCTACTTTAGACAGTGTAGATAGCTGTTCCCATTATAGACACTGTAGATAGCTGTTCCTATGTAGATAGTGTAGATAGCTGTTTCCATTGTAGACAGTGTAGATAGCTGTTCCCACTGTAGACAGTGTAGATAGCTGTTCCTAATGTAGACAGTGTAGATAGCTGTTCCTATTGTAGATAGTGTAGATAGCTGTTCCTATTGTAGACAGTGTAGATAGCTGTTCCTACTGTAGACAGTGTAGATAACTGTTCCTACTTTGGACAGTGTAGATAGCTGTTCCCATGGTAGACAGTGTAGATAGCTTTTCCTACTGTAGACAATTTAGGTAGCTGTTCCCATTGTAGACAGTGTAGATAGCTGTTCCCATTGTAGACAGTGTAGATAACTGTTCCTACTGTACACAGTGTAGATAGTTGTTCCTACTGTAGACAGTGTGTCCACGGTGGATAGTATATATTGGCATACATGACAGTTAAAGAATAACGTATGACTCTAATTTGCATATATTCGTGATAGCGGATCATGAAACGAGATGCTTCCGTGAAGCACACACTGGGTTGCCTGTGGTACGTGTTACAGAAAATCAGAAGGCACTGAATTGTGTGGTATTGAAATACAGCATTCCAGTCTCCGAAGAATAAC
>NC_090876.1:48531895-48546895 GCF_036669935.1 Montipora foliosa
TAAAAACTAGACCCTCCGTGAGGGTACACTGGGTTGCCTGTGGTACGTGCAGCGTTCCAGGCAATTTTTTTCCAGTTTGGGTGGGTGGGGGGGGGGGGGAGAAGGGAAGGGAGGGTCACCCAGAAGTCATACCAGAAGTCATACCAGAAGCCATACCAGCAGAGGTCCTTTGGCTCACAGGTCCTCACACGTTCGTACGACGAAACAGATCCTTTTCTGAGGTTAAAAACCTGGCTACCGGCCTATTAATTAATCATTTGTCAGAAAGAAGAAATTCGTGTCCTCTTTAAAAAAAATTGACACGCATTGCTTACGTGTGGTAGTGAAGTAACACAGCGATTTATTCCATAAAGTCAAGTAAGCTGTGTGTTGTCTTCCAGGAGATTCAAGTTGTCCAGGCGTAACATGTAGCTCTAACAGTGCACGATATTGTTTTGGTATTGTCTATCATTGTAGTGCCATGGTAGAAGTCTTGGGTAAATAGCCTGAGAAGACATGTGGTTACTAGCAAAGTACTGAGCCCAGAAAGATTGAAGAAAATAAATGGGAAGTGAAAAACATTGTCTTCTGGGATGACATGTTGACAGTTGTCTTTGTGTAATATGTAGGTCTAACAGTACACGATATTGTTTTGGTATTGTCTATCATTGTAGCGCCATGGTAGAAGTCTTAGATAAATAGCCCCTTGAGAAGACATGTGGTTACTAGCAAAGTACTGAACCCAGAGAGATTGAAGAAAATAAAAGGGAATCGAAAAACATTGGCTTCTGGGCTGACATGTTGATCATGCAACTTCTTTCCACCACAAGTGTAAGCGTGCACTGACAGCATCTGACAGCTTTTCAAACAAAAGTTGAAAGCTGAAGTTAAAAGCTGAAGTTTATACCTGTTCGGCGGGGTTAGTAAGAAATATACCACTCAGTAACAGAAGCATAGGACCGAAAATTCTATTTTCATGCTATCGACTGCGAACCAAGCAAGATACAGATTTTGTTAGCTTGCTTTATGCAAAAGAAATATTGATGTAAAAGTAAATAAGTATGGATACACAATTTTTAAGAAGAGCAGAAGGAAGTTTCAGGACGGTCGATCGAGAATAAAATATTTTGCCATCGGTAACAAAATCTACGACATGAAAACAACATTAATTTTGAACCACGAATATAAAAAGTTACCATCAGCGAAAAACATTTTGGGAGTTTTAGTTGTTTTGTTGAAATTGTACAAGTTTGGCTGCACCGAGTAAATCGCACATCGAATTCAGCGGGTGCTCTGATCAAGCATAGTTAATAGAGGAGAATGGTTTGGAAGCTCGGCAAACATCAAAGGAACAAACAAAGATGCCAAGATTTAGGTTGGAAACTCCACGACCGTGCACAATCTTTTGTTTTGGGCTCATACACTATGTATGAATTACGTAATCAACACGCTTCTATTGGTTAGTTCCTCAGTACGGAGTAAACAGCTATTGTGTTTTGTGCACGGTCAAGGCCAAAAAAGAGAACAAAAACCTACAACAAAGAAATTTGTAGTGTTTCATAACCATTTCCCTGTATTAACCATGGATCAAGTTACCGCGTTATTTTACCGCGGCATGTTTACTCGCGAAACAGTGAAGCAACTGTGTCAAATGATGCCAAGCTACCGGGTTTTTGTTTTTGTTAGTTTTCTTTTTCTTTCGATTGTTATATATTTTGACAAGAAATGTGCGAATTCAACACAAAGATCACAATCGCCCAACTCTCAGAGGTTGACCATTGTTTCTGGAAAATCAAAAATTTACTCTCCAAGACAAGGTTATTTATCACCAGGTAATTCCATCGTTTTGGTAATAGCAGCTACTTTATTATTCATTAGCGTCACAATCTTTTGCCGATTTTGGGGGTCATTTTGTTGAAACTCAAGCACGCTTCCAACAGACCTGTTTATTTTTGTGACTTATGCGTTACCACAAAAATTCTCCCCGTATCACATTTCCACACATGTATGCAAATTTGCTAAGCTCGAAAATTACACAACATGATAACTTTACAAAAGCTGGAAATTTCACAGAAATATTTTCCACAGAAACATTTATTGAAACAAGCAACATATTTGCTATAAGAGGCAAGAAACCCTTCCTATTTCAGTTGCGTGCGTGCAAGCGAAACACACAATCACAAAGCAGATGCAATTAAATAAATTTCTGACAGTTCACATTCAACCCTTTTCGAAAGAACCTTGACCGTAAATAATAAAGCACAAAAGAGACAACAAGCTTTCATTCAAGTAATTTTTCCCTGTCACATTTACAATTTTTTTTAACCTTTGCAGAGTTGAGAACAAAATGAATGTTACTTGCCAGACAAACAGGCAAACTTTAAATAGATGCGACGTCAGTAAACACTGTGAGACACACAACAGAGATCACAGATCTACCTGTGGTGTTCGATTCCTTCTCTGTCTTTGTTGAACCCGTAAGTTACCAGAGAAATTTCCATTTGGTTTCAGTGTTGTACGTAACACCACCTTAGGCTTGGCGATTTCGGCTCGACGGGCGAAAGATTCACGCTGTCGAAGTCCATTACTCGTCGCTTTTAAGATTCCAGATCTTTATGTTTCACCGCCTGTCTCGACGTTCCATTCTTGAGCTCCATATGGGTATATTTTCTTTAAAGATGTACTAAAACGCCATTCGCGTTACAATGACTTCCGACGCCATTACAGGTTAATTGTGCAGAGCAAGCTACGCATTACCCCAGCCCCCTCAAACCTAACAAAATACGCACAGAAGACTCTATGCACAAAGACACCACTTAGCAGGGGAGTGACAGGCAAGACTTTTACCGACACGGAAAAAAATACTAAAACGGAAATCTACCCATTTTCCGACTGGGTTTGGCAACCCAGTAAAAAAATAATCTACCCATTTTCTAGCCTGCGAACAGCAGACGCATTTCCGGTCGTCGCTTCTCTGCCTCTGCATTGTGGGATAGGGGGAGTCCCCCGTTGCCTCGCTGTCAAACATAGCCTCACTTCCACTTCATCCAAGATGGCTTCTAACAGGAGCAAGAAAAATAAACGATCTCAAAGCCCGGCTTCGGCTTCTTGTCCAATCCCAAGCAAACGAAAAAGGCCATTAACGGTAAGATGCTTAGTTTCTTTAAGTATTATTTTTTTACGTTACTTTTTGTAAACCAATCTATCTTTATTTTAGCCTTTTGTGGCAGACGAAGTGGAGTCGAACTCAAGTAGTCGAAGTAGCCTGTCATCTTTTAGTGCCGTGAGCGAAACAAGCATCAATGCAAATGGACAATTTGTCTTTAAAGATGGTAATTTTGAGGTATGTAACTAAATGTTTTCGGCGTAACGCGTACTTTTTTTTTCTGTTTGGCAAAGTCTTTCTCTCAGCAAATAATCACATATGCCGTATATGTAAGTCTTATATATTATGTAAAAATTCATTTATAGTGCTCAATTTTTATAAACAAAAAATTGAAAAAATATTAGAAATGGTTTGAAATAAATAAATAAAATAAAAATTAACAAAGAACAATAAACTTAAACTTAACTTAAAACTTAACATTTTTCTTTGTGTATATAGTTCCTTGTAGAATGCATTTGATTTGTACAACTAATTGTAGAGTAAATAAAGCAAACATATTTTAAGAAATAGCTGAATGATAATGTACTTATCACGTTATTGCTCTCTATTCTAAGTTCTTCCTTATTTATAATAATTACCTCCATTGTCAAAATCAATCAAATTGAATGAGGGAGACGAATTGGTGCTGTATGTTCTTTCACTCTCTTTCCCCGGACAACTGTCATTGCAATTAAAACGGTCTTCAATAGACAGAAGCTGAGTCTCGTTCCAATGTTCTGAATTCTCTTAGCTGAATTACCACAAGATTGATGCAGCTATTGTTACAGTAACTGTCATGTTTTCATTTCTTGCACAGCACTCTGGAGTTAATGCAGGCAAAAAAAAGATTTGGAAAAATTTAAAACAGATAATGGGCTTAGAAAGAGGATTGCCATGGAAACAAGATGATCCCACATGTAAGACAGGTTTTCTTTTCTTCAGTTCATTCATAGACCTCTTTCATGATGTCCGCCAAATGAAATGAGGGTAGTAGGTCTAATTATTAAACATAAATAAAAAAGAATGTTAAGGTCATTGCAATTTATGAAAGTGGTCCATACCATGTCAAACAATACGTAAAGTCTATCTTGTGATAATGGCATTAACCCATCAGTGTTCTCACCAGGATTTTGTCTTGGGGAGTCCCAGGACCCCCTTTTCTGAAAAATAGGGGCCCTGTAGGAGCTTAAGCAGGACGAAGTTACAGTGTACTTGTGCTCCATGACTAGGGTGAAAATCCTTTGTGATTTCTCTGTCCATTTCATTATGGCACATTCAAATTGGAACTCTTGCAATGGTAGGCCTTTGACAATATTGTAAATGCATTTCATTTGTTTTCCTCAAGACAGATCTCACAGGTCATGATCTTTTTGTTGGCATCATAGGCAAGCCACATGTATTTCAACTGCCATTCACTCTGAAAACATGGTCTTTCCACAATAAAACAGATTTTTGGTCTTAGCTTTCTACGTTGTCCTTTTCATTGTTACACTTTGTGACTGGCAGCTTTGTTACTTTCTTGTGAAAGCATTCTGTCAACTGTTGTTGTCAATGTGGAATTGGGGAGCAATGCCTATCAAGAATGCTATTTTGATTTTACAATAATTAATTTTTATTAAAAGGACTTATAACAGCTACTTTTTTTTCACAGATAGCAGTATTGATGCACCACCATCATTCAAACCAGCAAAGAAATATGCTGATCTTTCAGGTTTACCGGTAAGTTTTTTGTGACATAAAATCACATTTATCTTCACCCTCTTATCATTATGCAATAATTTTGTGTTTTGTGTAGCCTGCGAGCATGCAGGCTATGTTTTGCTACATCTTGACATTTTCAAGTTCTCCAGACCACTGGAGGATAGCCTCTCATAGCAGAACAGAGAACCAAAAAAATTATACTCAGACACATGACAACAAGTACACGCCAAATAAAACCAGGCACTAAGTGGTGTGTTGAGAATACTCTGCATCGTATTGCTCCCCAGAGTTTAGTAGAGGGTGCTGTTGTGTTAAATATGCCGTCAGCCTTTACCCTATGAGCAGTTGTTTTCTCCTATGCTTCCCGAGAAAGAAATCACTGCAAGAAAGCCTTTGTTTCTCTGAGTGAGCCACCGTTCAGCACCGAGGATGAATACATCCAATTTGAACGGGTAAAACAAGTTTAGTACACTTGTTTTTTGGTGCTTTTGCATGCATTCAGCCTGGCGGCGGCTCATGTATGTCAATGCTGCATTTGGGCGATAAAGGGGAAAAATTCCATATTTTTCCTGTGAAATAAGATGAAGTGATGTCAAATGCATCATGTGGGGGGTGATGTGCCTCACAAATGCTCGATGGAAAATATAATGGTTACTCGCAGTGGTTTCTCTCTCGATCTCTCTCGGGAAGCATAGGAGAAACCAACTGCTCACAGGGTAGTTGGCCTGAGCATAATAAGTTATGTGAACCTGGGTAAGACAATAATGCAACAGAATTAAATAATAATAATACATTACTATTATTATATGTGTCAATATTATGCTTTGATGGTGTCCATCCGGCCTTTTGCAACAGTAAGACTGTAACTCTTTCTCCTCCGGGTTATAAAATTACAGAAATTTTTATCGAATCACATTAATTTTCTCCTGACATCTGAACTCTATCCTATCACTGCTAAGATTTCCAGCAGTCACTTACTAATAGATAGCCTGTTCCAGGCTTCTTAGTTAGTAAAGCAAGTAAGCCAGGCAAGTACACTGAGGGACTCTATAGAGGGTGGTAAAGAGTATTTTGTGAATTGCCGTTTTTATTTTCTATGAAATGTGAAAGGACCTTGTTTTTCCTTGTGAAACGTGATTTTGTCCATTGCCGTGAGCCATGATTTTTCAGAATAATAACTAACAATAATTAGCAATTATTGAATGAGGCTGAGTAGGATTATGAAGAATTCTGCAGGTCGAGGAGGGTGTTATCCACCAAGGCCGAAGGCCGAGGTGGATAACATCCTCCGAGATCTGCAGAATTCTTCATATTCCATGAAAGCCAAATTCAATAATTGCTTTGTTATTCATTCAAAATATTTTCTTCTCTCAAACTTCTAAACCTACTCGCAGTAACCTGCGATCAGGCTCTATTTTAGTTTCGCGTGCTACGTAATGTGGAGTTGGCGAAACGAAAAATAGAGCCTGACCAAATTCCTCTTCGAAATTCCTTCCGCCCACCTTTTTTGATTGATTGACATGTCCTTCGTCGGCCAATCAAATTTACTTCCATTACACCAATACACGCGTGGACGGCAGATTCACGCTATTTTGTTTTGACCAAAGTTAATTACCGTGGGAGGAATATTACAAGCGAATTCGAAAGTTACCGTTGGCTTTAATTTGAGAAAAACACATTTAAAGCATGGGGAATGTTTTCGACGACTATATTGCGGCAAAGGCCGGTGTAATTCTCCCTCCGAACTTCACTGAATATGCAATCTTTTAAGCTTGACATCTTAATTTGTAATTGAGATAACCTAGCATTTTGTCGTTGGACGGTTTGGCAATAGATTTTTAAAGAAAAAAAAAAGAGAAATACATTATTCCTTTAACGTGTTTGCCCATGAAGGTTTCTTTGGTGATTTTTTCGGGTAATATGTTCAGTTGCAGTGTATTTCTAGAATTGCGCGCAGTAAAATAATGATACGTTTGGCTGTTAATTTTTTGATGGAGTACGAACAGTAAGATGGACTCGCAAAGTTTCTTTTATTGTTGTACAATTGATCTGTCTGGAAACATGCCATTTTAGTTTCTGGAGTGTGAGTTTTGAGTTAAATCAACTGGAAATATTATGAAGTGTGCAAAAAAACCGTGTCATGTACAGTAAATAAATAAAGCCTTTTGTGCACAGATATTCAAAACATGCATTCGTGTAACTTGCGATTTTATCAGCATCTCCTCCTGTTGATATATATGTCCCTTGTCTCATCCAGGAAACCAATATGCATCGGCTTTCATTGCCATTTGAAAGAACCAGCTATTTAGCGGCTTTCAAAGTACTTTCAACCCCATGGCCACAGAGCTCGACAACGGAATCGCTAATTTCACTCGTTCCAGAAATTCAAACCCGATTCTGGACAATTAATGAGATATTTCAGATGGCATATCTCCATTTATACAAATAAAATCAAGTTGCATCGTCCACGGCATTGTAAGAACAAAAGGGAGCAAATTTCTTCGCACACTTATGGCGGATTAGTCTCGAGGACTTCGCGAGAGCTCCGCGCAATCACGATGGCATTTTCACTTCCGGCGTTTCAACAGCCAATCAGATCACGAGTTTGGTCGGCCAAAATTTGGCCGACCAAACGGAATTCTTGAGAGACTTTTGGTCAGGCCCAATTTTAGCGAGCGACGACTTAAGAGAACATATGGGCGAAGCTAAAAATGGGCCTGATCGCAGGTTATACTCGCAGCCATTTTTCTGCTCAACAAAAATAACACAATCTCATCCCCAGCTTTTTTCAGTCAACGGTTCAATAATTTGCAGCGGGCTGCACTTTTGACGTCATTGGTTCAATATGACGTCATTGGTTCAATATGAAGTTTCTTTCCAAATTTGGTGAACAGCAGCTGGTTATGGTGAATTATGCGTATGGTTTTAACCAATCAGAATCGGGGAAATATTTTGAATGAATATTAATGTTTATTATTCTACGAGGGCACGCTGATGTCATTTTCTATCCAGCAAGCCCCCTGGTGTTCCCGGGGGTAGTATTGTTGACTAAAGCATCAATTTCTGCCTCAATCTTTTCCGGCCCAAAATGGTTTTGTCATTTTTTCTCAGAGCTGCAAAAATGTTTTCAGCTCGCTGTATTGCTGACGTGTTCCTTGACCATATTATGTACAGCAGGTATATGAACTGATAGCCTGTGTCTGGTGAGCCAATGAAAATGCTGGAAATCTGATATCCATCTGTTCAGTTTTTAAAAATAATAATTATGAGAATTGGGTATCTTATTCACCATGAATTGTGATTTTGCTTCCTGTTTTTGTTTTTTATTTATTTATTTTGCGGGAGTAGGAGCCAGAGAAAGTATAATGATAGACTGTAAATATAACTGGGCAGAGCAAGGTACAATAACTACATCTGGATTGCATGATTCACTGAAATTTGAGCCTTTGACTTCTGGCCTCGCTAGTCTTAAGAGCTTTTCTGGTCAATCAACACGGCAAAAACGAGCTCGGAAATCGCCTCAAAAGGTTGCGAGACTCTTCCTAGTGTAACTGTTCTGATGAGTTTCTTTATATGTGATGGCTGTAGCTGTTAACAAAGTTAACATAAATTTGTTTGTGTAAAAAAGTTCTTTATTTTTGTGAAATGTAAAATGGCTATTTTATTATTTTTTGTTGAGTTACATGTACATTTTCACAACTTTCTGTTGTGACTGAAGCAGGCAGCTCTCTTGGATCTCAAAGGGCTACTAACAGTGCATTCTTAGATCACAAAATCATTCTTTCTTTTTTTAGGCTAAGTACAAAGATCCAAGCACAGGCATTCAATACAACAATTCCATGGAATTTAGTTCTATTCGAGGCTTGCCCATGGATATCGTCAGTGGCTACCTTGCACTTCGAAAAGCTGCCCCTACATAACTTAATTGCTATTAGTAGCTTTTCGAGATGTGTATATAATTCAACAAATACTAAAAATTCATAATATAACATTAAAATTTCATTAATTTTGTTTGTTGTTTTTATTTGTCAATGAGAATTCTGTGTTATTATCAGAAGCCTTGGTGTTGATTCCCAAGAAGACCTTTTTGGATGAAAATATTTTTATTGTATATTTGCATCAGATGAGAGTGCAAAGTTATCTTACTTTTTCTCTACTGTTTTCCCACAAACCTGATAAACTATTGCATTATAACACATGTATTCTGTAATTGTTTTTGATAAAAATTATTAACAACAAGATACATGTAATAGTCAAAGTACTTCATGCTGTGATACCTTTATTTCTGTTCAAACAAGTACTAGAAAAAGATGCAAAATGATTCTCCCCAAACTATACGACTACTTTCAAATGCGTCATCAGTGGCAAAACAAGATTTTTCCCCGATTGCTTGTAATCTCACAATCTGATTGGCTAATTTGCCGTTGTCGATAAGAGTCTAGACAACACTGCTCCCGTCAATTTGTCACGCAATGTAATAGTTAATCAGGAACGCTTATTTTGGGAAATAAACGAATCATATTGCGACAAAGTTCTAGACAATGCTTGCTCTTTCTTTGTGCCATGATTTTGGTCACGCTCTGAAATAAACACTTTCTTTGGCATTGAATATTGTGGTAAAAAACAAATCGAAAGTGGTTGAACAGCGTTGTCTGTACTCTTATCGACAACAATATTCGTCATCAAAGTGGTCAAATTTGTTGTGGATTTATTTATTTACGAATTTACGAGGGGCTCCAGCCCGGGGGGGTACTTTAGGAATTTCTGGGTGGGGATGTGCCGCTGGGACCCTGTAACCCTTAGCCTATACCACAGCTAGTTTCAGCTAGATTTTGCTACCCTATACTAGAGTTCAATCAATCAATCAATCAACTTTATTTAAAACACGGTAAATGGCTCAGCAAGCTGGTTTTCAGACATGCCGTGTAAGAATTACAAAATATGAATGCCAAAAAAATTACAAGAATTACAAGATGTAAATGTTAAAACGACTAATAAACTAGGTATAACTTAGCGCTAAATATTATTTAATGTCAAAGAAATTTAAACAATAGTAATAATTAGTAACCAACAAAATTTACTATGTAATAATACGAACAAACGATGTAAAAAATGTGCCCTAGCGATTTAAATGTGTCCTAGGATATCGCACGTTTAAAGCTTGCAAGATCCCTTATCTCACGAATTTGATTTGACTGTTGGTTCCAAGCATTTGCACCTGGCCTCGATAAGAGAAAGAACGTTTAGGAAAATTCGTTTTAGGTAGCGGTAATTGGAAGTCATAGTTCGAACCCCTTAACCAACTCCCCAAATCACTCCTATCCTAGAGTAGCTGTTTTCCAGAAACTGAGGTCACTAGCACAGTCTAAAGCAAAGCCAAAACAAAACCTTATACCACAATCATTTTTTTCTTAAAAAAGGATTTATTTATACTTGTCCAGCAATGCCAAGCACATACGTACGCATTATCAAGACAATAAATTGTTTAATTTTAACCGGTATACCACCGATTTCCATCTGAGTCCCGATTTTTGACAGTTAATAATATCTAGTAACGTTTTATGATACTCATCTATCAACGCTGTTGAGGCTGAGTCGTGAAAATTAAACTTGCTGATTTCATTTTTTTATATCTTTGAGTAACAATTCCTGGTTTCCTTAGTCTAGATAAAATCTTCAACCAACTGGTCAGTTTCGTGAAAAATGATACACTATTCTAGACCCAAACGCTTTGATTTATATACCCTATGCTAGAGTAAACTGCTTGAAAACCATACCCTACCCTTCACAGCGGCACATACCTATATAGCCCATATATGGCAGTACCCCCCCCCCCCCTCCCGGGTGGCTAAGTAGCCTGACTTCTGGCTGTTATAGACAATTTTGGTCTCATTCACACAGGAGCCCTTTAAGCTAATCCTGCCAAGCCGACCACATGCTGGAAAGGTCAGACCACAACACCGGGAACTCTATGCCCTACTCTTTTCGAATAGGGTGTGGGATCTTTAACGTCCCACAGAGTTAATGAACAAGGGCTATGAGACCGGACCTCCGGCTTATCGTCCTTATCCGAGAAGACTTGAAAACCATTTGCAGGGAAAGATCTCATGGATATACCCACCACGAGTCCCTAGGTTAAACTCTCATTTTACATATTAAGTGAAAGTGCCCATTTCAGTGATTAGGTCTAAACTTTCCTTTATCTTATTTAGGTCTAGAAACTGATTTAGAATGGTTATTTTTGTAGAGTTATGGTTGGTGTGTATATCCATGAGATCCTTACCCATTTGCAGATGTATTTACAAACTTAAGGCCTCACAAGTGGCAAATGGACTCACAAGGCGCACAACATTTTGACCACTGTGATGACGAATATCGTTGTCGATAACAGTACCGATAACGCTGAACCACTTCTGATTTGTTTCCTTACTAATCGTAGGTCAGTTTTTGTTGCGCGCATGGTAAGAGGGAAACGCGCGAAGTTTCTGCACTCTGCTACCCATGTCACGCAACACTGAACCGTGACAAGCTGTTGGTAGGATATGGCAGACGAAAGTTATGGAGAAACAAAACCATGTCAAATGGAATGGATGCGGATTAAATTGGAGGAACTCTATCAGAGGAACGCTCTCGGAAACATTGCCTCGCACATGTTTCCCGATTACGGAGAATTTTTCGCCGTGCCGCGCATCGCAAAGCGCGAAGTTTTCGAACTGCTTTCGGTCTTCATAAAGAGAGAGAGGGATATCTTTGAGTGCGTCGGAAATTTACGCAAGAATGGAGGTATCTTAGCGGATCAGTCATATGATGTCCTGCACATTTTAAGACCTCATTTACATAGTAGCTCAAAGAAGGAGGTTGACAGATACCTCACAGCTTCAAAGCTTCCATTTACACGTCGAATAAACGAGTTCTTGTTGGAAGACTTGGTTGGTCGCCCCGAAGGGAAACTATTCAGCTGGATTGATTTGGGAAGAACTCAAATTGAGTATGTCGATCCTGTTAAACTTACAGCAAGAATATACAAGCTGAAAGTTCCCCCACAGTCGTATAGTCTCAAGGGAAAGGCTTGTATCTATGTTGTATACAAGGTACTGCTTTATATATGGGAGAGCTAGACTGCATGTGAAAGACGCATGCGAACTGCTGGAAAAAGCAGGTTCAGCCATCCTCTACCTGTTTGTTATGCACCAGTTAATGTAAATCACCGCTCTCCCATTCCAACCCGGGCAGGGACTTGGATAAAAGGGCAAGAGAAAGTGAGCTCATGTTCCCGCCTCAGGGCAAAATTTTTATTCCAATATCCCCGCCTACTAGTGAAAGAATACAAAAAATTTCGTCAAAAATATCACTAAGAACAAAATATAACAGTCAGTAAGGTTTTCTGTTCAGTGACTTAATGTCTTTGTGGATGGCAAGCAAAAAGTAAGCTAGGATAACAACTAGCAACTATTGTGGTGGGTATTTACCGTGCTGCAAAGCGGTGAGGTAAATAGCCACCACTAGCCACCGACACTGAGGTGAATAGTTGTTTTAGTACATACTAAAACAGTGAGATAATTTAGCACAAAAAGATGATTTTAACTCATTTAAACCTGCAAAGATCATAAGATTTGCGGGCAGAAATTCTGCGCAAATAGCTCGGAGGTGAATAGCAATGGCAATCAGCGTCCGCGTTCAACTAGCCTGCAAGGAGGCTCACTTGTAAGCACTTGTAGGCACAGGAATATGCGAAAGGGCGACAGAGAGAAGAATGGGGCGAGGAAAAGTCATATTCTTCTCGCCGGCTTTGCCGGCTCGCTTTTTCCGTGCCTACAAGTGAGCCTGCTCGCAGGCCAGCGTTCAATGCTATCCACTGTTTTGGTATATACTAAAATGGATCAACAAGTTTAACTCTTGTTTCTTTCCATAATTTTAGTCTCTGTCTGGTTTGGTCCCAGTCTTGTGTGACACAGTTGTAGACTCCAATCCTCCAAGAGAGAAATTCCCCGATTCGGATCTTGTCCAACACCCAGTATACTGGGGCACTTTTGTTGGGTATTGTCAGGCTAATGTCCTCACTTTTCTCATTTTGGGAAGGGAAGGGGTGGAAGGTGGGGGGGAAAAAGTTTTACCCCAACTAGTGCATTACCAAGTGACACAATGGCCGATTCCTAGTTGGCTGGATAGCACAAATTTATAAATATTGGTAGAGCAATGCACCAGTGTTGCAGTGGTCATGGGTTTAAATCCTCTTTATGCCTGATTTTCAGGCTCTTCCTTTTGTCACTGCTTAAGGTGGCTCAAACCAGTTTCAATGCTTCCAAGTGAAACTCTGTATTGTAGCAATATTATGGTTCCATATGCAGTCGTTATTGTTACGTAATATGTCACCGCGGCAATGGTAAAGCCCTGTAAAAATACCCTTTATTTTGTCTTAATTGCTCATATCTCAAAAACGAACTGGGTGACCCCCATTTTTTATTTCCTTAAAGTCATCAGCAGTGTAAGATGAAACTTTCTGCAAACTTTAAAAAAATTCTGCACGGAGGATTCAGAGAACCCTTAATTCTGTGATTCTTTTAATGTGGCTATGATTCCGCAGTACAGAATTCTTTTAAACTTTGCAGAAAGTTTCATGTTGGCCTTCTGATCACTTTTCAGAAATAAAAAAGGGGTCAGTGAGTGAGAATACGATGGTTGCTAGAGGGGAAGAGGGTTGCATAATAAATCAACAATCAAACCTATAACTCCTTGTGTGCCAGCCTTACAGGCTAAAATAGAGAGCTTGCTGATCTGAAATACAGAGGCTAGAAGATAATAATAATTTACAAGGCCTTGCAGGCGAATGAGTTTTGTCAAGAACATAAGTCTTGAGAAGTTCCAGTACTACAGGTCAATATCCACAATTTTATTTCTTATATTTCTCACGGTTGGTTTTGAATAGCTCACAGTATTTAAAAAATAACAGAAAATTGTCATCTTCTTTTTAGGTATGGTACTCTGAAAAACTACACTATTATCCATCAAAAGAATACACGTCTTGTTCCTGGTTATGTAATGACAAGCCATCTCTTGAAAATCAGATCAAAGTCTGCACTAAGTCTCTTGAGAGATGTTGCATTAGTTTAGACAAAGACAAAAGGGCTGCGATAGCATTTAGTGTTTGTCGTGTTCCAGTGTTGGCAGATGGGATGCTAGGCATACCCATTTATGATGTGAAACTTGTGTCGATAAATCCCTACAGGAGAACAGATGATGAAAATTTGTTTTTTGCTCAAGGTAATTAATCTGTTAAGTGAACCCTGTTACAAAATTAATGTAAGAAATCCTTTTAAAGGATCGAAATATTAGAACAAAATTTTAATGAAAAGTTCTTTGCACAGACTGAACCAAACAGAGTGGGAACAACAAAGACATGTCTATTTACACATTGATAAAAAATATTTTTAATGACCTCACAACAGCATAATTTAACAATTCCAATAAACCCAATGATTTTTTTACCACTGACAAAAGTTGCAGTGCAAAAGAGCTTTGTTATTTGGTGATGTTTATGATAGCAAAATTAACTATTATTGATCCAGATCTTGAGAATTTCTTTCTTGAAAAATTTTCCGCGAGAATAAGTTTCTAGGTGTCTTAATTTGTGATAACGAGGGTCAGATGGCAATTAAAATGATAAGCATGATAATAATTCTCATCCTCATCATTATTTAAGCAACAAGAATTAGTGCATTCTGAAGTAAGGGATGCACCAGTACTTAATTTAGAAATTAGGAGTTATAATCTTTAATAACCACTATTGTGATATTTAGCACAATTTAAGCAGGGTCAAACTGAAAGTTCTGTCACTTGTCATTTCAGAACTTGACTTTGACTTTCTTCAAGAACTTAGATCACAGGTTCAGAGCATGAAGACAAATCACTTATGGCAACCAGCTCTGAGGCAGCTCTTTAGTTTTCCTTCTTCAGACGACAGATGGAAAGTTCTTCAATTTTTACTGGAAACAACTAAAAAACTCCAGGTAGTAATGTCTTTGGTAATGCAAATTTATTATGATACAGCCGTTTACTGACTTCACTCTCTATTCCAGTTGTCATCTTCATTAATTAATGTCGTTATCTTGATGGTCATCATCGTCTTGTTATCAATGTACTGCCAACGGTTTCAAGCACCCTCATCATCATCATCA
>NC_090876.1:48551895-48556895 GCF_036669935.1 Montipora foliosa
AGCAACCTTTCTTTTGTATTTTGTCCATGCAAACGAGGCTAGTGAGGCTAATTAGCACATAAACAAAAGAATATTTTTTTGGCTGCCATTTATGCATTCGGTCTATAGGGTGACGTGAATTTGTGAATAGATTAATGGAATGAGAGGCGTTCATTGATTCGGTGTGGATAGAGTGTGCCCAGTTGAAAAATAAATTTTTGTTCGAGATTTCTACGGCTACAGCCGAAAATTGGCTATTTGAACCTTACGGCGCCTGCATGAATGCACCAATTAGAGACGCGTTTGATTTTTTTTCACGAAAACCAATGAGAAGACACTTTGTTTCAGGGCTCTGCTCTCGCTCAGTCCAGAGAAGAGCTCTGGGGTGGAGAATGCGACGCAAGCATAAAGCACAAGAAGCATACGCAAACTCAGTAGCTTGTTGTTCATTAGAGCCTTTCGTTAGAACAGTAGACACTAATTAACAACAAGTAAATGCGCTTGCGTGTGTTGCTTGGGCTCATGCTTGCGTCGCTAGTGAAAACCAGGCTTAAACTCCCTTGTAGTGTAAGAAACCACGACGGCTGCGCAAAGATAAAGGTAAAGTTGCACACGATCCGCTAGGGCTCGCGTGGCCGGTGCGTATTCCGGTTTCACGGAAAGATAACTTCACAGCAAAATATGACTTTCGTCATCTGAAGTGTTTCGCGATTATTTCATCTCCTTTGCGTTGTGCAACATGGGCGAAGTACCGTGAAAATTGGATTGGCAGGAGCAGTCGCAAAATATAAGTAAAAGAATGGTTGATTTGCTGTTGTAGCTCACGCTGTCGTCCAAATGTTAAATGCGGTCAATTCTTGCCGCACGCGCAGCCCTGTTTTCTTTGCGCATTGAACCAATGAATTGATTTAGTTGTTTTGTGACGTTTCGTTGGTGAAGCCTTGGCCATTTCGTAAATTTCCCAAAGGATCGTACACAAGAGTCCGTTCCTGGCGCACCTGTGAACAAGTGTGCACGGTGAATGCAAGGCGGTGATTTATGCAAGTGCCTGATTAATAATAAACACTTAATGACTGGTCCCGAGGGAAACAGTTTATTTTGTTTCCCGAGAATCTCAATGTTTCCCCGAGGCGCAGCCGAGGGAAACATTGAAATTCGAGGGAAACAAAATGAACTGTTCCCCGAGGGACCAGTCATTAAGTGATTTGTTATATAGCACAAAAACAAAAACGTGCCATGGCAACAACAACGGCGGTCGTCGGTCAACATTCGCGGGTAACAGTGCACTGTTACCCTCTGACGTCATAGATTTTGCACTGTTGCCCGCTCAGAGACTTTTGGCGGGAAAAAGTTTTATTGTTAGATGCCATGTGACCTCGAAGTACCCAATGAGAGCGCCGGCTGTTGGGGGAAAAAATTCGGCTCCATAAATTGGGAAATCTCATTATGTCATCGCTGCAATGATGGTGTCTCTTTCTGACATCGACGTGAAATCACCAAATTTGATTTTGAGGTTATGTGGAGGAAGTGAACACCGCCGTTGAATTTTAAATCTGCTCTTTAAACACTCACGCCATTCATACCGAATTTGTTCGTGAAAAGACGGTTGTTACGAAAAAGAAGCAATTTTTTTAAAACATTTGACGATAAAAAACTGCGATAAATATTTTTTTAAAAACGACGACGTTTGGACGGTGGGCCAACTCTATTATCAAGTCAAAACGATAGTGATGGCTCAACGTCGAAACGTCGTCGTATATTGTAATCTCATCTGCTTTGAGACCTTGCTTCGTGGTAATTAAGTGTTAAGTATTTATGAGTCAATGAGTTAGTGAGGTTAACCAAACCATAAAATAAAATTTGAGAGAGTGCTTAGGCCTAATAACTGAAACGAAGGCTTAGGCATAATCAATAAATTATTGCTATATTGACTGTGAGACTCATTGACTCATAAAACAGGCATCCTCCTTTGCCGGTAAAAAAAGCTTTGCTATTCTGCTTCAAAACTCGTGAGGACGACTGATGGCAAGTCTTACTGTTACCGGTGAGGGCTTCTCTTCTTTCCTTTCCTTAGAGGCTGTGGGAACAAGGCTGCCAGATGTTAACCAATTGTTCTAGGAAGTAAATGAAAACTATGTAATCGAAGACTCTTTTCTCAGTTTTTCACACAGATGGGCTGCATCTGTTCGCCTTGGAAAACTTTGAATCCGCGGGAAAAGCCTTTAGAGGATTTATGGAAAAGACCTTCACGGGCGAGAGATTATCTGGAGAGTCTTGGACTTCGGGAAGTCCTCGAAGGGAAGCAAGTACTGGTCATCTGCCCAGAAAAGTGTCAACTGCTTAATGTTTTAGCGCTGTTTTATGAGAACATCTCGTAATGCGGCAATCTGAGGCGCAGTTCTGTCACCCATTGATTTTGCTCAGTTCATAGCGAAGCGGAAACTACACACTTTGATTCTGTTAGAAAACTTTCAGGATAAAATTGTCACGCTTTTTTTTTCTTTTTTGCTCACAAACGGTTTGTAGGGCAACCTCTGGTCACGAGAACTGTTTATTGTGTCAGCCATTAATTCTCTGCATGGCATATTGCTGTCAATAAATAAAGACGGTACTTCTCCATAAGCATTGTGTCCGAGGAGGTGTTTCCTCCCGCTATTTGTTTTTCCATTGCACGTCGCCCATGCTTTTCAATTTTTCTTCAAACACAAGCAAATCGTTAAAAAGGCAAAAAGAAATAAGCCGCTGTGGAGGTTAGTACTTTTGAAGAAAGAAATTCACATGTCACATTACGGAGAAAACACATCTTGAAACTTTGCATATGAAACTACCTATTTATAATATTATCTTTCAATTCATGAGTTGACACGGTTATCAATTATTGATTTCTTCATGTGCTTTTTATTGTTGAAATATAGTTTGAGATATTTCTTTTTTTTGCGTTCTCATAACTTTTGCAAACTCTTGCTTGTGGAAAAATCGACTGAATCGCTAAATCTGCGTGAGAAATTGTGTATGAAGGTCTATTAACTTAGTATCTATTTTTAAACGTATTTTGATTAAGAGATTCTTTAATTTTTTATTGCCAGAAGACGACGTCAAAATTGACTTGTGAGTTCAGCTGTCCTTCTTTCAGACTCTTTTGGGAATTATATTGACAGAATTCAAGAAATTCAACTTAGAAAAGTGGTCTTGCCGAAGGAGTTGGTTGTCATGTCCTTTAATGTTGCAAATTTTAATTAACACTGTGCTTCGGAAAGGAAAGTCGGGTTTTTGGCAGCTTCCCGGGTATATTTTCCAATGCAAAGAGAACTTTATATATCGAGATAATAAACTTGAAATGTCAAATTTTCCTATAGTAAACTTCTTCAAGTTGTCTTGGGCTCAAAGCCGGTTGAGACGTTGGAGACTGTGTGAAACGGCTGGTGTCAAGGCAGATGTGTCGCTGGCATATGATTAAAGTAATTGCTTTCCTCCAACGTCAGTCGTCGTTAGCAAGCTGTCAAGAACTTGGCACTGCAGGAACAGCGCTGAAAATTCGTTTTGTGTTTTTCGCTGTTAAGACATGGCTTTGTCTCGATATTAAGCAAGCGAAATCGAGGTAACATGGCCGATCGCGTCGATCGAGAAACTGGCGGATTCGAGGCAGAGTTTGTTCTGCCTCTGCCACAAGAATACGAATGTCCCATATGTCAGCTAGCTTTCAGAGATCCTGTACAAATTGAGGATTGTGGTCACAGATTCTGCCAGTCTTGTTTGCAAGAGTTAAAGCGACGGTAATTAGTGTTTTTTTAAAACTTTCCTCGTTTCCAATTCTTGCACTAGCAGAAAGAGGAGAAATTCGAGAGAGTTTGTTGTTTACATTGTAAAATTCAGTCATCTTTGTAGAGTATTTGAAGCGCTTAATTAACTCTGATCTAGCCTACGAATAACCAATTTTATGATGTAAATTTTCTTTTTTTTAAGTGTGAAGTGATCAGTGTAGAAAAATGGACGAGGCTTTAGTGTTTTATCTTTGCTTAATGGTGAAACAAATTTTCTGATACTGAACTGAATTATGCCATTGATATTAGGCAAGGAAGTCCGTGCTTATGTCCACTTGACAGGAAACCATTTTCATCTTCCAAGGTAATGATCCTCAGTTCTTTTTATCGTTCACCTTTCCTATCACCACTGTTATTTATTGCTACAAACAGGAGAAAAGACGTGCCGATTCATCTTTTGCTTAATGTTAAACTTCTAGACAAAAAAAATAAGATCGGATTGAAATTTGATATGAAAATTCGCCGATATAGAAAAGTGATTCCTTTATCTATTTTCATTTGGTTTTCGTGTGCTTCTGTCACTCCGATTTAAAGTCAAACGCTTAAATCTCGCTGACAAAATTCGATAAAATATTCGATGATCATTCTATTTAAGTGACAGCGCAAGTTGCATTCTATATTGTATTTTTTCCATGCAAATGTCGAACGCAACAAAAGCATAAAGTAAGGCCCGTTTCAAACGTCGAACTTTACAAGTGCGGAGTCTAATGCAAATGAGCGAAAACAATAGATTTTTCTCATTTGCATTATATTCGGCACATGTAAAGTTCGACGTTTGAAACGGGCCTAAGTCAATGAAGGTGTATTTAAACACTTAAGCCCTGGCCAAACTATCCAACAAAGTTGGATTCCACATGCAACATTGTTGGATGTAAATGTTGAGGTAGTGGCAAAACACTCTCCAACATTGCTTGATGAAACATTCAAGTTCAAGTTGGCGCTAAATTTATAAGTATGGCGCTAACACTGAAACGAAAATCGCTCGTACCGTGCTACTGGAGCTGTTTGAGGACGGAAATGATGGATTCAAACGAGCTGAAACCAAAAATGGTTAAGAGAACGTGTAGAAAAGGGTATTTTTACTGCAAGATACACCCGCGCTTAGGAGATAACGAGAGTGAGCTCGAATCAATTTGCAGAAATTGTAAACGCTATTGAACCAGAAATCTCCAAACAGAGCCGAAGTGATTAAGGGGACTA
>NC_090876.1:48564395-48571895 GCF_036669935.1 Montipora foliosa
GTGGCTACTCATGCATACATCGTCTCTACTCTATTTACGCACGCTGAAAAGCCAATTCAAGTTTACTTACGCATAGGCGCGTAAAAAAAAATCGCCTCACTGGAAATCCACCTTTAAACATCTATAGTTGTTTTTTTTTTTTTTAGGGGAAACGTGATGCCCTCGATGAGCACTCCAAAACCGCGGTTCACACACACCTAAGCTTGGCTATGCAGAAAATCCGCGAGAACGAAACTCGGAGCACTTGCACCAACGGTGTGTTCGTCTGGAAAATCTCTAAGTATAAGCAGCAGTATGACCTGGCAGTGGCTTCGCCCGAGGATCTTGCGATTTTTAGTCCTCCCTTCTATTCGTCTCAGTACGGGTACAAAATGAGACTCAAGGCATATTTACAAGGACGCGATCGCGGAAAATCAACGCATTTGTCTCTGTACATTATCATAATGAAAGGAGAGTACGATGCGCTGTTGGACTGGCCGTTCAAACAAAAGATAACATTCTTTCTCATCGATCAAGGCGAGCAGAAGAATCATCGAACTCATCAGCTCAGTCCGAATCGGTCCTTGCCGAACATTAAAGTCGTGTTCAGTCGGCCAACGATGAGAGAGAATCTTGGCATCGGTAATCCATGCTTTGTGCCCCACGAGGTGCTAGAATCTGCGGAGTTCATCAAAGATGATACCTTATTTATAAAGGCGGTTGTGGAGCCTGCAAAGATCGCTTCATAACTAGTACGCCGGGGATTTACAGCTCCTTGTTTCACGTTCAACTGACTGTCTTAGTACTGAGAAAGATTCAGCATTGCGTTTTACGGCAAACAGGAAATGCGAGACTCGAATTTGCTTTTGCCAAAAATAAAAAAACCTTGATTTTCGTTCATTGCTTGCCTGTCATCTTAGGATATCGTGAATCTTCCAAAAAGAGAGGGAAAAGCTGGAAGAATATAGTCTTTGATCAACAGCCGAGCGTTTGACGTTTCTCGTTCCACGTTAACGCAATGCTAAATCTCTGGAGTGATGTAAAACATTTCACGATAAAAGTGACATATACGTAGCTCATAGCTCAGTTGGTTATAGCGTCGCACCGGTATCGCGAGGTCACGGGTTCGAATCCCGTTGAAGTCCTGAATTTTTCAGCCTTCTCTACGCAATTGCAAAAATTGCATTCACAACTGCGAGGATCATAGCTTCACTTTGATTTCATATCCGCAGTTCATATATGATCCATTTCATATATCATTTCATCGTTGATATGTAACTTAGTAAGCGCCATCTCATTCAATCGGCCACGTCACTGGTCCAAGACGAACTCATTTAGGCATGTCCCTTCCGATCTCGAGTGCAAAAGTTCCGTCTCCCTTTATGTGCTTTAGGACAGAGACCTTAGGCTTAAATGTTTTTTAAATTGCAATTTGTCTCGTACAAAGACGGGAATACTATAGTATTAGTATATACCACAAGAGTGAATAGTGCTTTCTGCACATTCTTATTGAGCAAAGGGAGAAAAACAAAATGGCTTCCTGTTGGGCTTTAGGAGCAAAATTTATCGATTAACGAAACAACTATTTCAAAAATAAAAAAAATGGCAACGAGGTTTGGTTTGACTGTATTTAATAGACCCCCCTTTGCATAAATGGCGCCCAAATTTGAATAACAATACTTTATACACCCTTAGCCTCGTGTTTATGTTTCAAGACAAAGGACTTTTCTCATGAATGTGAGGCTAAGGATGTATCAAGTATTGTTATTCAAATTTGGGCGCCATTTATGCAAAGGGTCTATGGAAAGTTGTTTAATCTTTCCAAACGGCATAAAAAATGTACAATGCCTTGTTCACGTGAACTATTTTCTGATGTATATTTGTTGCTTATTGTTAGAAATAAATCAAAATTTCAATCGGCTGATTATTCAACTTGTGTGGTATATACTGTATATACTAAAGCAATTATTTACCTCATTGTCGGTGAAAGTGGTGGATGCCTCCCGAGCTGTGAGGCGACGACTATTCACCTCCACTTCGACGGATTATGCGTCTTGACGAAATACCTTATGAGGGGCCCAAGCGTGTTCCAAGAACCACTGAAGGATATAGATTGTGTACACTCGTAATTTTTCTTGTTCACGCCTTTAAGGACGATGCCAGACGATGCCTACTATTGTTATTGCGCATACGTTTTGCGCATCTCCAGATACTCGGATTTCCTATCGGTAGTGCTTACTAATGCAGGGATATTTTTGCGCGGTTTAAAACTATTCGGAGAAATCAGAACTTAACAAGTGCTCTTGCTATCCAAAAAGAAAATTTGGAGTAGCCATGCATTTTTCAGAGATAATTAAGCTTTAATTTGGAAAGAAACGCCATACATTGCTTTGTATTTTAAAGCTATTTACTAATATTGTTGATTAATTATCTTTGAAAAATGCGTGGTTACCCCAATTTTCTTTTCGGATTTTAAGAACACTTGTTGAGATCTGCTTTTCCCGCATATCCATACAACCGCGCAAAAATACCTTTGAATTAGTAGGCACCGTCCTTAAAATAGATGCACAAAAATGTTTCCTATGTTCTTTCTAGACGATATGTGCGTCTTCTATAGTTTGTCCCGTCTCCTCTAGACGGTTAAAATCCACATCTTTTTGGCTGGTGTATGAAGGACTACGTCACTCCCTGTGCTACAACAACAAGGAGAATACACGAAATAAAACATTTTCGTACACGTGACTGGACTGTTTCAAGTATTTCTCGTTGTGAACTCTGAGACCGTTTCCCACTACGTAGCTACAATAGCTACTTCTAAATCCAAAATTATCTGCAGATTAACAGTTCTTTACTTTTTGGTCAACTGTCCAATTTTTCTCAAATTGGAGTCCACTTGAAAAAAATCGGGGTACTTTCTTGTAACCTATCAAATGCTAAGGAGTACAATGGACGTTCCAGTCGTTTTAGCGCGCAAGGGATCATTGAAGGGCAAGGTTTGGTTACGGTTTTGCACTTGGTATAATAATAATAATAATAATAATAATAATAATAATAATAATAATAATAATAATAATAATAATAATAATAATAATAATAATAATAATAAAAGTCAAATTTTAGAGATGTGTCGGAGAAGACAAATCCTTGACAAGACTCGCGAAAATTGCGAATGACCGTGTCACGTGATCTTGTCAATCATAAAAAATGGTCGTGGTACAAAAAAGATGCCGGAACTGGAAAGAGCGTGATGAAATTAGTAAGAATGTCAATCTTGAGGCCACTGACACTGAGTTATGTGAGAAATTTTATAATGATTTTAATACTTAAAAAAATTACTGATATTTGTATGGAAAACAGCTGCTGGATGGAAAGGTCCTTTGCTGGATGGCAAGCTTTGCTATAAACTCAACTAAGCGGCGACTACAGCAGGTCTAAAATGCTCAAGCTAAATTGTAAACGAAATTGAAAATGTTCAGAAATATTACGGCAATCAGTATTGACCATACCTGCAGAAACTAAACCAAGAGTAAAATAGCTAAATGAAAGAAATGCTTGTTTGAAGTGCGGGCAGACGAAAGATAGAAGAGATCCTCGCATTTTTAATGACTGGACCGTTCCCGTTCCTTCGTCCTCGCGCGCCCTCCTCGAGTGTTCCCTTTCGCTGCCCTTTGCCTGCCACGCAGACTACTCATTCGCAAAAGGCATTTTTCGGGCAACAACGTCGGTCTCAGACTAGACATTAAAGTGGTCACTTGTATCTGCAAAGGGGGCAAATATTCCCCCTTTTTTCATATATACTCCTCTTTTTTTATCGCTTTGATACTTTTATATGGGCGTCACGCAACTCATCGGCATTGCATGACGACCTTAGTGTGCGTGACGAATTTGGAAGTAGACGCTTTCAAAATATGCGCATTTATTACAGTGAATACACGTCTGAGCTACAATAGATCATACGCATTGAATTGAATGTATGTCGAATGGCTGCTGATATTTGGATCTTTTTCCCCAAAGGCTTCATTCCTTCGTGCATTCGTACCGCTTTTTTGGTCTACATGTCTATATTTTGGGTGAGGTTTAAATTAATCGTTACAAGGAAATTACACATCATTTCAATGTAGTAGTGTTAACTTGACGTGTTGAATGTGATGCCTAATCCTCAAATCTTAATTTTGTTGTAAAAAAAGAACCATCATGAACTTCGTGCAAAATTGCATGTTTATAAAAGTATATTTAAGGATTTTGAAAAGTTGATGTCAACCCTACTGTCAAAAGTAAACCATTTCAGAAGTTAGAAAACGCACATGACTGTAGCAGCTTGCCAGTTACATGTACAGCATAATATTTCGAATGACGCTATTAAATCTCTGGTAACCTAAAGTTAGTAAAAAGTTAGTTTATCTTTTGCAAAAATACATAACTATTTAATTTGAAATACATTATTGCAATGGTAAACCAGGAAATAGTATATTTTCTTCTCCCTCTAATTCTTTTAGGCGCGCGAGTGTTAATTTCTCCTGTTTCCATGGCCTTTTCCTTTAGCCTGAAAAATGTCGTCCATTCAATTCAGTCCAATAGAAGAAGTTGATGAGAATTCGAACATGCAGCTAAAAGTACAATTTAAAAGACAAACATATTATTAAATCAATCACGTTATAATTTAGGAGTCATGGGTTTTAATATCAAATTTCGATCGCGCTGTTTCCTCCACGACATTTGTCCTAAACACAAGCGAGGACAGACTGTCGCCTCTGCAAATTGCTCTACGGTTTTTTAGTCTTTTTGGAATAGGATCGTAGATTAAAGACCTTGTCTTTGAATGTAGAAGTCTTATATTTTGTTGTCAGTGTGTTATAGAACCAAGCCACTGATCAATATATAATTTATCATAATGTCCTTGACTGTCTGCTACCTTTCTGGACTTTTCAAGGCCAGCAAAACAAACACAACAACTGGCAGAGAGCAGACCACTTGTCCATTTGCAAGCAGTCAGCAAGGAAGTTGAAAATGTGTTTTTTACCTTGTTCATTGCAATCCCCATTAAAATCATTTGAACCCGCTATAAAAAATTGTGAATGTCACACCAATTGACACCAACCAGTTCAGTGGAGGTCTTCGACATGGTTATACTGTTTTTATTGTTAGAATTTAATTTTCTTTTATCGTTCTCACTAATTGAATTTTATGTTGTATCTGATATTTAAGTTGCCTTTACTTTTTTAACTTTTTCACATTTTAAACAGATTTTATTGGCAATGGAACTGTATTTATTATTTTCGCTGATCACTTTTCTTTGAGCCATATGACTTTTAATTTCTTAGTTGTTCTTTCTTTCTACACCAGTACCTTTCATAACTGTCTGGTGCAGTAAAACATGATTGCTCTCATCTAGGTTGCATGTTGTTTTGTGTTTATCCTTGCAACAGTAATGATTTCTGATTGGCTGAGCAAAGAAAACAAGAATGAAACAGGTTTTACCCAGAACAACTTCAGCTTTTAAAGTATTCAAAGCAGAACACTTTACATGTGAATTTCATGTTTTATTAATGCTCTCTCCCTCCCCAAAAGTAACCTGCCTCAATTACAGATACTCCAAACCAGACGCTAAGTCAACAAGTTAACTCAACTCCACTATTTTTGTCTCCTTTTGAAGGTGGAGGGATCCCATCAGTGTCATGCGGATTGGTAAGCAAATGCTCACTTGGGACCCAGCAGCAATAGTCTGAAAATGTTTGTCTCTGTCAAGCAAATTTTGGGTGCATTTGTATCTACCCTAGCTGATAATTCAAAATTTCTTTTGTGGTTAATCAGTCGTCTAAATGATCTCTGCCGTGATCTCCTAGCAAGAAAAGTTACCGGCACATAGGCTAGAATTTAAAGTCCTAGAAGTTTGGCAAAATTACCCCTATTATTATTACTACGACAATGACTACAGTTTGCACTCATCTGAGCTCTGAGGTTGACCCATTTTATTGCAAAAATGACATAAAAATAATATGCCAGTTCAACAGGGCCTACTCATTACCTAAGCTCCCAAGTAGCAACTTCTTTTTCACAGTCATGTGTCTTTAGAATCCAGTGTTTTCCCAAGTAGTCAGCTGAAGAGGGCAAAATGTTCTCCCCTGGCCAAAATCTCTTCCTTAATCATATTTCTTATCACCTTTTTCCTCCGGGCCTTTGAATGCAAAAAGACCCAAAAAGAACTTGGGGTAGGGACGGTTGAAAAAAATCCTGTCGTAGACCAAATGCAAAAATTGCCGGCAATAAATGACATTATTCTTTTGTCTTTGTGTTAACTAGCCTGATGGCCTCGTTAACAAGTGTAAAATTGAAAGAATTTTGGCTGTAAAACGAGGCTAGTCCTGAAGACTAATTTTCACAAAGACAAAAGAATTTGTTGGCGGACATTTTTGCATTTCAGTCTATGGGTTTACAATTTTTCATCCAATGTCTATTTGCCAGGTTAGCCACCAACTGCCATTCAAGAATTGACCCTCACCCATTGAGCCTTTCTTGTCCAATAAAAAATTATTATGATCCAAGGTGCCAAGAATGTTGTTGATGACTTTTTTTTTTACTTTTATTAAAGGTGCAATTACAATGAGTACTGCTGTGGCTACGATATGTGCTGCGATTATCTAACAGATTACTGGTACCTATGGTGAGTGAATTTGACACTGTTGACTTAATAACGCTATTTGCAAATGACAGCTGCCCTTACTGTGATTTTCATAATTCTGCAGAATATCACACTTAAGCGCCAAACTGTGTATGGCTTCCATCAATCAAATTCCCAAACTTAGCTGGGAAGATTGACTCCGCCTCAAGAAAGTGAATTGGAGTTTTTGTTAGTTCACAGCTCGAATACCATTATGATTTCTTTTAAGAGGTTCTTCAGTAAAAACCTTCATACAGATTCCATTGCTTTCCATCGACGGCATCAAGTTCGATTGTATGATACCGTGGGAACCAAAGATGCTGATTGGTAGGTTATGTCACGCATAAAAAAAAAGCATTTGGTTTCGGGTCAACTCTTGGCTTGGTGTTGGAAGTTTAATTGATGTAAGCCAACACGCAGTTGACGCTTGAAGATGACATTCCACAGAATCATGAAAATCACAGTAAAATTGATTACCCTCACTTTTCATCCATTATGACCTGATTCCATGGAAGTTAAACCAACCCAGGAAACGTAGAACTATTATTATGTTGTCATCATTATTGTTTATTCATTCGCTCAAGTTCTCAATATGTGGGCCACCCCAATTATTATTTGCCCCTTTCTGCAATAAAATTATACCAACATGAACATCAACACATAAACGTACCATCTACTGCCACACTGATCGTTGCTCACCACCTCTAGAAAGGCTCCTACCATAGGCACTTATAAATATTATTATTATTGATCCATACAAAACAAGACCTTAAGGGATGTTGCAGTGGTGAGAGCACTCGCCTCCCACCAATGTGCCTGTGTTCAATTCCCAGACTCAGCGTCATATGTGAGTTGAGTTTGTT
>NC_090876.1:48574395-48591895 GCF_036669935.1 Montipora foliosa
TTGTGGTCTGGTCTTTCTGGTCTGGATAGGGTAGGGTGGAGCACCTCGCATAGGACCTCGAGTCCTGTTCGTGCTCCTTCCCTCTGGGCAGGGTTGCCCAGTGGAAGAGACAAACCAGATGTCTCGTAAAACAAACAAAACAAACAACATCCTTCCTTTAAATTTCTGGGAACAACGTGAAACATTGACAAGGCACCGACATGAGACCTTTTAAAATTCAGACAAGCGGCATGATGGGAGCCCTCTTTATAATTATAGAAGACATAAAAAAATGGACAGCTAAGGATAAAAAAAAAAAACATGCAATTGCAATTGACATTATTTTATAATAGTCTTGTCCTTGTTCACCACAAGCCTTTCAGAGATAACACACCAAGCCAGCCACATCTGCTGGAGTGGATAAACCAAAATATCTGGATTTCTATGCTTCGTTAGCTCTATGTGAATAGGTTTGTGGGTTCTTCAACATGTCATAGGATTTCAGGATTTTGTGAATTTGTGAACAATTAAGTGGCTAAGACATGAGGCCTATAGTTTAGGATCCCTATTCAAAAATACTTGAAAGTCTAACCACTTGCAGATTGATTATAATAGTGTTTTCTCCTCATTTCTTTCAGGATTTTGAGCTGAGTGTTAGTTTGGCAGGTATTAATTATTTAATAAACAAACAACCTGCCAAGTTGTAATCTGATACTTGACCATTGCCTTCTGAGTTTACCCAGGTTGTTTTGGGCGATACAAGTCATCAGCAAGGCATCTCAATATGTTAATAATTTGTTGTTACTTACAAACAAAATACAACTTCTTATCTTACCTTTTCCACAGTGCTTGTCACTGTGGGATTTGTTTCTTTGTCTGGTGCATTTGGGTTGTTAACAGATTCAGCACTGCCAGTGTTTGGTAATGACAAGGATGTTCCAGTTTTTCTCTCCAAAACATGCTGTTAAAAGTTTTTCATATGTCCAAATTAATGCTTTTGATCATCTGAAATAATCTTGCTAGTAACAATAGTAATAATAAATTGCAAGTAACACGCACTGTAGAATCTTCCCTACCTTTTGACATCGTGTACGCTTCCATTCATCAAATTTCTGTAATTCACTTAATAAATGTTGAAAAAAATCAAGTAAGCAAATCATGAAACAACTCTCAGACTAGTGCTATCCAAACATAGTAATCCTGATAAATTTAATTAAGGTCTTTACATAAAACTCAAAACCACTCTTTCTGTGCAGAACTGATTAGTGATGGGACTTTTAAATCTCAAAAATACTGGTACCAATAGTTCTTTGCTTTTTCATGGGGTACAGGTTAAATAATTTTGATACCACCCATATTATTTTCATGACTATTTTAGAGATGAAAAGATAATTTTATTTAAATAATGCGTTATAATAATCTTCGGATAGATTACACTGTATGCAAATAATTAATCTAGGGTAGAAAGGGTTTTACCACGTAAAATGGCTTTTAAATAATTAAAAAAGTACATTAAATTAAATTCATTTTTGCAAAAAAAATGAGCAAAAAGAGAGAATGAGAGAAACAGAGCGAGAGACAAAACACTTATTTACCACAGTTTGCTTGCAGGTAATGTTTTCCTTCTTAATATACGCCTCGCTGCCTCACATATTTTGTAAAACTCACTAAAAAACGAAGAAGGCCTAAAAACGTCTGCAATTCCGTGTTGACAGAGATTACTATATAATAGTTCAACAATCACATTTAAATAGGCTTTTTGTGTGAAATGGATGTCCAGTCATGAGCTGCTTTGTTTGACTGTGAAATTGCAGTTGAGTAAGCAAATTGACTATGCTTTAGGTTGACTTTGTAATTTTGCCGTTGTTCTAAACTGAAGAGAGAGGGAGTAAAGGATTGTCTGTCAAATGGAAAATGTTGTGAAAGAGATGACTGTGCATGTAATTCAGTTTTAGTTGTTGATAAAAATTGTTGGTTATTGTTTGCAAGGCTTAATTGTTTGTTTACTGCTGTCAGCTCAAAGGCATTTGATCTGTTTGATCACCATAAACTGTATGCAGTAATGATGATTAATTTTGTACTTTATGCAGAAACATATAATAATTATAATTATTTCCATGTACACTATATTGCTTTCTGGGGTTAGAAATCATGGGAGATCCGCATTTAGGCTTGGCTAAATCTATATATTATACACATTGTAAGAAGAGGACATAGTTTCTGAGTGGATGAAGCAGTTGTTAAACCATCGACTTGTGAACTACCCCCCACTGACGAGTAAAATTGTCTGGAGTTAGAATTAGACAGTAAAATCTATTCAGTCTCAGGACTGAGGATTGAGTCAATGGCTTTTAAAAGTGTTTGGAGGTCACTAGCCTGCAAGCAAGCTCTCGCTTTCATTTATCTTTGCATAGAACAGTCTGAGATAGCAAAGGATTACTGTTTAACCCATTGACAACTCAAATGCCCTAGGACGCTTCTAGTTGACGGTGTCTGACATTTGCAGACTGCAGACTGCAGGCTGGTTACAAATAGTGCTGATAAACGGTATTTAAGTCTAAAGAAACCATTTTAAAACGGTTAGCTTTCAATAATATTATTGAAAGCTAACCATTTTAAAATGGGTTCTTAGACTCAAATACTGTTTATCAGCGCTATTTGAAATGGGTTATTAGACTTAAATACTGTTTATCAATGCTATTTGTAGCCAGTCTGCAGTCTGCAAATGTCAGACACCGTCTAGTTGACGGGTAAAATTGTCTAGCGTCAGACAGAGTAAAAATCTCTGAAGTCTCACTCCCAGGGGTCAATGGGTTAACGGACTGGCGACATAGTTTTTGACAGCTAATTAACCCATTGACACTTCAACACCCTAAGATTGCCCTCAGTTAACGAGTAAAATGGTCTGGCATCAGACAGAATATAAATCTCTTAATTTTGTCACTCCCAGGGCTCAATGGGTTAAGGCAATCATTGCCATTCAAAATGCAACTTTTTGACAGAGTTTTGAGCAGTTTTGGAGCGAACACCCCAAAAAGTTCCTCATTCAGTCGAAATTGCACTAATTAATAATCTGAGCTTTAACAACACAAATTAATGCTCAAGGATTTAATCATTGAGCATATAACATAATTATACCTGGCAATATCTGTAACAAGATTATCAGAGATGGCAGAGAATGGTCGATCAGTAGAAATGGCTCCTGACCCCAGTAACTTTGCCTTCATCTGAATGTAGTTTTTATGAGCCTCATCTAATTTCTGTGCAAAACAAACAGTGAAAGTCATTAGTCAAAACCGTAATGGGTACTTCCGGGATAACGAGAATGTGACAGTCACAAAGTGCTCCCACACAAATTTCCGCAATTCAACACTTAAATGTCTAACTTAGTGTCTTACTTAACTCCCTAACTGCAACTGGACTACCCTAAAAATACCACAGTATTTTGAATGAGAGAAATGATCTAATGTCTCAAATAGTGCTTAAGTCTAAACACCCCTCTTTTAATGCATGGTGTTGATTGACAGTGTAATTTAAGGTGGCTTACTACAGTTTTCGGAAGTTCCGAAAAAGATCAAGATTTTGAAATCTGTAAAATTAAAGTAACAGGATGTCTGAGTAAATAAATACAAATAAATAAATAATTGAAATAAATGAGTAAATAAAATAGGCCATTTTTCTGTTGTTACTCAAAAAAACTAAAAGGTTTGCCCTTTCTTTAAGTGCTGTTGCAATGATTTAGACATCAAACTAGTTTTTTCTTCTTTTAAGATCACAGGCTCCGTTCACATGTGGTTTACAAGTTTACATGTGCGGGCTGCTGTAATGCCTGTTACGTCGACAAAACGGCCTGGCATTTTTCCACACGTGTGAAAGAGCATTCATTTTGCCAGTGATAAGGCCTCTTACATTGTCAAACATCCGCAGAATTCTTAACATTGTCACGCCTCATGTTCAGCAGATTGTTTTTTAGATCACACCTCCACCAGTTTTCAACTCAAGATAAAAGAGGCTGTTCATATTCAGAGAGAACAACCCTCTTTGGATCAACAATTACGCCACGTCAATCTAAAACTATCTTTTTAATCCCCACACTTTCACGCTATATACTTCATTCCGTTGTTACTATTTTCACATCAGCATTCTCTATTTATTATAAATTCAGGTTGCATTGCTTTGCATTCTGACTAACAGCGAGGATGGCAGAAGTTTCTGTCGAAACATGTATTGTAAACTCAAAGGTTTCATCATTTTCTTAAAATTCTTTGGACGCCTTTTGCTCTTTTAATCAGTTGTAGGGTCTTGTAGGGGTGTTGCTGCACAAAGGAAAGCACAATATTTTCTTCTCAGATGCTATTCAGGTCATGTGAACTTTGCATTTAGTTAAGAGAATTTAGCTCAGTCGGCGAGAGTGTGAGGCCTTCTGAATTATGTTGTTTCGTTCGTTGAGTAAAAATAAACTTGGTGAAGTTGATCACCTCAACTCCTTTAAATCTTTCCTCTAGATTATCATTAACATCATCAACAAATGCAGAGCTTTGTCCTTCCTCTTGGCTTGTGATGGCTTCTTTTGATCCATAAGCAAGCTGTTAAAAGATTATAAGTACAAAATGTTGACGGCTCTAAACTACAGTTCACATACTCAAGTTGGGATCTGGCAGCCTTTACAACAATTATATAATTTCTATGTTACGTGGTAATCAATGCTAGTGACATTTAAGCATCTCAGACAAATGTAACGTCTGTAATGTTTAATATTACATACATACATGTACATCCTTAATTGACCACTCCCCATAGGGGCTTTTCAGGGCCAATGAAACTGTCAAACACAATCACCACAGATCAGGACATTTCAACAACAACTGTTAAGAACCCCAACTGGCTGGAAGCAAACCATTTGGCTATATTTATATATATAATAATGAGTAAATGATACAAAGAGTAAAACAATTCATTATGTAACAAATGGCAAAGATACAATACTTTCATTTCGCATGAATATAAAGTTGTTTCATACCGGTATTGGCATTGCAACAAATAAGAATGCCCTTTCTTTGTACATAAGTCGAAGAATATAATCAGCATCGTGGTGCTATGAACAAAAAAATTGGAAATAATTTAGACTCTGTCTCCTTATGTAAAGAACAAAAAAAACTAAAAAATAATTTACCAAAATTTCCATTGATAACACTCTTAACCATATGAATGGGATTTTATTCTAAACCTGTTGTTCCACGATCTGGTTGTGAAGTTCCTTCAAATCCTTCATCATAGACAAAGTCATCCGAATCTGCAAGAATTTTGGCGGACACTTGTTGAGATCTTCAAATACAACTTTCCAGATTATTTTTAGCGGTAAGGTCTAACTGCGATTCTCATCATTCTGTGGAATTTCACCTTCAAGCTCTAAGCCCCACACTGCGTTTTGGCTTCCATCGTCGATCAAATTTCTGAACATAGCTGGGAAGATAGATGCACCTCGGAAAGTGAATGGAGTTTTTGTGTTTAGTTCACAGCTATAAATACCATTATGATATATTTTTGCAGGTTCTTCAGTAAAAAGATCTGTACAGATTCCATTGTCTTTTTCCATCAACGTTGTGTTTGAATGTACAAACATACCATGAGCACCATAGATGTTGATTGGTAGGTTATATACGTCACACATCAACTGATTTTGGCATCCTATTCCGTGGTTCCGGGTCAACTTTTGGCTCGGCGTTGGAAGTTTGATTGATAAGAGCAAAAAAGTTTGGCAGAGTTTGGCCGTTGGAGCTTGAAGATGAGATTCCGCAGAACATGACAATTGTAGTAACACATTTTTAATACAATGAAGAGTTTAATACCTACCCTAACTTTTGGTCGATTAAGCTGGGTGTGATAAACAGCATATAGAGCATACACAGCTCCAATTCGATATGGAAAACTGCATGGAGTAGGATCAAGATAAGTACTTATGATACGAAACAGATAGTCAACCAACTGAAACAAAAATCAAGGATATTATTTTGGTAACAAAGAGGTTCGACAAAAACGTTTTGGACCATAGTGATATTTTTTTTATGTTGAATTACGAAAGTCAAGTGCCCAAAGTATAAAGGGAAAAGTGCCCTTTGAAAGATAAAATCCTAATGGTTGATATCTTGTCATGTCCTTTGAAAAAAGTCTCTCAAATTTTGTAGGCTTCTTACCGGTAACAGAAAATATCACAAACCCCCAATGAAAAAAAAAAAACATTCTCCTTTGGAGAAGGGGGTGGGGTGCAGATCGAGACTAAAGTGTACTGACCCTAGGCACCTACCCACATGGTTACAGTCTATTTTTTTTACCAGACATACATTTGCTCCAACTTGTTAATTAACCTAAAAAAAATGTCCATTTGCTTTGACCTTTGCCCGCAATACTTTGAGTGTTCAAGAACCACACACAAGTGGCCCAGTTGGTTGAGCGTCAGCCTGCAATGCAGGACCACAAATAACCCAGGCTCTGCAAGTGGCAGTGTAAAAATAGTAGTTGTGAGGGAGTGTTTTCTGCAAAATAGTTTGTAATTAAATCACAATAAAATGGCCTCCAAACTTAGAACAATTGTCATGTAGTAATTATTTCTTATGTCTGCAACTCGATTTCGGAGTTATTTGACATATATGGCATAGGTACCCTTCCACTACTAAATAAAATGATTTTATACCAAGACTATTGTGCAGAAATTGCTCCCTCACAACTACTTTTTTTTTAAAATGCCACTTGCAGCACCTGGGTCACCTGTGGCAGTACTGGTTCGATCCAAACTCAGGATCATAAAATAACTGAGGAGAGAGTGCTGTCTTTGTAATTTCATCTGCAAATTATGGTTAGACTTTACAGTTTTCTCGGATAAGGACTATAAATCGGAGGCCCCGTCTCACAAAATAAATTATTTTCCATGTATAAAATAAATAATTTCAATGGGGAACGTTAAAGAACCACACACTATTCAAGAAGAGTAGTAGATGGAGTTCCCAGTTTTGTGGCTGTCCTTTGTGAGTACATGGGTGGGAGGGTATAGCAGGTCCACATCAGCTAACTAGCTGCCAAAGTTCAACTTGCTCAAACAAATAAATGACAAACAAACAAATAAAAGCCCAGAGTGCATAACTTTGCACCTATATAAAGCAAAAATCAAATTTAAAAAATTCTCAAGCTTATTTCAAACCTGAATCTTTCTGTTTGTGTCCCTCCCACCGCTAGGAAGAAATCAAAACAGAGATTATCAGGGGTGATGGAGCAGCTCTGGGGAGCAACTTCAGGATACCCCGCCACAGCTAACCACTATTGTTTCCCCTATGCGGCATCTTTTGAAGAACGAGACTTAATACTGTCAATAGAGCCTATTCTTATTCAATGAAACGCAAATAGGTGGCGGGGTATTCTGAAGTTTAGCCCTAAAGCAGGTTACGAGAGCTGCTACACTACTGATTATCAGAAACGTGCTGTATGAATAACTTGCAGTAAAAAAGGAAAAATTCACTGTTAAAGCTCATTAAGAAAACAAGGGCATACCAGTGAATCAAGGAAAAGTTCATCTCTCGCCATATTTCGCAAAATGTCTCAAAACGAACACTCTTGTGGTTTTCAAAGCGGGATAACAGCAAACGACAGTCTGTGATCAATCCTTCCGCCATCTTTATTGTGGTGGTACAGTTCCTTCTTCATACATAAGCAGATCGTATCTCTAGAATGACATCCGCTGTCCATGCCTGAACCCAGGCCATTCGTTCGTCTGGTAAACTTTTGGCTGGGATCTGGGGTGGATAAATGGTGAGGATTTCATCAAAGTTCCAGCTTCAGCTTTATACATCAGCTTTCTGACCTCTTATGGTGATCAATATTTACTTTTATGAAGATTCCTCTTTCTTTTATCAACGGTCATAAACTCAATTTGATAAAACAGCTTCCGGGAACAGCTTATACATGCAATTGAGTATCATGAGTTTATCACTGAACAAATACTTTACTACGGAAGCAAGAATTGCATGATTGTGTACGGTGTAAATAAGTGACGAAAGAGGGCCTTCCAAAGGCTAAAGCCGACATGGGCAAGGCAAAGTCACGTGGTACTCACACTGCCAGCTTTTTGTGGCACAGAGCAACTAAGAGCATTTGCTACTCCCCACCCTTTCCCTTGTGGACTGTATCCTTGTCTATCATTTTAGTGAAGCGAGACAGTGTGAAAGAAAGTTTCTCGTGTAAGGAAACAACACGGTGAGAGAGAGCTGGACCAGGAACCCATGACCCGGAGCCTACAGCTCCCATACTGGGCCTATGTAACGGCATTTTTACAGACCAATCTATTTTTAGACTATCTTTTCCCGAAAAAACAAAGGCAGTTCCGGTTCGGTGACCCTATGACGTCAGCTTAATATTTTGTAATTGGTCATCGGGCTCCCGTGGGAGTCTCATTCGCGGGAAATTCAATCTAAAAATAAATCGGTCTGTGAAAACGCCGTGACACGAACACAGTAGAGTTGTAGGCTCCGGGTCATGGGTTCCTGGCTGGACCTAGAACCAGCTATCCAAGCGCCCAAATGACACAAATGAACTTGTCATCGGCTACCCTGATGGAGGAAACCCTGTCCTGATTTGGGTACATATGGGAATATAGTGTAGTCTCCTTCGCAGCCGTTATTAGGGTCGTCACGCAACGCTCCTCCCCAGTAAATGGGGAGCAGTAGTGGGGAGGAGCGTTGCGTGACGACCCTAATAACGGCTGCGAAGAAGACTAAATATAGTTGTGACTTTGCTACAAATTTTAGCCCCTGTGGGTACTTAGATTTATGAGAGGGTCCTGTAGGGGAAATATGGGAGCTTGGATTGACCCAATTTACATGCATACATACTTAATTGACCGCTCCCCATAGGGGCTTTTCAGGGCCAATGAAACACAACGACACGGAATAACAACAACAACAACAACAACAACAACAACTGTTAAGAATCCCAACTGGCCGGAGGCAAACCAGTTGGCTATTTACAAGTGCAGCTGGGAAGTTGAACCAGGGACTACCAGAACAAATTCAACGAGTGGTCAGAGCTGGTCTTAAACCTCAGGGGATCTCCGGATCTCAAGGCAAGCGCCCTAACCACTAGGCCTGCGGCTGGGAAGATGGGATTTGATCACCGGGAATGGAATTTTGCCACTGGGTTGGGGTTAGGGTTGGGGGAGCCTCTATCTCCCATAATTGGCCTAGACGGTCTACCCTCTCCCGAGTACATCTTTTTGTAAAACACCTCCCACTGTTGTAAAAGCCAATCAAAACAGAGCTATCTCAGCGTGGCGGTAAATATGATACTTTTAGCAGGAAAACCCTGTTCCAAAGGGTTAAGTTTGTCGTCCTGCACGCATAATCCTTAAAGCAACGTGGTCATTAGTTCTGGTTCCAATAGGCCTTTTGATGCTTTCTGACGCCATCTTGGTTGAGGGGCAAACGCGGCTTAAATTAAAGTGAATGTATGGGATTTGGGCCGAATTCAAACCTCTATAACTCCGCTGCAGAAAGGTAGATTTCAAAAATTTTTAAGTAGTTTTAGTCATTTTATTGAAATCATTCACTCAACGGAAAATTAGATCATTGTACAAGGCGTAACGTCTGAAAACTGGATATTACAAATGTCCTCATGTCGCTTCAAATTTCGCGGGAATTTCTATAATTTTGTTTGCCCCCCGAACCAAAATGGCGTCAGAAACCTTGAAAAGGTCAATTTGCCATGATTGCATCTCAGTTGTATTCAAGCGTCATTTTTCGAGACGGTTAATCGGCTTTTAATCAGTCTTTTTCATTGGCAAAAAAGCTGGCATGCTGATTACATTTCAGAAATAAAAAATGGGGTTAACTGAGTTTGTTTTTGAGATATGAGCAGCTAAAGCCAAAATATGGGGTGTTTTGCAGGGCTTTCCTGTTGCCACGGTAACTTTTTATGTCACAAAAATGACCGAATATTTTTCAGCAATAATTGGTGATTGATATGGTACCATAACATTGCTGTTAAATGATAAAGTGTTGTAGTGTCAATCCTTCTAATAAGAACGTTTCTTTCAAGTGTTGAAACTAGTTTGAGCCACGTTAAATCAGTTGCTGTTCTGATGCATGACATATCTTACAACTTATCGCCTCTTAATATTGCTAATTTATTTATTTCTAAAGCAAGCATTCATCCACATAAGACAAGGTCATCTTCAAGAGGTGACTATTTTGTTGAACCCTCAAGACTTGACAAACAAATTAAACCCTAGCCTTTTCAAGGAATGGTATAACAATTTGGAATAGTTTACCTCGTGAAATCCGCCATCTATCCAAAAACAATTTAAAAATTAAAATCCACAATATCCTACTCCAAAGACTATCAGAGGTAAGAGTTTGATTGGCAGTTTCTTTTGTTTTTCGTTTCACCTCGCTCCTGAAGATTTCCATAGGCGTTCTCTTCCGAGCAGTACGCCCCCACCACCTTCCCCTTTGCTGTTTTGACCGCCTTCTTTCGTTCAGTCGATTCTAACTGCATGCTGGATCAACCTGGCTTGTATTCACGTAAAGCCTTGGTGAGTAGTATAAGATAGTTTTTCTGATCATGAAGTGTCACATTTCTTTGGTGAAATATTGGTTTAAAACGGAGCCGCTTCCATTTCATTGATGCAACTTTAAAACACAACTGAATATGATAGGTGAACTCGCGGCAAGACTACTGATTTCTCGAATAATGGCTGATGTCTCACTAGCACTTGACACCGTTGTTCCAACGTGTTTTTCCTAGCTGCTCCGTATTAATACCAGGGTAACACTAGATCAAGTTGTGCTAGGTTACACTTGACGTTGTTAACGCGACCTCCCGGCTAGCATCAGACTGGGTTCTGCTAAATGATTGGTCGATCTTAAGTAGAATAAATTGTACATCACATAAACCGTTCATTGTAATTATGCTTCGATTTTTGAGTTTAAGAAACCACGACGGCTACGGTGACGAAAACGTCACTTCAAACAATTAGTTTGTGCTATCCTAAGTGTTTCACGATGTTTCTACCTTGTTTATGTTGTACAACATGAGCGAAGTATACCATAACCAGATTGATACGTACGGATTTGAAGCAAAGAGAAAGAAGGAAAGATTAATTGTTGTTTGTCCACGTTGTCGTCAAAACCCGAAAATTAGTCATTTTACGTTGTTGTTTTGACGAGTACGGGAGAGAAATGCACAAAAATGCGTGTCGAACGTGCAGCACGATCATTTTTCCTCTTTTAACCAATAATATTACTGCATGCTTTTTGGTGTTGTCGTTGCCGTAACCGTGGTCGTTTCTTAAAGTAGGGAATTTAAGAAACGACCACGGCTACGACTACGACAACGCCACAAAGCAATAATATCATTGGTTAAAAGAGCATAAATAATCGTGCTGCACGTGCAGCACAGATTTTAGCAAGTATCTTAGCGGTCCTCTGCATAACGACGACGTCAAATCACCAAATTTGAAGTTTTAACAACAACGTAAGCATGCAACAGAGAATCCTTCATTCTGTATTTTAACTTTGAAACCGCTCGTACTGATTTATTTTTAGGATTCTTTGCCCACATTATACGACGCGAACTAGACTGAATAATCGCGAAAGACTTACGATAGAGCGAAGTTATATTTTGAGGTGACGTTTTCGTCGACCGTCGCCGTCGTATATCTTAAATTCCCTACTGCCTGTTGCCGTACCGGAAGGAAGGTCGGTATCGGAAAGTAGGAAAGGGTCAACTGCGTCCAAAAGCGATCGCACGGGCCGAAATCCCGGGATGACTCTATTGGTACGACGCTCCAGCGCCATGTCTGGAGGTACTGCGCTTTTCTCTCTTGTTCAAACATTCTGTCAGCGCATGCGTAAATGTTTTGGCTCACCGATACGTAGCATACCAAAAAAACGGATGCTGGTCTTTACCCAAGGAATTGACATGATAGGCATAAAGGTAACGTAAGAACCGTCTTCGTCTTCTCGAGACAGAGGTGAGAGATGGTTTCATGCAGACTGAGACGCCTAAAATGCTTTCTTGTAAACATGGTGGTTCACGAGTGAAGTTGTCTCTCTGCCCTTTCTGTGGGCGATTTCCAGGACCTACCGATACGATTTGGGCAAGTTTTGAAAGCTAAAATCTTCAATCGATGCTGTATTTTGCTGGTAGAACCGGTTGGCTCGACACTTATAAAAAAATCTATGAAATGAGAATCGGGCGTCTTCCATTGTCATGGAATGGTAGAATTCTTTTTGGGAGACGAGACAACTTGACAAGCGAGAGACTGGCCCTCCTGCATCAAACGGCTGAAGCGCAGCCGGAGGAAAAGTGAGAAAACTTCTAATCAGATACTTAGGAGTATCCCTGGTGTGTACTTTCTATACAAGTTTTTATCGTAGAAAATTGGCGACAAAGTAGTAAAAAGGTTATCTTCGTAGTCAATGGTACACTGCCACGGGAAGCTTTTTGTTCGATGTGCCAATGTTTTTACTTTGTCTTCAGAAGAAGTCAAATATGGCCCGGTATGGAGTCTATGTTGTTTGTCGAGTTATTTTCTTTGTCGCTGTCATCATCAGAGTAGTTCTTTATAACGTACCCGCTGCTTATCAAAATATTGGTATTTTGACCTGTATCGCTTTCAATAGTTGCGTCCATTTCAGTTACATTTGTGTACGTTTGAGTTTCATTCAGTTCGAATCGCGGAACGACCCGTTTCGACGCTGACGCTCGACATCTTTTAGGGTGGGGCCACCGCGAAAAGCTTGTGCCTTTCTCTGTAAGTGTTTTTAGAGCCCCAAGAAGAAATCGATTAAGCCAACTGCTCAACATCGATCTTCAGTACTCCAAACAATGCAGCACAGTGCTCTCGATGATTTTGGACTGCCTGGTTTGCTTTTAAGTAATGATCCGTGTAAGGTGGATAGCAATTTCTTTTCTTATGCGGCAACGGTGCTTTCCCCACATAGGAATGTTATCATTCTTACAAAGAGAATGCATAAACCGACAGGAAGGCCGTTAACGCAATAAAATTCATTTACAGCCCATTTTGAAAGGGTGTTTTTTGTGTTAAAAGATTTTGACCAATCACAAGAGTTGAAAACAAAAGCCAAGAAACGTTTACAATTTTACATGTTCCCCACATATGATTTCTGTGTGGAGAACTTTTTTTGTGGAAAGTCTGGATCAATTCCGACGTTAAGAGGTACGCGAAAAGTACGTGATGAGCCTACGTCTGTCTGACCACAAGGTGTTACACAACATCGCATCTTCATAAAGTTTTCTCCATTTCGCTCAGACTTTCTCTCTCTTTTCGCTCGTATTTCGTACTTCCAAATATTTGGAGTTTAAGGAATTTAATAAAACAATTATTCCATTCGCGCTTGTTGGATATGAGACTGGTTATAGCCAACTCGGCGCTACGCGCCTCGTTGGCTATTTACCATCTCATATCCAACAAGCGCGAATGGAATAATTGTTAAATATTCACCGAGCCTGAGGAGGATAATTGTTTTAGTATAATTACGTAGGTGATTATTTGAAAAATATGCATTTTCTTTAAAACAATTAATTTCTTCGTCTGTCATCTCGACGAAACGGTTTGCAGCCATTTTGAAAAAACCGCTTGAGTGATTATCGCGTATTCATCACCTCAAATGCAACCAATAAGCGCAGAGAATTTTCAATAATCACCCATGTAACTACACTAAGGGTTAGTTATTGGATATTTTGACGTATTTGAAATTGGTGAAGAGGTTGTGCACTTGATACGTTCAGTTCGCGACTTGATTTAGCTGTTTGTAACTGGCTACAGAGTGCCGTTCACCTCAAAATATATTCCTGGGAGATCAAGATCGACCCAGATATCTGATTCCAAGGGAGCAAATTGAATTCCTCTTGAAGCTGTGTTCTAGTAGGAAGGCTACTGGGAGTTAGCGCCCGCACTGTACATCGTCGATTGACGGAGTTTCGTTTGACGGCAAGATCTATGTGTTCAGAAATAGAGGAAAAGGTCACCATTTTGAAAGAATTTCCCTACACTGGCTACAGATAGGCTCGATTGAACAGCCGTTTTGTGCGCCCGCGTTTCTCCCCGCACACCACAGCTGGATCACTGGTCCAGCCAATTGTATTTTCCACCAATCAGAAATTCGCCTGCCTGCCAACTACAAAATGCAATAGCGACGGGTGCCACGTGACGGACAAACGACGCGGACCAGTGCTCCAGCCGTTCGTTGGGAGGAGGATGTTAACTGCACTCCCAAAAAGGCTGAAAATCGAGCCTAGGCTACAGGCGGATGACCTGTTTTCGTCAGGCAAGAGGGCTACCTATTCAGCAACACAAAAATACGCGAGGCAATGCGAAGAGTTAACCCCGCTGGAGTAATTCTACGGGCTCTTCTCACTCTTCGGCGTTGTCAAGTCTGTGGGCCGCTTGCCTTATGGCACATCGACGGTAATCATAAAATGATAAGGTTAAGTTTCACTCTGCCCATTGAAGCGCACTCCGCAATCCAGAGTATAAGGACTTGGCTCAGTAGGGGTCATGCCTGTTCAGCCTAATTAGAACTGACAGAAAATCTTTCTTACCTGCAAAATAGAGATCCTGTAGGTGAAAGTGTAACAACATAAAATTCTTAGTAAAGTACTCATAAAACCTTGCTTGAAGGAACCTTCTCCACCAATAAGCGTGGGAGAATTTTTCCATTTGGTTAAAAATAGCAAATAAAATATGATCTCCGCAACGTGCTACTTAATCCAAGTAATTGCAGGAAAGCCTTCAAAATTGATTTGCCACATCCATGACCTTCGCGTCTGCTCTACCAACTGTGCCGTTTGTGAGGCCTCGCTTGAAGAACACCAATCAAAAACACGTGCGCGCGTCGGGATAAAAACAAGCATCTTTTTTTATGGATATTGATTGCAGAAATTTGCATTCAAAATCTTATGTATTTTTAATGTATGCTTGATTTTACCCCGACGCGCGCACGTCTTTTTTTGAAACTCCGAACTGACTTATTGTCAGTGGGCAAAACATCGAACAAGCAACGTAAAGAGCCATGGATTCGAATTCCGCCGAGGCATTGAAATCATTTCACAGGCGTTCTGGTAAACTGTGATGATCATTTCTTTCCTTGATTCACCGTCCCCAGCGCACAAATGTATGATCTCTTCAAGACAATCATGTCAGTTCATTATTTCTAGCTTCCAAGTGCTTTATTTTTTCCACTTATTTCAGATATAAGTGCAAGCATTAGTATTGGTAACCAACAATACAGTGCAAAAAAAAAAAAAAAAAACTAGTAGCTGCCGCTACGACTATCTCGATTTTAACTGTTGAAAGGTGCCCTCTAAGTTCAACTTTGGGCCTCTGCTTCACGGCTCAGAGCATCTCCTCGAATATCTATACGAATTTAACCATGCATCGTCTCAAACTCTTTCCTCCAAGCATCAACCGTAGCGTGATAGTGTTTCCATATGGGAGCGTCACATCTTTTGCCCTTTGTTTCTTCGCACTTTAAGTATGCGTCGGCTTGCTTGAGGTAACTGGCATGTTGGTTTCCTTCTCGAAAGAAGCACTCAGAGAAAGCAAGCTCAGCACATTCGTCGTTTGGGTCTTGCTCTAGATGTTGTAAAAAAGAACTTTGATTATAAAGTGCGATAAATTACAAAGTGACAAGAAGTGAAATACGACAAATACGATGGAGAAGAGGACAGGTGAGGGGAAACGGCAGACGGATGTGGCTGGACAACGAAAGCTAGGAGCGATGACCAAATATGGTCAATGGACAAAAAACGTCCATCACAAACTCATCACTGAACCGAATTGGGGATGTCTGAAGAGTTTAAAATGGTAACAAATCCAGTATTCAATTTAAGAAAGACCACATAAAGCATCATCGTTCAACTATTGGACGTTGCACTTCAAAGGAAAATTACGTTCCATTACGTCACCTTTCCACTAGCAGAAACCTTAGCAGAAATGTGCTTCAATTTCAGTTTGACAACATGACATCGCCCCACATTTTCGCGGTGTCGGTGAAAAAGAGACACGATAAAGTCCCACTAACAGATCAGTCGTGTGAGAGACCAACATTTATTTGCAGCTTTTGTAACATGAATACCCTGAGTGCCAGAAGTTATTCGTTCGCCGCGCAACGAGACTGAGTGCAACCTCGTTCCCAGGGTCTCCCTCTTCTCTGCCTCCTTCGACAAAGGAAGCAGAGAAGAGAGATCCTGGAAACGAAGTTGGACTGAACGCCCACCAAATACATCTGGCTCGAACTGTGGCGTTCTGAAATTCGGCCAAACCGGTTTTTCACACGCAAGCAAGGTCATGTTACTTTGTTAAAAATATGCCAAAACAAAGAGAAACTCCAGTAAAGATTATTACACCAGACGAGCATTGCCGAGTTTGTGGGTGCAATCCAGGAGTATTTGGCAGGGGTAAATGAAACTTGTTTAACTCAATGTCAAAGATTCTGCCAAAACGTTGGCGCAAAAATTTTCAAAGGTGATTGATAAGAGCACGGCTTAAGCTCCATTATTTGCTGCAAATGCAAAAGGCAAATGGAGAAGTTCGAAAATTTCATGAAAGCTTAGGTCAGTTTAAGATAACGTACGAGACAACTTTAGAGGAGCTGAAGCTCTGTAACGACTCCTAACAGGCGTCAGTCTTGATTTAAAATATCTATCGTTCTCAGCAATTTACGCCAATTCTCATTCCGTATTACCAACTCAGAGCTTGCGAAAGCTTAATCTGCGCTCAAGATGCCCTTTTCGTCTTTTTCTTCACCAGATAAGCAAGCAGCTGACACTGCGCTAACAAAGTTCCTTAAGGTGTGAATAGTGGGCAAATGACAAGTAATATGGGATTCTCTGAGTAACCCTTAAAAACCCGATAGGCTACTGAGACATACATCTCGTTTCAAAGTAAATTGTAGGATACTGTGATCTCCGGAAATGTGCTTTGCCGAGCCTCAAGAAATGATGTTTAAAAGCATGTGAAAACTTGTTTGACTAGTTTCCGTTGCTAAACCAATCAGAGTACCCTTTAGAACTGACAACTACATGGGACCAATCAAGTTTCTAAGGTCAAAATCTGACTCTGGTAACATGAAACGACATCCCACTGGACTGGCCTTCTCAAAGAACTTAACGTTCTCGCCGAATAAAATGTTGTTTTCGCCTTTATCACTATAGTTGTATTGATAGAGGAGCAAAACGTCTGGCATCCAGGGTATAATATAAACAATGTTATCCAGCGATCTTGACCTTCAACATACATTGATGACGTAACGTGATAACCAGTCTTTTTTTTTTTTTTGGATAGTCGATAAAATCCTCTCACTTTTTTCTTAATAATTTGCCAGTCAATCATTTTTGAGCTTGCGAAATAAACTTTCATCCGTAACTCGTTGTTAGGCCATGCAGGGATGGGGCGTGACAACAAATTATATAGTGGAGCTAATGAAAATCGGAATAACGAAGGCCCAGTTCA
>NC_090876.1:48606895-48614395 GCF_036669935.1 Montipora foliosa
CATCTGGAAAGAAAAGACATTTTTTTCATGAGATAGCATAGTTGGTGATTCCTGGAATCGACGTGTCCTGCTAGCAGAGGCCTTTTTCCGTTCGCTGAGCTGACGTGTATCGGAACGACAACGACAACGACAACGACAAAATTTATTGAAAATTAGAAATAAATAATTTCATTTCTTTCCTCCCGCAAATAGCTTATAAACTAATCGAGGCGGGGAGAACTGAGGACATACTTCAAGTACAAGGTTATCTATAGATGGACTAAATAACAGTAAAGACATTACTATACAGTTACACAGTAAATAGAATGAACTAACCTAAAAACAAAACAAGTACATTAAGATTATGACAAGAGGCTAACAATAGACTCAGGCATAATGTGATACACGAAACAAGAGACCAAAACAAATAGATAAAAGCGAAGGAAACAATTAAACATCAGAAATTTACGAAAGGTGGAAGATGTTACGCAGAGCACTCAAACACACGTCCGTCCATCTTGGCCACATCACGTGGTCTCGGAAAAGAGACCTCTGCCTCTGCCATGGGTCGAAACTCGCTTTGATCCAATCGCAATCCACAACTTTGGACGGCACTCTTTAAAAACCACATGCCCCATGTTTGCTGACGGTGACTTGAGCCCGCTGTGTCCCGCGCATTCCTTTCCACTGCTGTTAAGTGAGCGAGCCCGGATCGAGCCCACACAACATGAAGTATCACGTCAGGGTTCGGTCACTAAGTAACCGCCGCGCATGCTCAACACAGTGAGTTTCGACTCATGCATGGCAGATGTCTCTTTTCTCGTACTCGTCAGCTCAGCGAACTCAAAAAGAAAAGAAACCTATGCTAGTAGGGAAGAATCGATGGGGTATCGCTCATCAAACTTAGAAGGCGAATTTAAATAAAAACCTATTTCACAGTTAAAATCAACTTTTCTGTTTTTCACACAGTCCAGGCACCGTTTCTTCTTACCCACCACAAAACATTCATTTTTTAGCACACTTAAACCGTCTATCAGCAAACAGCGGCATAAACTGATTAAACACAACATATTTTTATTCCAAGTTAAACTATCTAGGTCAAAAGACGCTCACAATAACAATGACTGGTTTATAATGTCCGATCCCAACTTTTAATTTGTGGTCGCAACACAAGGGCACGTGTTTCAGTTTCGAAGGAGGCTTCGTTACTACTATTCATGACGGGCGACCAACCTACGGCGTTATAGTGATTTTGTTGAGTCCATATACCGTAATTCTTCATGGTGCTTAGTCATGACTATAATAATAAATAGCAGGAAATTTTTACCATTACCTCCCCCCCCCTCGACAAAATAAAATCTATGATAAACCGCGCGCAAAGGAACGGGCAGTCACTCGCCCCATCTTGTCCTCGTAGAAGTGGGGAAGGGGTCGTCTTTCTCTTTAATTTGAAATGTTCAAGATTAAAGCATCAATAAATGAAGCCACGACAGCTTTTTTCTTATCACTAAGACTCTTTCAAGGTCGTCTTTAAGAAATCTTTTCCCAGATACACAAGCTATTTTTCCAGCTTTTTCGGTGCATGCCGATGGCTGTAATCACTTACCTTTTTACCAAGTATTCCATGCATTTAAAATATAGATGTCAATATATAAAAGTATCGGAGAGGTTACAATACTTGCTGTAAAAATAAAGGCACTTGAGTCTGTTTCATCTGCAGACATTTAACGGTGGAATTTATTGCAAAGAAACGGTCGAGATCGCGCGGCCAGGGCGGAAAAACTGTTAATATTTGCAAGTTGAACTTCTGTCAGACGAAAAGCGATATGTCGAGGCCTTTCACATTCCTTTGCCTATTAATTTCATACGGTCACGACAAGTGTCTATTGTTTTGAGGAGAGTTGCGCATCGACCGTGAAAATGGCTTTCGAAAGTTACGGGAGAATAAGGACGATTGCTGCAAAGTTTGAAGCACGCTTGAAGCCCGAGAAAAGACTACGTCAAATAAGCGAACAGATGTCAGGAACAGAGGTATGTGTTATCGCCATCTGACCATCAATTGCCAATAATTATTTTCATGAATTGCTTTATTCACGCCAATATAATGTGATAAAGCTATCATCGCTTGAAATAACTCAATGTTTTCCTTTGGGCCTTAGGAATAGTCACTGAATTAAAGATATGGAAAGCTCTACTAATTCAATTAAAAGTATGATTGAAAACGAGAAAAAGGTACGAGGAATTCAATAGATGCGCATAGAGACTTGTGGTTTGGGCCCGTGTTCGAACAAATGTTTTCATTTCCGCCAATGCTCACGAAGAAGGATTTCAAATTAGTGTCGGCTTGAATATTACAGTTAAGTGACTTCAAACACAAATCCTCCTTTTGTATATTTCGTTTTCAGACTTCTATCATTTTCGAACACAAGAAGTTATTTCCGCCATACTTAATATTCAACTGCATTGCAAAAACGCCATTCGGAAGAAGACATTTTATTCAAGTAACGTAAGCCGGTTATGGGAATTTAAGCTCAATTTTTAGAGCGGTAGGCATGATGGTTAATATATTAATTGTAATACGAGATTCTGTTTTTTTTTTTTTTCTTTATTCAATAACCTTCATTTGGCATGGACTTTTGACTTCGTAAAAGAAAACTCTATACGTCACTAAAGAGACGAGAACCCAGGGCACTTCAGTCTCAGAAAGGAAGAGAGTTTTTCCTCACCTTTGGGAGCCTGGTCCCAGGCTAGCAGGGAACTTATGGAAAACGTTGACGGTCTACGGAAACAACAGCACCGCAAAACGATAACATGGGCTTAAAAGAGAGAAAAATTGTTGTGAAACGGCATGGTTAATATATTGAGATGGTTATGTAACTGGTTGTTTCAGCCCTAACTATGCACAAACCACATCCTTTTTCTAAAAAACAGGCGCAAAAAAAAGTTTCGATTATTTTATTCAAAACTCAGTCGTCAACTGAGGATATGGTTACGGTCAAGTTGACAAGAAGCGCGATGCCACTGTTCTCACTTTTGTAATTTCCAGAAACTCATAACCGGTCCATCTATATACACCTTATTCCAAAATACGGTCATTTTAGTATTCTTTTGTTTCCGTGCAAATTGGCCCTTTTGGCCTCGTTTAAGGTTAAATATTCTTTTGAATTTTACGTTTGAATGCGAGGTCATAAGGGCCAATTTGCATGGAAACAAAAGAATACTAAAATGGCGGCCATTTTGGAAAATTAGGTGTATGAACAAGAGCAATTTTCAATCGAGTGTCGTAAAACCAAAACCAAAGTAATTACTTCGGCCAATCAAAGAGGACGGAGACAATCCAGTAAACTAATCAAAACTCGAAGTAATTACACGTTGCCAACATAAAGCTCGGGAAAATGTGCACGCGCGAGCCACGATTGGTTTTGGTTTCATTTCTGGGGCCGATTGTTCGAAGCCTGGTTAGCGCTAACCGTTGGTTAAGAAGTATCAAAACCTATAGGTATCCGTGGTATTTAACGCTGGTTAGCGCTAATCATGCTTCGAGCAATCCGGGCCTGATTGGTTGAAAAAGTGGCGCGAGAACTTTGAACCGATCACCGTAGTGAAGTAATCATAAACCAAGCAATTCACTGATTACTTTGGACACTCAATTGAAAACCACTCTATGTACTCAAAGGCAAATGCCCAAACTGAGTTAAGTTTCTCGGTACTGCTCCAGTGAGAGGATGAGTCACGTAACCAAGGCACATTAATTGCGAAATACTTACAATATCCTAAGATAACTTTTCGCTGTGGCTTACTACAGTTGTCCGAAGAAAAAGATCAAGATTTTGAAATCTCTGAAATCAAAGCAACAGGATGTCTCTTCTGAAGTGTTAGCAACATGTAATTTTACCTAACAAATAAATGCAAATCAGGGGGAAATGTTAAATATAGTGACCGAGCTCCTGGAGGGGGACTGGAAACTAGACATTTCAAAGGCCTTTCTTCCAAAAAACTAGGATTTCCTTAGCGAGAAAATTAAAAATAATCGTGTATAGAAATAAGTAGTTTAATAATATACATGAAAAAATTAACAACAATAATAAAAGCAAGGTGACACACGCCAACACAGTGTGGCCAACCCATCACGCTCGCTTTCACCCGGTCAATTAGCAGCCATGGTCAGCTGTTTCGGCCTTTTGAGCCTTATCAGCATGGTGTAGCTAACTTACCAGGCGGGTGTGTTCGCTTCACATGCCATACATGTGGTAAGCTGGGTTGGGAACAGCAAAACTGTTCTCCGACGGCAAGCGTGTGGCGCCATGCTGATGACAACCTTTTACTGTTGTTATGAAAAAAAATACTCGATTCTGATTGGCTGAGAGAAGTGGATTTCAAGTATAACGCAGTGCAAAAAGTGTAATACCAGTACAAATTGCACATCGAAATTGTGGATTATGATTGGCTAATAAACAATTGGGTTCGGTCAGAACCAATCAAATCTTTTGTTTTCAGATAAAGCGCGCGCCCTGATTGCGTGATACGCGTGAGTATATTTATATATATTATTAATAAGTGAAGTTGAGGTTTTAAACCTTTGCAAAAACCGTGGACAATTAGTCTTGCAAATGGTTGGATCAGAGAAGATCAGTCAAGCAATCACATGATTTTTCTCGTGCAATTTGGAATAAATAAGCCCTTGTAAATTTTTCAAAGACTACAAATTACTACGGGCTCGTGTAATTTTGGTCGTCTTTGAAAAAATTGTTCGTGCTTATTTATTCCAAATTGCACGAGAAATCATGTGATTATCTATTCAAATCTGTCAGACAGGTTTTTTCGCAAATGGCAAAAACGTCGATTTTCGTCTATTTTGATAATAAATGAAAAACTGTCTGATAAATCTTTTAAAAAAATTTTGACTGTTTCATCTTCATATTGTTTATTAATTCCCAAAATTTTAACGCTGATCGTACGGCTAGTTTTTTGAAAAAAAAGCCTTGAAATGTCCAGTCCCCCCTCCAGGAGTTCGGTCACTATATTTACTTCTCTTCTGTGGTTCAAACACTTGCGACATCAGTACCTCCTGCCAATTTTCATTTTAGTGATTATCTCTCCGGCAATAATTCAGCTACTTCATCCTTCTTCGAGCCAACCACTTCCATGAAACTCGAAACTGAAATTTTGCTTCTCCCTTCTAATAAATCACATGGCTTATATTCCTGTCCTGTTCGCGTATTGAAATCTTCCATTAGTTATACTCTCTTTACCACTGGCACAAATAATGAATACTTTTGTGACAACTAGCCCGCGTAGCCGGGCATAAAACTCGAAACGTAGGTCAAAAACCGGTGGTTTAGTCTGTCTGCGACTCAGTCTAGTCACAACAGGACAATATCCATCGCAATTAAGCAAAAGTCATTCCTATTTACAACTGACGGCGGCGATAAAACGGACCCTGGTAACTACCGCCCCATTTCTCTTCTTTCACTTTTCAATCGACTCTTTGAGAAAGTTATGCATTATAATAGATTAAAATCTTATGCTGAATCAAATGGACTTCGGTACAATGGCCAGTATGGTTTTCGTGAGAATACAGCTTGTCAACTCAGCATGCAATAGGCCATATTCGTATTCTCAGTATTGGACTGGAACTAGCTTACAATGGAGGCTAATGCGGCGGAATCTTTTCAAATGCAAATACTTTTTAATATATTCCCAGCATTAGCCTCCATTGCAAGCTACAATCCTGGCCAAAAAGTTACGGGACAGAACACAAAATTGCTCAGGCACTGTACATTTTTATTTTACACATCTATAAGCAGTCGCCATAACCTTATTCAAGCTCTCATCCTCATTTTCAGAAACTCCCCCTCCCCCTCGCAATGTTGATAGTTGCTGAGATCCTTCGGACTGTACATAAACACGGCAGCGTAACAACATTGCGACGGGAGGGGGGGGGGGAAGAGAAAGACTTTGAGATATATGTAGCAAATTGTCCCATTATTTTTGGCCAGGATTGTAGTTCCATACTGAGAATACGAATATGGTCTATTGTGGGGGGACAGCTATTCTTAGAGTTATTTTCATAGAGTTATGTCGTAGAGTTAGAGTTAATGACTGCCAAAATCCTGAATTCAAGATTTTGGACTTCCAAAATCTTGAATTCAGGATTTTGGCAGTCGTTAACTCTAACTCTAAATCATAACTCTACTGAAATAACTCTATTGATATTTAACCTCCAATTGTGGATATTGTTAATTCGATTCAAAAAAATATGGATAACGAATTATTCACTTGTGGTATTTTTCTTGCCTTTAAAATGGCATTTGGTACTGTGGATCATTTAATTCTCCTGAGTAAGCTATCTCATGATCATCATTACGGTATAATGGCCGTGTTCAAACTACTCGAATTGATAATCAAATTTCATCTAAAAGAAATATGCTATACAGAGGTCCCACAAGACTCGGTTCTAGGCCCTCTGCTTTTCTTGAGTTATATTAATCGTATTTATGATTCTTCTGAGAAGCTTTCTTTTTATTTATCTGCTGATGATACAAACCTGAGGTATGCTGATAAGGGTTTGAAGTCACTAGAAAGTGTAATCAACATCGAATTGCAGAAAGTCTGTGACTGTTTAAATGCAAATAAGCTGACCATAAATGCAAAAGAAATCCAATTTTGTCATCTTTAGATTATCACAAAAGAAGCTTAACGATCATATTAATATAAGGATACATGATAATGCCTCAAATAGTGATATCGATACTTCTCTTGAATGCAAAGATTATGTAAAGTTCCTGGGAGTGCTCATCGATAAAAAAACCGGCTTAATCTGGAAATATCACATCGATATTGCCCTTAGTTTAAAATCAGCAGAGTTGCTGGAATTATTGCACGATTAAGGCACTCCGTCCCTTTAAATAGTTGAATCCAAATTTACCGTTCTCTGATTTTTCCATATACTTACTATGGAATTGCTGCCTGGGGCCAAGCTGCACTGCTTTATTTGAGGAAGATCTTGCTATTCCTTTGATTGTCTCCGCTAATGTTTTACTCCTCAATATGCTTTATTTTGAAACCGTATGTTCTCTTACGCACGACATATCTACCAATTCTGCGCCTCAGAATATGTGTCCTGCTCACCTGTTCATCCTACGTTCATTCATATCACACTAGATTTTCTTAATCTTTTAACTTACATGTTAGTAAATCAAGATTGAGTATTCGACTTAATTCGTTTTCTATTTTCGGAGCTAAGTTATGGAATTTCCTGAAGCCTGACTTTCAAAAACCTTCCAAAAACAAGATTCACCAGTTTTCACTTGCGGTGCTTGGTGACGAGGATGATTATGTTGATTTACCAATTATCATTATTAATCATACCAGAGTTAATAGATCTGATCACACTCTAGCTATCATTATTACTTCCTTATGTTTAATGTCATCTTATAGGTTCTTGCTCTATGTAAATGCTAGATATCTGTGAATGTACTTGTATGCTTATATATTTTATTTTTACTTTATTTATTTCTT
>NC_090876.1:48616895-48621895 GCF_036669935.1 Montipora foliosa
GAGTTTTGTATGTGTGGTTCAAATTTATTCCCGGTTCAATTTTGTTTCAGATTATGATAATGAATATCAGACAAAGAGAAATCAAAATTGAACTGGTTTTAAAATTTTTAAACCAAGAATAAATTTGGACCATAAGATATGCGGCCTCGGAATTCAGAGTAGTTTCAGGTAAGTAGCTAACAATTAGATATCACAGGGGCCATGACCACATCCGGTGCAAAGTCTTCTGTTCCGGCAGTTGCGAAAAACACTTGGTTTCTCTAGGGCACGCCGGTCAAGTGTTGTGATAAAAGCTTTCAGTATTTAGTCCTTGTCCGAGATAAGCCTGCCTGATTTCATACTTCTTGAATCTCCTATTTTGATCGTAATTAAATCCTAAAACATATGATAACATGTGGCCGACTGAAAGCGGGCTTGCTGAAAGTGTGGACGGTACTCCTAAAGAAATATTGTTTGCTTGGAACAGCAAGAAAATTTGGATAAGTAATGGTTACCCGAGAAGGCGGAATGTCACCTGGTATCAATAAATGCCTCCGGCAAAAGCAAGCTGTGTCGAATTGCCTAATAATAATCGTATATAGCTGGACTAAACTGTTGTGCTTTGAAATCCCACTAATGGCCTTATCTGGCTTGGTCAGTGTGAAAATCTCAAAAGATACCAGTGATAATAAGAATAATAATAATAGTGATAATAAAAATAATATTTATTATTATTATTATTATTATTACTATTATTCTTATTATCATTATTATTATTATTATTATTACATGTATCATAAATTTGCGGCTGTAATGAGAAACAAGACCCCTTCCTCCTTCCCGTTTTCGTTCATTTAGATTCAACTTGTCACGAAAGTGTCATTTCTTGAAATCTGTGAATGCCCTTCTACCCCATCCTTTAGAGTGAGTTTCAGTCGAGTGTCGTAAAACCAAAACCAAAGTAATTACTTTGGCCAATCAAAAAGGACGGAGACAATCCGGTAAACCAATCAAAACTCAAAGTCATTACACGTAGCCGACACAAAGCGCGGGAAAATGTGCACGGGTGAGCCACGATTGGTTTTGGTTTCACTTCTGATTGGTTGAAAAACTGGCGCGAGAACTTTGAACCAATCACTGAGTGAAGTAATCATAAACCAAAGCAATTCGCTAATTACTTTCGACACTCAATTGAAAACCGCTCTATCATTCACAAGGAGAAAAGACATTGAGAGACGATGACGGTTTTCTTTTCTACAGAATTACTAATGTCTGTGGTGTGTGCGAGCAACTTTTTTTCATTCAGTAGTAGTTGTTTCCCTTTATGGTAGCCTGCTTGCAGGCGGTAGTTGTTGTGTCGCCACGAAACACTATCAGACGCCATATTGGAAGAGCGTGGGATAGGTCTGGGCCCCGTGACAAAACGACTTTGTCGACCCTCAACCCGGCCCAGACCTAGCCGCGCGAATCCAAGATGGCGACCTCATTACGAATTCCGGTTTTTCGACCATCCAACCGACTGCGTGCAGGCTACCTTTATGGTAACATGGTGTAACTAATGAAGAGATGCCGGATATCCTTTTAGTGGTGGCTCGGGAATACTCGGAAAAAATCCGAGTAGTCCTTTGCAAAAGTCGAACTTATGTCCTTCCGATTACCGATTCGGATGGTCTACCTCTGAATTATAGGAGACTCCTAGGAGATGGGCCATTAAACAACAGTCCGTGAGAAAAATTCCTTGGAATAGTACAGGAATATACAAATCTGAAGCTTTTGCGGCTGACTCTCCTCTTACAATGTTGTTTGCACCCGAGATTCTGAGCCCATTTGGCAAAACAGCATTGTGTTTCAACAATTTTGTCCGGCAGACGCTATAGGTAACAGTACAATTGTACCATTACATGCCCCCCCCCCCCCCCCCGGGGGGAATTGGGTCAATTTTTGCTGGGTATGTGCCGCTGGCCTCTCAGAACCCCTTCCCCTTTATAGCCTATGTTATCGCCAATTATAGACCCCATCTTTTTCACCTTAGGATAAATATAATTTCAGCGACCCCAACTCAGTCACTCTTTGTTTATGCATGAACATAACATAAAGCCATTTAATTATAATTTCAAAACGGAATGTAATGCGACTAGTAAATACTAAATCAACAGCGCTTACTTCCAAAATCCCGACAATTTGCGACCCATTCTGACTAGTAAATCTTTCGGGAATTCTGTTGAAAATGCAACCTCATTATAGTCAATCCAGTCGTGAAAATGCGACTCCATCCAGCGACACATCCCCATTAGTCATTAATAGGAAGTTTCCCCCCCGCAATCCCCCCTTCGGGCTTCCTGGGTTGTACCACTGCCAAACCGGAAACGAAAAGCGAACGACTTTAGAAAGTCTACATGGCCATCTACTGTAAGAGCACTCAAATTCGACAAAATTAATTGAAAAAATAATAAAAGGGGAAGGAGATTCAAACAGAATAAAGCACTTTGCCAAATGATATTGGTCTTAAAAACTTTAAGATAATCTTAGTTCAATTAATCTACTTTAAATGCATTTAATGACTTCCCTATCACTGCTTTTCCTCTGTTCTTTTATTCGAAAGAATCTTAACTTGATTTAATTTGTGATATCCTTCATCTAGAGTAAACCTTTTTGTTAAATATTATTGAATCTTAAGATTATCAGCAATCAATTAACTAAAATCTCAATGATCTGCATTCCACAGTAGTATCTCACATCTTTTTAATAGAAACATTCAGTCGCTCTTGTACATTGACATTCTTCTTGAATATTACTGAAATATTTCCTTTTGTAATCTTTGTCATTTTAAATATACTAATTAACTATATTAACTTTGCTCCACCCAACTCGATTTAGCTTGGCTAAATTTGGGTGGACAAACTTTTCATTATAACTAGTATTGTATGTAATAAACGTTGTTGTTGTTGTTGTTGTTGAGTTTGCTTATGGTCAAAAGTCGCAGTAAAGACTTTTTCAGGAGTGACTCATACGGAGTGTCGTAAAAGAGCCTTAAAAGATCACTTCATCCGATCGTTGATGCTCAAAATCAGATAAAAATTTTGGTAATCCGTGAGAGGTTTTTGCCAGTCTTGTAAAGGTGTTTGGTGCTAAGTTTCTTATCGTCCAGGCTGAAGCAACCATTAATCCTAAACCTCATAATCGACTCATAACCTTTGTTTCCTTGCGGAGCATTGATCCGGAAATGCAAGCTTGTATTCAGTAATCCGTAGAACAGAATACCTAATAAGTAGCTATAAGTCTTAATCAGAACACGACATTAGCTTCAGAGAAAAAGAGTCATACATTTCTCTGATTTTGTCATGGAGGTTATCCTTCCAAAATTGGAAGGAAACTCTGTCATTGTCTACAACTGCCCCCTTTTTGGTTCGCACTCGCTTTAGAAATTACGTAATTGGGTTTGTCGCCTTTTTTTAACCGGCAATATTACAAAAGGAACAATCGTTCTAATCGCCGGGTTCTCTAGCCCTTTCTTCTGTTAAGTGATATGATGTTTTGTAAGAGTCGGAGAAGTATGTGCGTGACTGAATTTGCGAAAAATGATGTCATATGTTGATCTAATACGCCTACCCTTTCATCTGACAACTGAAGATCACATTTATAAAAGTCATAAATTAATTCGCGTAGCATATAACGATAAATTAAAAAACCATTGTTTGCACGAATCGATAAACGGAGGAATGGTTAAAATGAATGGCCCGGAAAAATCTCAGAAGATCGTCCTTTAGAAAGAATATTCTTTTAATTATCGGTCGTCACTTAGCGACGCAGTCAAACGAAAACTATTTGCCCCATTTACGAGCCATTTACGTCATTAAGAAAAAGACAGCTAGACTCACGTGACCTCGATTTAACAGAGATGAAAGAAAGGTGTTTGATTGGCTAGAAACTGTCACGTGGGAGATAGTAACCATAAAATCCTCAATTTATTCATAACTTCATAACAGAATTTTATTGCAAGTCGGAATCTCGGTTGTTGGGGGATGATTTTTCGTTGTGTTGTTATACTGTGATGTTTGTCGGAGGACTTGGATTGATTTAACGTCTACAGAATGAAAGTTACAGTTTGTTTCGAAGCTGTGTGCGTCATTGTTCCTTGTGGCAAAGGAGATTTGACTGTCCGCGAACTCATACAACGCTCCGTTTCGAGATACCGGAAAGCTACCAACAAGGCAAGTGAAAAAGTGTGTTAGCCTTGTACCTTGTGTTTGGAAAAGTTGTCTTGAGATTATTTTATTTAAATTTTGTGTAGCGACCTTGCATCGATGAGAAGTGCTCTTGCTGTGCCTGGGGCTACACAAACTCATTAAATCTCGTTTTACTATATCACCCGATTATCTGCTCGGTCAGTTTGCATACCCAAACTTTCGAATTCTTTTACCAGAGTGGATTATCAACTCATCTTTCAATCGAAAATCACCTATCGTCTCCACTAAATCTTTCACTAAAACCATGTCGATCGATTTCCGGTGGGCCTGTGATGAGTTGTTCGATTTCATAATTTCGTATCCAAGGTTTCTCACGGAGGCGTCGATGTTTCGAACCGGTAGTTGCCAATAATTTTATTATATGGTTTCTGAATATTATAACTTTTTTTGGGAGTTTTTCTTAGTATATTTTAGAATTTATAATTTCCACCGGAACATGCAGTCGCCAAAATGTCGTTAAACGTGTAGGAAACATCAGTCAATCATTTGCAGCACAGATCCAGGGCAAACTTCACCATTGAGAGTCAAATGACGCTTTCCTTTACCTGTCTATTCACGTTTGGAATTGGTATGATGTTTTTGTTACGATTATCGTTTACAGCTTCTAAATTGTTGTCTCGCACGATATAAACGCACGCCAGTGTTTCTTAGTTTGTTTGTCAACCGCAGTGTTCCACCTTTACCTGAATTAGGTTCAAGATATTATACCTGAAATATTTGTGGTATTACGAAAATCGTTGTTATAGGAAAGATCAAATGAATCAAAATCGTTAT
>NC_090876.1:48626895-48629395 GCF_036669935.1 Montipora foliosa
CTTTTTCTTCCCCAAGTTACTTGCAGTCTTTCAAGAGGGTTCTACTATCCACCGGCCAACACAGAATGGGGGGTATCGAAGTGCTTCATCAGCTGGAACTGCAAGCCCAGATTTCTCGGCTCCGGAGGATGAGTCACCGAAGTACATAGAGGAACCACATACTCACAAACCGTACCTACCTATTGACAGTAAGGTTGAAAACACCAATGGAGAAATTATTAGCAATTCATCAAGGTCAACAAAGAGCCCTCCACCCACAGTGGCGCCAAAACCTCTGAGAACAGTGCGGCACATAAGTGTCAGTAGTAGAACGTCTTACAATGAATCTGTGCCATCAGAGGATTCTGGGATTTCTATGCGTGATGATCGTGATAGATACCGAATCGGTTCAGATTCGTCAAAGTCTGAGATAAATGGGATTTCTATGCGTGATGATCGTGATAGATACCGAATCGGTTCAGATTCGTCAAAGTCTGAGATAAATGAAAATGTGTCAGTGAAACATGCGATTTACAGGAGAAAATCTGGAGAAACCACTTTTGCCGCTATAGGTATGCCCATGAAAAGGGCACTTTACAATGGTCTTTCAAATGATGACAGAACACGTCTTTCCTCAACTAGTTCTGATCATGCTGATACTGAGAACAGTGAAGTTGAAGAGGAGACATTTTCTTTGGGACGTAATTCGACACGAAAGTCTATGTTTTCAGACAGCCCGATGATGGACAGATGGGCTGAATTGCAGGAACAAAAGATGTTCGAGGTAAGTGAAAACAAATTACCCATTGAAAGTTATGTTAAATATTTGAAATAACAAAAAGCAAATGCATCGCCAGAAAGAACATCCACAGATTAGTATTAAGTACTATGAAACTTTAATTTGAAAAAATATATTATTTTTTTATGGTCGGTGACACATCTTCAGCTTAAGGTCTCGGTAAAGGAAAATGAGGTGTCTGCAGAAAAATAAAATTTGTCGCGCCCCCATTTTTTGTATAGCATCAAAGTATATATCATATTTATTTAAAGCTAATAGATTGAATTATTTGAAGAAAGTCTTAGTTTTTTGGTGTTTACTGCTGCCTTATAGCTTTGAGGCCTCAAACTCAGAGTGACTGAGTCTGCTGCAGAAGCTCCTACCCCTTCACTTTATTGCATCTTAGTCACAGATGAATGCACTCCAATACTGTGTGAGGAATTTTTGATACACTATATGTTAAGAATTGAAGGAGATATCATGTACCAAAGTTGAAACTCTCATCTCATACTTAATTTGGGCAGAAAAAGTGCTATAAAATCAGTCTCCAAAGACAAATGAAAAATTCCTCACACTGTATTTAGGGTAGTACAATCATCTATTAGAACTGAAAATTTGGAAGCAATATCTTAAAACCTGTCGGTACAGGAGGTCTGAGAAGTTTTAATTTTGGCGTCAAAATAAACTCCTAGAAAATCGAGCTTGAAGATTAAATGCATGCAGTTCACGGTATGCTGAATAACTCCGCCACCTACTTGAAAGCCAATCATGCTGAGCCAATCACATTCGGACAGCATTTGGTTTGGGGGGAGGAGGGGAGGGGGCAACGTTAAACTGCAATATACAAACAGCAAAGCTTTAAAATTATTGGTTTCGTGTACAAGGCCAAAATAAGACTGAAAATGGTAATAAAACGTTAGTAATATAGGGGGTCAAGTGTACATAGATGGACTCTAAAGAGGTATATTGAACTGTGGTTCAATAATATTATTATTGGTCTGACAATGCAGTACTTTCAAGGTGTGTGCAATCTGTCACCTGCATTATATTTGCAGTAATATGATGTAAGTTTGCTATTTGGCCTTGAAATTTTTAAAAGTGTAAATCAATTGGTGTCTAAATCTGCATCATTATCTTAAAAGGTAAATAATAACAGAAAAGAACCAGTGAGTAATGTCACATCTCCATCAGAGCCAAGCTCAAATGAACCTGACTTTGGTGTAAAATATGACGAGAAGGATTCATTTACTTCAGAAAGCAGTGGGTAAGATACAAAGAACATTATTTAGTTTTTAACGTGAGCAATTATTTGCCTCTCTCTCTTTTTAGTGTTGTTTGCTTTTATGACCAAGTGGACATTTCATTAATTTTGTCAGCAACGGTCAAGAAGATCCTTCATTTTTAACTGTACAAACGTACTGTTTTGCCCTATATTTTTGTTATTTTCATCTGGAACGTCTTTACAAGAACTACTAATTCCGTTTTAAATTAAGATGCCATCAATTAAGTACTTTTGTTTTGTGTTCATGATATAAGGTTTTGAATTTCACTGATTTTAGTGCGTGTGTCATACTTTGTCTAACACTTTCAGTTTTAACAAATTCGAATTGCAAACATTTGTCTTTCAAATTTGATAAGCTTAGCAATAAATACAAAAAATCATTCGTACAAAATTTGTGGTAGGATTAACTACCATAGCACAGGTTCCCCAAACTGACACAATCAGTGAAGTATTGGAGGAAA
>NC_090876.1:48634395-48641895 GCF_036669935.1 Montipora foliosa
TAGTTATATTATTATTATTATTATTGTTATTATTATTATTATTATTATTATTATTATTATTATTATTATTATTATTATTATTATTATTATTATTATTATTATTACTAGTTATAGCTGTCGCTAAAGTGCCAACGAGCCAAGCTTGCGTGATCTGGCGGCTGCAAACATCACGCGGCGTACTCGTGCGGCACTCTCATTGGTTATCGCTACGGTCAACATTTCATCGCTTTGGTCTACATTACAGCTTTTGGTCTACATTACACTCAAATTTGAAGCGCTTCTGAGATTTCGTCCGCCTAAAAATCTTCTCGCGGCTCTATAAGCTGCCGCCTCGCCAGGCCTTCTGTCTTCAGAAGGCCTGACTCGTTGGCAATTATTATTATTATTATTATTATTATTATTATTATTATTATTATTATTATTATTATTATTATTATTATTTATCTACTGCTGATGATAACAATGGCTTTTATTCGTCAAATAATAGTCTTAGAACTGACCGGTGGGACCCTGGCATTTGCATTGAAGGACTAACTATACAACTCCTTCAAATTAGACACTTGAGGATGATATATACTCCTCCAGAAGAATGGAAAGGATTATCATGCAAGTGTTTCTTCAAATAATTGTTGTATTTTCTTTGCAAACTGGTGGGTCTGGTCCGCCAGTTCTTTTAAAAGGAAAGCGCCTAAGACTGAATTTGAATGTAACTTTTTTCCTCACAAGTGGCGTTTTATATCTTTCTTTGAAAACACCTTGCGTTTTTTTTTTGTTTTAAGGTAAACGAAGACAACTTACGTCACTTCCGAGAGGAAGGCCTTCAGGTGCTCACGTTCAAAATTCCTCTGGACATGTCGGGTGCGGCCGGGCTGGGTGTGAGCGTAAAAGGCAAACGTCATGGAACTCCTGACCAGGATGAGGGCAATACACAAGACAAAGGAATCTATTGCAAGTCCATCATTCTTGGTGGCGCTGCCGCCAAAGATGGCCGCCTTCGCCCCGACGATCAACTACTGCGGGTCAACGGCAAATCATTGGTCGGATTAACGAACCAATTGGCGATGAAAACTCTCAGGCACGCGATGCAGTCCACGCGACCTAATCAAGCTTTCATTGACGTCACCATAGCGCGAGAACAAGAGGACGCGGTACCTCCTCCTGGCGCTTTGCTCCAAAGTCGCTCCCTGGAAAACCTTAATGCGCCAGATCAAGAGAGACCGATAGAGGCTGGTTCCGAGGAAAAAAGAGTGGAGGAACCAAAGAATGCAAGCTCCGAAGTTGAAGGCGTTCCTCGAAAAACGAGTAGGTTTTACAGACTTAAAACGGTTTCCTCTAAGCCACATTGGGGTAAATTACTTGTGTGTCAAATGATTCCTCGCATGAGGGTATGATTACGAAATTGGACTTTTCTCTAATTTAACTCTACCACTATTTTCCCATCGCCTTCACATTCTGCAATAGCGATATTTCTTGTTTATAAGCATTGACGTCACATTTCTTTTGATATTCAAATTTGCCAACCGGGGAACAAAAAAAGTCATTGTTTCAACAGCCAATTAGCTTCTGGTTGGCATATTAATAACAATGGGCGTTGTCACTCGAAACGTTGCTATATGAGTAAGGAATCCAATTGGTACTAGCTGTTTTGGAGTGAAAATAGGGAATGAAAGATCCGATTTGTTTGCTCTGGTTATCGTCAAAACGGTTTGTACTATATACCATTGTTAATGTATGGAAATGGTTATGAAACTCGACAAGTTTCTTTGTTTTATGTTTTTGTTCGCTGTTTCAGCGCTAACTATGCACAAGCCACACCCTTTTTCTAAAAGACAACCAATGAAAAGATTCGATTAATTTATTCAAAACTCAGTTTTACGACTGAAGACAAAAGATTGTTCATGGTCTCGGTGAAGACAACATGAGGCGCAATGTCTCTGTTCTCGCTTTTGTACATGTAGTTTCCAGAGTTGCATAACCAGTCCATCTTTATGAGCTGGTTACATATTAGCCCATGTATAGAGCACGAACCCTTGTTAACCTTGGAAGTACATTGTTCATTCGCAAACATGATGATAGGGACAAGCATAACTTTTTGTCCATCCTGAACTAAATTTGATGATTTTCGCAGAGTACGGCAAACAAATATCTTTAAATGCATGCCGCAATTGGAGCACAATCATTTTGGCGTTGCCATAGCTGTGAATGGACAAAGGGAGAAGTATTTTTTCATAAAAAACTAAAGCCACTTTTTTGATTTACTATCCTCAGGGCATTCCAGCGGCGAAGAGGACCGATTTGATGAACCGTCCTTAAACAGGAACTTAACACCAATGCGAGCAAGAAATGCCGTACATCGAAACGATTCTTATTGTGTTGCGGTAAACAAGAATTTGGGTCCTGGTGGCGCGTTTTACAGTCCTTATAGACAACGTCCGATTCACCGACCAAGTCCCTTAGCCATGGAAAATGCCCGACCGCAGAACTCTCGCTCTGGTTCCCCTGCAATGACATCAACACCAGTGGACATTCGACCTGGAGATGCTCCAAATGTTCCTTTTGGGAGGCCCACTAGCACTGTTGCCATGCCAACGCCTCCGCTAGGAAGCACTGAGGAGAGGCCCTCGGCTCCAGCTAGCCCTTCACAGGGTCCTTTGCAAGTACCTCCGCCCCAGCCTCCGCCCAGGTGGGACTCTGAAGTGGATACCTCGGAGATCGATTACTCATTGCCCTCGGGGCTCCAGTTGCGGGTCAAAATGCCGGACGTTCAAAGATCCCCTGAGAGGGGAACCACGCCAACTGGTACCCCACCCCTTCCTCCCGCCCAGTTTTCGAACGAGGAACCCATCAAGGAGCTCCCTCCGTCATACGACCAGGCAGTAGCCCGACTTGGAAAGTCCCCTCATGCTTCGGTGAGCTCAGAACCTTCCACCCCCTCCAGGGAACAGCGGAAGTCGTGGAGTGAATATATGAATGGCGAGACTCCTATTATTCGGCCTCCAAGTCCTTTTACCACAGATGACTCTAACCCATTTAGAAGAGATGGATTCGGGAGGATTTCAATGTCGGAAAAAAGAGGAAGAGCCACGCTGGACGCGAGACAGTCAGAATATTTCAATAAACGCGAGCAAGACGAGGAAGAAGGTGAATTTCGAGAAATTTATCGCCGAAACTCGTATGTGCGAAAGTGCTTAGCGGTTTAACCCTTTGACCCCCAGGGGTGATGAGTATGTAAACTCTCTTCACAATTTCAATGAAATGTCAGTCAGATAGTTGTTGAGAATGAAGATTATTATCAGCTTAAGAGGTGTGATCATGATGTAACACCAAATTCTCATGACTACCCAACAAAGAAATGTATGGTACTAGTTAGGAGAATGAACGTTTTGATCTTGGGAATGAAACGCTTAATAAGTTGCGTCGACAAGAATCAATGTTTTAGTGTCAATTTCTCTTGTATTCAGTGAAGATTTTTTCGTTTTTCGTTCGTCATCTGTAGGTTGTTTTTGATCAAGCAATTGATTAAAACATTGGAGGAATCTTCAGTTTTAACAAAAACCAGCGCACAAAGTGGCCAAGCCTCCCCAGTTAATGTGCTCGTGGCATTTTTTGTAATAATATTTTGCTTTTTTGTGACTTGTCGCTCAAGGTTATCGCTCGGAAGAAAATGAGGAGGACGAGCAGGACGAGGCGACAAAACCAGAAGCATCGAACACACACCAACCTCTTAGAAGAGCTGATTCGGAAGAATTATTACCGCAACAATTCGAAAAAGGTTGGCTAAATGATTATTTACATTTCCATTTAGTAGCATTTTTTTGGCTTTTGCTACTACGATGAAAAAAAAATCACTTCTCGTTTTTGTTCACATTTCGAAAGTACTTGCGTAAAAGGCCCACCTTCAACCGACAGGCTTTTCGACCGTTTGTTTTTGTTATGGTAATTCGCATTGTTTATCGGAGTGATCCAATAGCCCTTTTCACGGTTAGTTTTTTCATTTGCATTACAATATAATCTAGCATGTATGTGAGGCAATTTCGGGCTATTTTGTAGTTTTAACCCGAAATTGTCTCTCATCCACGTTAGATTACATTGTAATGCAAATAAGAAAAACTAACCGTGAAAAGGGCTATTAGATGAATTTCAGCTTCGGGTGGAATTTTCGTATAGGAAAATTATTCCGCGGCACGCAATGCCTGTGGTGGGCCTTAAACGGTCTGCCGTTACTTGGTGCGTCCCACAGAGTTTATGAACAAGGGCTGTGAGACGGGACCTCCGGCTTAATGTCCTTATCCGAGAAGACTTGAAAGTCTTACCGACTTGCAGATGTAGTTACAAAGGCAACACTTTCTCCTCAGTTATTTAAAGACCCTGAGTGTTGGTCCGGCGGAGTTGAACTCACGACCTCCCTCGTGACTTGCATAAAATTGACAAATTTAGATCATGTAGCCCCTGCTCCAACTCTCTGTTTGTTTACTTTTTCATACTTATGTGTTCTCTCGTCGTTTGGTATTAGGTGCTCAAGAGGAAAGGCGGTCACTACCCAGTCGAATGCATAAAAGCAAATCAACTGGTCAACTCAAGCTTCTCGCAGCTAACGACACAAAAAACAAAAGGTGGCGATTTCTCCTTTTACCATTCCTGTAATATAGGTTGGCCCACTACCTTTAAAGTTTAAAGTAACTTATGTTTTTTTGTCGTCACGCTGCGTTCAGTCAGTGAAAGGTGGCGCAATATCCTTGGTCCAATCAGAAGCCCTTTTTGGTACTCGTATCCAGGTTTGCAGACTCAGTCAGTTGCTCGCCGTTTCTTAGGCAACACAAAATTCCCTTTACAGTCAACTACCTATTTAAATTTGCAATTTTCGCAATTGCGTAGAGAAGCCTGAAAATTCAAACCCAGTAGAAATCCTGAATTTTCCAGGCTTCTCTACGCAATTTCGAAAAGCGAGGATCATAACTTCACTTGTGTTCATGTCCGCAGTTCAATATATATATGATTCATTTCATATATCCTTTCATTCGTTGATTCATTCATCACTGGAATATAAGAACCCACAAAAACCAGCTGCCAAAGTCAGTGGCTTCATAACTTACTTGGTTAGAGCATCGCACCGGTATCGCGAGATCACGGGTTCCAAACTCCGTTGAAGTCCTGAATTTTTCAGGCTTCTGTACGCAATTGCGAAAATTGCGTTCATAACTGCGAGGATCATAACTTACTTGATTTTTTAAGTTTAACGTTTGCTTTTCTTGTCCAACATGATTTTGACTGGAGAAGAAGGGACTGAACACACTATCTGAAATTAATGATACATTTCGTACATTTCCTCTCTGTTTTGAACACATCAGCTTTCTGGCAACAGAGCTAGTTACAGTTATTTTGAGCCTCTTTTTTTTCTGTCGTAGGTCGAAAAGTAACGACAATCTAAGTTTCACGAAGGCTGTGGAGAACGCTAACTATTCTTACCAAGGTAGGACCATTACAAGGTTTTTGTTGTGTTTTTTTTTTGTATTTTTGCGATTAATGTACTTTAATGATCCAATCCTGGCAAAGAAAACCAAAATTTGATTGCTGAGGTCGTGGTCTTTTACCACAGGCATACCAACACTCACTTGCGGACACTCGGGAAAAAAACCAAGTTTTCCTTTGTAGGGGTCGAACCTACGACCTCCCGATTACAAGTTCGGATGGATGCTCTACCACTGCGCTATAAGAGACTCGTGGCAGCTAGGACTCGGGGATACTCGGAAAAATCCGAGTGCTCCTTTCCAGGAGTCGAACCTACGACCTCCCGATTACAAGTTCGGATGCTCTTACACTGAGCTATAGGAGGCTTATGGGACCTTGAAACACGGCATTTTTTTAGAGTTATGTAACGAATGCAAACCCCGGATACATTTTGTCTGTATGAGTGCGTGACATGGGGGCCTATTTTTTTGGCTTGTAGGTGGTGACGTACCAAATGGTCACGCACGCGTTAGTCCGACTGATGAAGAAGTACCCATAACGATGAGAAGTAATGCAGCCTTCACCGATGTGCAACAGAAGGTTGCTGTCAAGAAACCTTTTTACAAGGGAATCGGCAACGTGTTTAAGTAAGCTTTCAGACATCTTGTCTTCTCGTTTTTGGAGCTCTTTCGTTATCGTTAGAGTTCGTTTCAATTACTGGTATCTGAACACCTGTAAGTGACCTCGAAACAAAGGTTATTTTTTGGCCAATCACAACAGGTGCACGTAATCAAATGCACCAATCAAAACGCTCTCCTTGCAGTGCTAGCGGAAAAGTCATCATTGATTTGTCTTTTGTCTCAAAAGTGGTGAAAAAATAAGGCGAATCGCTTTACAAATTTAATGTGAGAACCATTTCGTAATTTCTTTCTTTTGAAACGGCTCTGGACTACAAAAATTTCAAAGCTAACTCCCTTATTCGTTCTTCGCAGAATGGGGAAAACCAAACGCGGGGATTACAGCCTTACGAACAACGACAGTCCCTCATTCACGCACACTTATAACAAAGAGGCTCTCATAGACTTTCCAGCAGAGCAGCGCTACAGACAGCTGGTCAATCACTATGGCCAAGACAAGAGCTCGGGTCGCTCAAACACTCTTCCGTCACGTGGTCGAAAAAAACAGGAAGCAGCCAAGGAAAAAGCCGCTGCTGTTGAAAGACGCCCTCCTCCCCCTCCTCCGATGATGAAAGTCGGAAGGGTGACTATTTCTGCGCCTACGAGGGTCTGATGATACACAGCCCGCGAAAGTTGCGGGATCAACGTGCTCTTGGCCACCTGACACGGGATAGGTGCTTGGAGCACGTGATCTCCACCGTCAACTAGGTGAGACGTGTCTCACTGGTTCGTTCTTGCTATCATTTCATTCGATCTATGCAGGAATCTTTTCGTTTGAAGACTGAACGGCTTGCAAGCTCGAATTTTGGTGACTGACGACTCACGTTTTTCGCAGATTGTGAGCTCCTATTTTATAATTTCCAGTGTATGTTGACCGACTAGCGCTAGAATCTGTACAGCCACTTCGTAATTAATGGAGAAATTCTAGTATCCTATATTATTACCACATCGCGCTGGCAAAAACGAAGACGGTATTTGTTTTCGCTGTGGAATCAAATAACAGTGATATCATACCCTGGTGGTATCTAATCAATGGCTTAACACTATGGTGTATTTGTATTTTAGACGTAATACCTATAGGATAATGGACTATTTTTTTTAAAACAAAAACGTATTTTGAGAGACCTTTTTTGTAAATAACTGAAAAGCATATCTATACTCTGTATATAAACGTATATCGCTTCTGTCATAAATTTGGTACCCACTACGCCGGTTGTTGGCTTAATTGTATCAAAGGATACATTGTGAACAACACACAAAATGTGAATTAGTGACTTTGTTTAGAGCAGTTTATAAAGTAATAGAGCGGTTTTCAAATGAGTGTCGTAAAACCAAAACCAAAGTAATGATTTTGGCCAATCAAAAAGGACAGAGA
>NC_090876.1:48646895-48671895 GCF_036669935.1 Montipora foliosa
TTTACTTCATTCATCGAGTCCTTTCACGGGAACAAATGAGCCCAACAAATTGACCAGGTAGAACATTCAACCGGCATCGTACAGGTCCGTGGGTTCGAATACCGTTTTCAACCTCGATCCCAAGACCTCTTCCTTGGCTTCTGGACTGTGAACGAGGTTGCTGATTTTCTCCTTAATTAAAGTGCCCCTGTGTCCAAAAAAGCAATCTTATTTTTCTTTGTATTTAAAAACTGTGTTAACCAAACACTAAGCGACCAAAGTTTTAACCCTTGATTTAAAAAAGACGCGTGTTTATTTTAAGTGGAATTTTCCTATTTAATGGTCCACTATTACTAACTTTAAGTGCTTGAGAGAGCTGGATCGAGGAGAAAATGACGTCAAAGTCTCACTAGTTTAAGAACGCAATGCGTGTGTACGCCGCACGGGAGTTTCGTCTATTCAGACTTTTACTTTCGCGTTTTGCATATATAATAAGCTGCATTCACACGCTTAGATTTTAAGCTGGTGAGCCTTTGACGTCACTTTTCCCTGGATCCAACCCTCTGACAACCCTCGGTCAATTTTGAACGCGAGTAATGGCGGACCTTGAAATGCAAAACTTACACTCAAAGAAAACGGCCTTTGAATGAAAATCAAAGCTCAAAAGTTTTTGAGCTTTGCTTTTTTTACAGCGTTAACTTTGCGTCAATCTGTAGCAACAACATTCACACCGAACATTAAAATCATTTCTATCTTTGTTACATGAAATTTTAGGAGGAAAATAGAAAACCAGAGAAGGCCCGGTGTACCAATTTCCATAAGATAGAGCAACTGCTAATGTGGCCACATCACCAAGGCATCGAATTCACTTTGGTCGATTGTGAAAAAGGCAAATTCAAGCTTTCAAATGAAATAACCCGTTTATTGCTCTAACGATTTTTACAATCAGAGGGGACGATTTCATTGATAGGAAAGCGAAAGGGAACCAGTTTTTCCTATTGGCTTTTTTCACCAATCCCATAATACAGTTCACTTTGAGGGTTATTTGCATTAAAACAATGGATATCCAGTTCACTGAAGTGAACTGTGAATATTAGTCCCAAGAGTAAATAACTTGTCTTGTTTTCATGTAAAGAACCCCCAAGACGTATTGCATTATGGGATGGGGGAAATAGCGAATAGTTACTAAAGGCTAATACGCTATTTTCACATTCTCAAAAATACACTTGCTTGCCCCCACATTTTGCATAAACTATTGTTTTCAAATGCTCCTGGGACAATGCATATTCCCGAGAGCAATGCAAAAACAATGGTTTATGCAAAATTTGGGGGGAAAACAATGAGTGTTATGGGAACAAATAGCTCTCTTTGGAAAAGAGTGCAAGCCTGGGAACTAGAGTATACTCGAGTGGTTATGGGATTGTTCGGGGGAACGGAACACTAAAATGGCCAATTTCATTTAAATACATTTTCAAAATAAACCATCTACTGTGGCGAGACTTGATTGATTTTCTTTATAATAAAGTTACATTCAACAAGATAAAGCATTTTCTGAAAAGAAACAATGCGATCTTGTCCATAACGGCAACCTAGAAAATATTGTCATTGAATAGGCCAATTCGGAGTTCATGTCTAACTCCTCCTTCAAAGCGAGTCTAAGTGCGAAGTTTTTCTTATGAAAATTAGTTTTCCATATGTAAAGTAGAACTAATTACCATCACAAAAAGACTCGCTTTGAAGAGGAGGCAGACATGAACTCCGAAATGGCCCATTGTGCATCATCAAAAAGCTGAAGCCAGAGATTGGTCTTGCTCATTCCATATATCCATTATTCGTGTTGTTCCCTAGGCGAAGAAGTGACTCCACCTCCTACACTGGTGTTCCTTGTTCTCTGTTTCTCTTCTTTCACCGCATTTCGGTGTTTGACTCTTCTGTTTTGGAACCAGATCTTAATCTGATGTTCCGTGAGTCCGAGGTGCAGTGACAAAAAAAATCTCTCTCTTTTGGTTAAGTAGTGTTGAAGTTGAAAGTGATGTTCTAGCGTAGTACGTTGATCTGACGTGAAAACCGGCCGCGACCACGGTAGGGACTGGTACCGTTTCTTGGAACAGTTAGGTGGAGAATCCAGAACACTTAGATGCTCGCCAAAGGATTCTGAAAAGAAATGGTATAGACACTGTGGAATCTTTTCCTTAACATTATCAGATAGCACCCAAGTATGAACGCGGGAAATGCTGCTGTTCCAACTCAAACGTTGAAAGCCGGTCCTATTGATTATTTAGAGAAAACAGATGAAGCCAATTAAATCACATAACAAATATATCTTATTGGACGATTTAGTGTGTAGTATCGTGGGATGTTTTTTCGAGTCTCGCCGTATTTTGGCGAACCCGTAGGGCGAGTCAAAATACAAGAGACGTGCATCTTATTTCAAAACACTTGCATTACATGTAAGGAAAACTAACATCGAATATCGCAAAAATTCTTTATCATAAGGTCTACAGAGATATTAACAATTATGCATGATCTCAGTTTCCAAGTAAACTTCCGGTCGAGAAAAACCGACTTTGATGAAGAAATGACATAAAAGGTTGTTAAGTTCCTTGGGAAGAGTTTCCTCAATGGCCCTTGCCTCTTTCACGGACTCGCGCCACCGTTTTAATACATTGAGATCAGTTTTTCTCTTTTTTTCGTATTTACGTTTCGGTTTTCTTCAAAAATCTCAAAATTTGGCAAGCATCCATCGTTTTCTTCGAGTGAAAAATTAGCATTTTCAGCCATTTTTGCCGCTTTCGTAAGACTAATATGTTTGTGAAAAACCGGTCAAAGTGGTCTTCTGGAGTATAACTACCGTGAGACATTTGTACTCGTTTTGGGTGTTATTTGTACTCTGCTGACTGCTCTTGAATAAAAAAATCAATTATGACATTTTCGACCTCCGATATTGCACTTCTAGCTTTCTGATTGGTTCACTCAATTTCGGTTATCAGCTCGTATATCGTATGACCTAATATGGAAACTGATTGCGTCAAGTGTTACCAAGCTGGAAACTGAGTCGCTTAATTTCCAAGTGTCCAAGCGTTCAGAATTCAATGAAAATTTAATAAAACAATTATTTCATTTGCGCTGGTTGGAAGTGAGACTGGTTATAGCCAATTCGGTCGGCTACGCGCATCGTTGGCTATTTACCACCTCATATCGTTCATGGCATAATAGACCAATTTCGATATATTAAAATTCAGTCCAAAACAAAAGGCATCATCTCGAGGCTCCGGGGAATAACCTCATGTAAATCCTTATATTTATTCTCCGGAGCCTGGAGATGATGCCTTTTGTTTTGGACTGAATTTTTGATATATCGAAATTGGTCTATTGTTAAGGTATTTCCTTAGTATTGCATTGCGCATCCCTACTGCGCACGATTTTCGCGTCATTAGCGCGCGCACATGAGCATGTGCGCATACAAAACGTAAGAGATTTCGCTCAAACTAAACCCGATAGCGAAATAAATGCTCCTTTTCTCTCAAACGTGCATGGTGACCCCCGATTTTTTTTCCAGGTTTTTGCTAAGAACAGTCTAATAAAGAACATATTTTAAGAAGAAAAAAAGTTTGATAGTAGAACATGAATTTTTTGGAAAACAGTTCCGTACTGGGTGTATTTTACCCAAGGCGAGGACTTCAAGCTAACCACTGAACTGTCCCAAAAAGTGCACTATTCCCACAACCAGGGAATCAAAGACGGCGTAAATGAAGCAATACTGCTTATGTAAATTAAAGAAGCTCTTTTTTCAAAATAAATTTTGTCTTTGAAGTAACCAAGACTTAATTCTGTATGAAGGTGATTCGAATTTTTAACGCGAAAACAGTAAAAATACCCCATTTTAAGACCCTGCTGACGGGTAGACAAGCACGGTGACCCCATTTTTTTATTGCAATTTTTTAATGTTCATATCATGAATGTTAATTAGGCCAAGTTTCCAAAAAAGTTTGATAGTAGAACAATTTCAAGGGAATTACCTTAAATGTCCAGCAAAATAACTACACGTGACAACTGAAAAACAAATTTCTGTGTTGACCAACAGAATCACAGGCCGGATTTAACCCTAAAGCCCTAACCGTTAAATATACGAAATATTTTTGGAATTAGTTTAGGTGAAACATTTTCCTCTGCAAACTTTATTTTTTAAATGCACCTCTGCAAACAATTTTTTCGAACAACACCTTGCTGCAAACAATTTTTCTCCGATATTTTTTAACCACGAGCTGACACAAAAAGGAGGTTCCTTTTTTGCTGTCGTCAATCATTATCAGATGAATTTAATATTTTACGGCGGCGACCAACGAATTGGAGAAAAGAGAAATCTACAAAGCGGATCGTAGTCCACCAATCACTGCCCGCGAACTTTACCTTTTGACACCTCTGAACTCATCTTTTTCGTTTTCTGAGACGTGCAGTATGTTGATTGGCGGCTGTGAAAAGCGAAACATGCCGTTGCTTGAATTGCTGCAAAAGAAAGTTTCCCTTCAACCTCAAATGTTTGAAGAAAACTGGGATATATTTGATAACCGATCTGAAAATACCTCAGACAGTGATGAAACAGGCAGTGACCCATCTGCTTTATAAAACTTTATCAAAGTTTATGGATTTTATGACCCTGAGAAAAACCATCGAGAGACTGTAAACTGTAAACGTTGTTGTTGTTGTTGTTTTGATTTGACTTGCCGCAAACATTTCTGCATTGCATGAAGATTTAACAATTTTTAAAGGATGGATTATGGCATAATATTTGTGTAGGCTAGTGAACATATATATATATGTATGAAGTTTAATTCAATGAAATGTAAAATAATGTTCATACTTAATTGTTGCAATAAGTTACTGTTTTTAAGAAAAGGATCAGAATTATTTTTTTCATTAATAGGTTACAAGTTTCTTTGACCTCGATGTAAACTTTTTTTTTTACATATCATGTTTGCAAGCAATTTATTTTGTCTTTTTAGGCCCTCCAAACAATTTTTTTCAATATTTTTCATACCCCCCCCCCCCCCTCCAGAAAAATAATGGCCCTTCCCTTACATTGACTCGACAGGATGTTTTTCCTGACCATAGAGTTGTATCATAATCAGGTGACCAGTGAACCCAATGAACTTCGTACAGTGTCATCTCAAAACAAGTTTCTTAATCCCTGTCTGAAAACAATATTTCTTTTCACTAGCGAAATAAGACATTTGCATGATGACGCCATTTGACTACAAGTACCAGAATTCTTCAGGTTTTGCTTATCTCCTGCCCATTAGAGCTATTGTTACTTAAGAAAAGAAAAACAATGCAAACTGAATTCTGGTGGTTGTAGTCAAATGACGCCATCGTGAAAGTTGCATATTAGTAAGAATTTAAGTTAATTAATGTGTTAATTCCTAAGATTTTTTTTTCAAGAGGACTTAATTTTGAGAGTTCCAAGTACTAGTCAAAAAACGAGTTAAAACACATTAAAAGGTGAACTAAGATTTAGCAGGTTTTAGGATTTACGATTTTAGACAAGCCTATAATGACGTGGTGTGTGATAGAATAAACACAGTGCGAATTAATTTAAATCTGTTGATACTCTCGGAAGTATTTATCGCTGAATAACTATTTCATTTAAATTACGTTTCTTTTTTCGAAAAACACGTTGGCAGTATATTGTTGACTTTTAGTCTCTGATGGAGTCAAAATTTTTCACAAAAGTGGTAAATAGTCCAGGGCTTGATATGAACCGAATTCATATTCTATGAGTTTATACTCTGACGCTGATTGCCATATTTGAGGGTCTCCCAGTGTAATCGTGCTCCCGGGGGAATTAGCTCAAGAACTCAGACGAGATTAATTAAACACAACTATATTTAAATCTTTGACGAAAATGACAGCAATTTTTGACACACACGACCGACACGAACCCGCTTATCTACGTATTTCTCGTCACCAGACCTCCAAGTCCCATGATTCATTACACCAGGAAAGGGGGGGGAGGGGTGGGGGTTGGAGGAGGGGGTAGGGGTAGGGTCCTTGTTCCCCTGTTTCCTTTAAAAATTTGCTTGTGTTCCCTTGTTCCCGAAATTACTTCCAAGCTTGTTCTCGGTCTTTTGATCCCTAAAATGGTTTGTGTTTCTTTGTTTCCTAATTAAGATATTTTGTGTTTGTCCTGTTCCAGGACTTCCTCTTACCCGCTCCGAAAATGGGCCTGGAACCCAGGCAGAGACTCTCTCTTTTCCCGCCTGGGTTCCAGGCCCATAGGCCCCTTCGGAAGGTACCATAATACTCTTTGTTTGTCGCCCCAAATTTTTGAATAGGCATTGTTTCCAGTTTCTCTTGGGACTTAACAATGGTCCCAAGAGAAAACAAAAACAATGCTTAGTCAAAATTTGGGGGGACAAACAAAGAGTATTATCGTATTTCCCGAAGTAGGCTATTTGATCTGAATTGTGTATATCAGGTAAATTCGGACACTGCTTCCCAAGAGCAGCAATGACCTACAATGAGCTACAATGATCTACAATGAGCTACAATGATCTACATTGAGCTACAATGATCTACAATGACCTACAATGATCTACAATGACCTACAATGACCTACAATGAGCTAGAACGACTTACAATGAGCTACAATGATCTACAATAACCTACAATGAGGTACATTGTATGCTAAAATGAGCAAATGCCCGTAATGAGCTAAAATAAATGATAATTTGCAGCTCTGAGGGCACTGCAGCTGGTTGTATCATGTCTGCAGTACAAAGGTGAAAAACATTCCACTCTGCGCTTTGAACTGATCAAAACCTCGTTGCTGAGCAAGTTGAAATAGCCTGCGTAGCTGGTGGTATTGAAGGCGCGTGGAATAAAGTTTTGGCGGTGGAGCGGCTAATCTCGAGCAGCGAAGCCGCGAGAAATACAAAGTCCTCCTCCCCATTCTCCTCGCGGCTTCGCTCGCTTCCAGCGGCTCCGCCGCCAAAGCTTAATTCCGCGCGTCTGCAATACCGCCACTTTATTGCGACCAAAACTTTATCGCGCGCGCCTACAATACTGGCAGCTACGCAGGCTAAAGTTGAAACTTTTCATTGTGCACTCTGAACCTATCAACACACTGCGGGAAGAATAACTTATTTACATTGATTTATAATCTTCTCTTCATTTTTTTCTTGCTCTAATGAAGACTTTATCGTTGCCAAGCAAAGCCTTGATATTTGTACGTTTCAATTTATAATGGTAATTGAACTGAATGGAGTGCAATTTGGTCTGAAATCATAATAGAACGAGCGAGTTCAATTTGAAATCACAAGTATGATTTCTGACCAAAATTTCACGACATGAAGTTCAATTACCACTTTATTACATTCATTTAAAAATCACACGACAATATTATTATTTAATCACTAAAATACAGCTATTTAGTCAGTACCTGGTCAGTACCAATATTTCATTGATCCAGTTGGGAACAAAAGTTGCAATACAATGGATTCTTTGTCTTACATTTTCCTGCAATTTGATTGGTTACCTTAAACAAGCCTTGAAATCCGATCGGTTGTTTTTTCTAGTGTTCCATTCTTGTTGGCTAAGGGAATGGTGCGATTTAGAGCAAAAAATAGTGCGATTTGGGAACAAATTGCACTGCTGAGAGCCAATCCGATTGCAAGGATCACCAGTGATTTCTAATTGGATGTAATAAAGCTTTAAAACAAAGGAAAACCTCCCAAGGGTCTTTTAGCAGTTTATTTCTGCCTGTATGGCCACGCCCGTAAAGATTGCTGTCGTAATTTTGGCTGTCATTCAATAGACTAAAAGCGTTGCGTGACCACACGCAGAACGGATGTTTTGCGCTCACCAAACTCTTCACCCTGATCCTCTTTTGTCTTTCACTTTGATTGTAAGTCATTTAAGTAGGTCATTGTAGGTCAATGTAGCTGATTGTATCTCATTGCACGTCATTGCAGATCATTGTAGCTCTTTGTAGGTCATTCCTTGTTTTAGTATCTATTTGTGATGTATTGAAACGAGCAGTTTCAGAGTACAAATAGAGAACTAACCTCGTTTGTTTACTCACTTTGTCTTTGAAACATGAAGGGAAAATTAGTAAATGCTGATTGGCTGAGACAGGGCGTTTTTCCTTAATTTTAGGGTGCGTTCGATTGACCGTATTCCGGAATAGGAATACATGGAATAGAAGTTACGAATCCTTCGTTTTTACGGAGATTTCCATTGAGATTGTCAAACACCTTCTAAAATTCTATTTTAAACATATCTTTATTATCCTTGTTGCTTCAAATCGCCGGACATACCGTTTAAAATCATCACTCTACGGAATGCGGAATAGGGTCAATCGAACGCACCCTTACTAGTAATTTATTTCCCCGAGCAAAATCACTTTCATTATTTTCATGTAGCAAGTTTTTTTTGTAAGCAGGGTTGGTTTCATTGCTTTGGCGTTGTTGTACAAAAATGAAATTTCATTTAGCTGATTTGTTCGTTTTACAGCTCATTGACGCGAACTGAACACTGAAATGCGGGCAATAGGAGGTTTTCACGTGACGTCATCGCCGCCATATTGGTGGACGAAAACAAAAGACCTTTCATTAGCTTCATTTGTTCGTCCACCAGAAGTCGTACATGTCTCTATTGTTATTGGTGTCGCTAGAGGTTGGTTGAAAACGTCCTATTCCTGCAACCCCTGAAAATACGCGTGATATTAATCCTTAATTTTACGCGGCCTAATGCAATTACCTGCACAAATTTGGTGATATCACCCGGTGTTAAGCAGAGTGCGTTAAAATGCGTGCTTCACGTGAAGCTCGATTCTTTTTTCCTCTTTTAACCAATGATATTATTGCTTTGTGGGGCTGTCGTTGCCGTAGCCGTCGTCGTTTAAAGAGGATGAAACTGGTATTTGTCAGCAGTTCAAAGAGAATAGAAAGTAGCAACCGCGTTCCTAGGGTCTCTCTTCTCTGCCTCCATTGTCATCAACGACAATAAAGGCAGAGAAGAGAGACCCTGGGAACGAGGTTGTAGAAAGCAGGCGGACAACAAAATCATTGCTCTGTATTTTAAGGTAAAAATTGACTTGAATGCATAACGAAACTACCTACTGAATTGTTTCTGCTGTGGACTCAGATAATAATAATAATAATATTAATAATAATAATAATAATAATAATAATAATAATAATAATTTATATAGCATTTTCAATGCTTTACAGAATTAAAAAAATAATGATACTCATTTAAATGTTAAAAAAAAAGAAAAGAAAAGAAAAAAAAAGGTATTACAAATCAAAATATCTACGGAAAAGATAAGTTTTAAGAGAAGCTTGAGTTAACTGAGGCCGGACAGTTCTGAATATTTAGAGGCAAAGCCGGCGTTCCAGAGTCTAGGGGCTGCTGCACTAAAGCCCTATCACCATAATGTTTAGAGTTGGTTCTTGGTACAATTAGCAAGTTCTTGTCAGCGGAACGAAGTTTGCACGTTGGTTTGTATTTTTGTTAAAATGTCAGATATATAGTCTGGAGCCTCAGTATTTAATTAATGCCTTATATGTAATAAGTAGAATTTTAAAATCAATTCGGGCTCTGATTGGCAGCCAGTGAAGCGTTTGTAGTACAGGTGTGATGTGCTCCTGCTTCTTTGCGATACCCCTGCTCTTCTCAGCTCCAATTTCAACATCACTCGTATCTCGGAATACAGACCTCGAGTAAGGATAATCAGCTGCTTTTATAGCGCTAACCTTCACCCTTACCGTATTGCTGGAAATAGAAACCAAAGGCTTAGACCTAGAGGGACACTTCATGTTGTATTTCTGGACAAGAGCGTCTTTTTCGCGTGCAATTTTTGAAAACACACACGAATCTTCGGTCTGGGTGCAGTGCACCCTCCAAATCTTCAACGTGGCTCGGACGACACAGTGTCAGTTTCGAAAAATTACAGTAACACGAACGAATGGGTCAAAAGTCCCCGAATTACCAACGAATGTAGCTCATTACTTTTGACTCAACCAAACGAAAGGACAAAAACAAACAAACAGGAATCTAAGAACAAATAGAGAGGCAGGCGACGAATATGGGTGAGAAAAAGAGGAAAGTAAATGATCTGGTGGAAATCTGCCGTGGTCTATTTCCGTCTTGTTCAGTGCTGTCTTGTTTAACGCGATTTACATTTGATATTATCACACTTTCCGATAAGGATTCCGGAAATTAATAAGTCAAGCCTCGAACAATTTTAATTATAAATCAGACTAGCACATTGACCCGTTTGCTAGCGATATTCACTGTTTATAAACAATTCTCTTGACAAGCACAGAACAAAAGACACTTTGTTTCGACAGCCAATCTTGAGATCTCTGGTTGGCACATTAACGACAATAGGTGACTTAACGGTGAGCAATGAGCTTGCGGGAAATGTAGTTGTTATTCATATATCGAAAATTTAGATCGGAAAGCAGTGTATTGTGTAATCAAGACGTGGATTAAGACTTAAGACACGAAAAGGAAGTGGGACATACTTGAAAGTGACTAAATTAAAGTCTATTTGCCTTACCGAAACCAACTGGAAGGCTCAGTAAAGAATTAATGTTTTTTTTTTCGGAAAACAACGAAAGCTCCCTCCTCCTGACACTGGGGTGAAAAGGAAATCAGTTGTCAATCGCTACCTGACAATTTCCAGATTAATTTCGATTTGATTTCTTCACTGTATTCATGAGTGTCTGGCCTGGCCTGGTTTGTCTAAATGCAAGTTTTAACAGTAAAGCATACCATCAGAGAACATTTTTAACCGATAACTGTAATTCATCTATCGAAGAAGGCTAATGGTCTTTTTGTGCCTCGTTCTTCAAGCTACTCAACGGAAAGATCTGCGATTGATTTCCTAGGCAGCGTTCATACCGAGAAAAGTGTAATTTTAACATGCGAATGCCGAAAGCCCTCTTTTATATATAACCGTGCACACTGAAACGATGAAAAACGGATTTCCACGGAAACGGAGGTTTTCGAAAACGCTTTTGAAAGTAGAGACTTTTGAAAGCGGAGGTCTTTCGCTCTAGTGTGGACTCCGAAAACGGGGCTTATAATCTTATAATGTTATGCCTACCTCACAGTTTCCATCGAATAGTCGTAAAGAAAGTCTGGTGACAAAAACACGTCTTTCGATCTCCGTTTTCAGTCTCTGGTGTGGACAGCCGAATACGATGTGAAAATGCTAGTGTGGACGTAGATCTTCTTATCCGTTTCCAGGGAGCCGGAGGTTTTCGAAAACGCATTAGTGTGGACGGGCCTTAAGACTAGAAGAAAACATCGACTATCCATCGAGGGATTAATTAAGCCTATTCAAACCATTGTTTGGAATACCTAAAACTAAGAACAAATGACATGTCTAAATGATGCAGGAAAAACCGAACGCATGAATTCGCGAAACTTGCAGGAACCTATCATGACCTATGTTGCATGAAGCCGCTTCCTTTTGAAAAAAGATCATCATTGTCTCACCTGGATTGGAGGACCCGTACAGGATTTTTTCAATGCCAAACTTAAGCGGTTCTTGGAGCTTTGGCTTTTCTTCCATCTTCGTCATCCATTCTGTCCACTGTTTTTGCGTGCTGCGCTCTTTTGAAGTTTCTGTTGATGTCGTCGGAGTGACCTTCCAAGTGGGTACTTTTGCACATGACGGCAGCTCAGGATGTGAGACCGACGCTAATTCAAAGCCGTGTGAGAGAGGGATTACGTTTTGAGCTGGTACACAGAACGTACAGGAGCAATAAATCATCGCTAACGGTGGTATCGTCGATCAGTTGTAACGAATGAACCGGCTCCTTGAATTTAACAGACCTCCCACACTCACAAATTCTGGACCTATATTCAGTCTGCCACAAAAGGCGTGAATTAACCGCTGAAAAGCCACCTGTCGATAGCAGTCTTCGCTATGGCGGGGCACGCAATCAAGTGTCAAAATTTGTCGGCAACATTATGAAGAACTTGAAAGTTATTACCGGCCAATGAAGAACTTTCGACACGAATTTAGAGCAACTGTGGGTGAATGGTTTCACTGTATAATACGAGCACTTTCAAACAGTGGAAAGAAAGACATTGGTCAAGACTTCTCAGACTCCTTGTTTTAGCACTCTAAGTTTTTAAAACATGTTCAATGTGTGGAGTCCAAAGGCTTCCGTGCAAGGAGGCATTTAATTTCTTCTTATCTTATGATGGACTATAATAATTACTAATTTCCTTTCATAATGGTATTTTTGTTTGCATGTGATCCCAGTTCGCGATAACTGAAGGCCACGCCTAAGGGTCAAGAACATTGATTGGCATATTTTCGTCCGAGCTGATTGCATATCACGCAAATGCAGTGGTGTGTGGTAGCGGGTGGTCAACAGGACAAATCAGGTGTTATAAATACGAAATAACAACATTTTAAAGTGGTTCTGGAAATATTAACGTGCTTCCACTTTCATATTTACTTATGATACGAACATCCACTCTTAAAAAACAATGGTTACTCTTAGTCTCGCTATAATGCAAGTTCTTCGATCTCATCTATTCATAAGATAGTTTAACCTCATCAAACGCAAGCACACAAGTCTATTCCACGGCGTTCCACGAAGCTGCTCGTGAGGAAATCGACACTCACACAAACGCGCGTGGGAAACGCGAAGTACACGTCAGAAAACACAACTTCGTCACAACTTTCAACAACTCTTCATACCAAATTGCACACTTTCACTTTGCGTGCGTATCTTGCGTCAAACGGTTGAAGCAGGAAACTGTGGCAACAACAGAAGTCAAGGCCTCATTAAGAGCTTGAGTACATAATCTAAATTGTCCTTCGATCCTGACATAATAACTTAAAACGAGCTATTTACTGAGACAGAATCAGTCTTTTTTGAGTATTTTCGGCGATTCCTTGGTCGTCGATGAGCACAAATCTGTCAATGCATCTTTTCCCTCTTTCTCTTCTTCTAAATTTGCTACTTCCTCCTTTTCTTGCACTTCCTTGGCTTCTTTTAACGCTTCTTCTTTTTGTTTTTCTTCTTTTTTCGCTGCCTCATGCCTCCATTTCGTTCTTCTGTTCTGAAACCAAACTTTCACCTGTGTTTCGCTCAAACCCAACATGGCGCCTATCTGAAGCCGTTCTCTCTTAGTCACGTATTTGGTTATCTGGAAGCGTTTTTCCAGGCCCCTCCGCTGCAATTGCGTGAAGACTGGGCGACACCATGGGCGAGTGGAAGTGCGCACGGGCGAAGGGAAGGGTTGACGAGCAATGAAACTAAGTTCTTGATTGGACGGGAATTGCTCATGAACTGAGATGTGGTCTGAAAGATAACGCAGAAGGCATTTCATTAAAACTGTGAACAGTGGACCATACCACGCAGGCGACATTCATGTCATTCTTGTCGCGTGAGACCGCGATTCTCTCGGCCAGCGTCGAGAAGCCAAATTAGTGAGTCCTGGATTGCGCAGTCTCGGAAATTTATAACAAAGATGATACAAAACTAGCTAATAATAATAACAATAATAATAATAAGAAGAAGAAGAAGAAGAAGAAGAAGAAGAAGAGGAAGCAGAAGAAGAAGAAGAAGAAGAAGAAGAAGAAGAAGAAGAAGAAGAGGAAGAAGAAGAAGAAAAAGAAGAAGAAGAAGAAGAATCAGGTATTTAGTAACTGGCCAGAGGTCGTTATTTGCAGCGCTAGCGCTGACCGGAAGAATCGCGGGAGAAGCATGGTCCCCGGTTTAATCACCGGTCAGCCCCGGGCTTGCTTTGGCCCGTACTGCTTTGCGCCAGTGTCCAAGCATACAGCTGCTCCAGTCAGTGATTCTACACTAAGATAATGCCTTCCACAGCATATCTTTAACTTCGTTTTCACCTTAATCCTTCGTTTTTGGGAGCAAATACCTTTCAATCCAGATCAGTTTGACAGGCTGCTCGACACTCATATTTCTGTTTATTAAATAAAGTAGTTTTTAAGGGAAAACAAAGCTGGATTTGGCCTTGTTTTAATGCAAAAATCCCAGCTTGTCTTTAACAATTGTATGCAATACAAAGGATTCGAATCATCCGGCTTATACTTTTTGACATTGACTTCCGGCCAATCAGAACTACAATAGCCTCTGTGGGGCGCTTTATGACCTCATGGTACTTCACTTAACTCCGAATTGGAAATCGTCCAGCGACCACGGTGAAAATAACAAACTAGAAATTTCCCCTGTCAGTGCTCAAAATGTTATTTGTTTAGCGACGGTTGTTAGGAGCCAAGGCTATTCAGGTAAAAGCAAGTGCTTTCAAGTAGTATACATATATAAGGTGAGCGTGAATTTAACTTCCGGTCCTGCGCTCGAAGGGCGGAAAAGCCTTGAAGCCTCTCCATCTCTTGTCTTCTCGTAGAGCACCCCGGGAAGCCTTCTTGGAGCTACTCTCTCTCTCTCTCTCTCTCTCTCTCTCTCTCTCTCTCTCGTATCACTGTTATCGAGTCGCACCATGCATGCTGAACCAATCATAGTTGGATTCGTGAGGCCGAGAGCCAGACAACATGTTCCATGCATGGATGAGGTAAGCCTTACTCTCGTACCCAGATCTCACTCTGTCACTGGAAATGTGAGTATGACCGTGGGAGATCTGTGTACGAGATTAGGTAAGCCTAGCTTACCGCGCGAACTCACGAAACACAAAGCACAAGCTTCGGATAGGCTCATATCATATTTCTGCACAATGCAGCTCACCCAAAGGCTATAATTTTTCCATTTATTTCGACTTCGACCGCCAAAGCAATTTAGTATGAGTCTGAGAATACTTCCCATTTCTATGCCACAGTTCTGAGCTAACCACAAGACAACACATATCTCCATACGACCTCTGGTGACATGTCAATGTGGTTTTAGGCATCATCTTTTAATAGTTTCCGGCTCCAGTAACGATAAAAATTGGCTCCAAAGATTGAAGTAAATAACTGACCTCTTAATCAGCGCTAAAAAGTCATTTTTGACGAGTTTTCAAGAAAAGATGACGTGAGGAGTTTAGTTGAAAATCGTTGGAGACAAAGCCTTGCCCAAAAGAAAGCCATAATTATAAGTACTTGAAGATTTAGCTGTATTTGAGTTAATAAAATGTCGCCGCGTCTGGCCGAATTCTATATCATTGATCGCTTTACCTAGATGAGGCTTGATGGATGCAAAACATCGTACTGGTTCCCGGTCGAAGGCATTGCTTTTAAAATGCAAAGCTTTTATGATCGTGACTCGCAGATAAACGCATAATTAAGTTAGACACGGATGTAGAGAAAAATTGACGCTTGCAATTCATTTAGCAACTTAAAACTTTGGTAGTTTCAAGTATTAATTTTGTTGAGAGCATGGAAACAGCGCCAGAGTTCACACTTCTCCAAAGTTCTCGATAATACAAATTAACAATTTTATACTGAAAACCTTTAAAAAGCAAACAAAAATAATGAACATGTCCCTCCACCATAAGAAAAGTGCTGCAGCCAGCGATCTTCATCGATGCGAGCGCCGGCCAGTGGAAATCCCAACTGGCTAAAGCAAAGTCTCTGCACTGATATATGTGATGCTTATCTTACACCTTGTGAAATAAAGGAAAGATCAGACTCGCTCAAGGGAAAAGGTTTCCCAGATTTCTAATGTTTGTGCTTTTTTCATGCCAGCTCCCGTGTGATGTTACTTACGCTAATGCGAGTACAGGCGTCCCTCGAATTTCACCGATCACGTCCCCAGAATTAACGTCACTATCTGGGAATGCCCTTCCCGTGCTTATTTTTCAGTTTTACTCAAGTGTGAGCCTGTTTTGATTTTTTTTTGTTTTAACTTAGCATTACTTTGACATTTATGGATGTAAAAACAGAGATCTTTCCTCGCCTTTTCGTCCTTGGCCGTTACTGACACTCAATCGCATTCGCTTCTCTGCAGAAGCCATAGGAAATCAAGAGATAGTGGTCATGTACCACTGAAAGTCTTCAAAACTGCAACTTGAAGTAATTAATAGTGCTGGAGACGTTACAATCATCGCACGGAATTATTTGTCGATGATTATCTTATCAGTACCATTCAGGATATCTTTGTGGCCAGTTTTTTCGACTCATTTCAATATTTTATATCTCGTGTGATTCCCAGTTTGCAAAGTTCCCTGCAAACTTCGTTACGGTCAAGACCAAACAATACAAATACGAGGATTAAAACGAGCAAAGAAGACATTCCTTAAACTTTAAAACCATCGTCTCATATTATTTACGAGACCAGCCCCACAGACTGAGAGTATGGGTCGACTCGTACATACGCGAGCAGGGGAACTTCATCTAAACTTCTGGATATAGTTGGAAACGATTGTTCTCACTGAGTTTTGTCTCAGAACAGTTTTAACTGTGAACTTGCATGATTTGTTTGAGATCGTACATGTTGCGACCCCAGCAAGTTAATCAAACGAAGACGCTATTAGGTATGAAAAAATATTTTCCGATAACCTTGGCACTTTCTGGAAGCTAAAGATCAACATACATGCTTATATTCTCAACTCATTTCTGCGCACCAAAGGAAGAAAAGTATGACGTTAGAGACCAAGAGCCCAATGGCTTGTTATCAAATAGTCGCTTCATTTATCAGGCTTGACTTTTCGAAAATCTCTGGTTGTCCTTGTTCAGACACAGGGGTGATACAATGCAATTTATTAGGTCATATGTAAAGAATTGTTTTTCAGTTTCTGTTTTTGTTTTAACGAAATAGCTGGACATGATATTGTAGTGCACGGTTTGTAGGCTTTTGTGCACTCCTTGAGAGAATTTCGCGAACATGATTTTGCAAACTCAGTTGCATGTAATAGCTATCGATTTCAATGGGCGAAAACCATTCTGTATTATTTTCCCATGAGAGATTTAAGATAAGCCTGACCTTTTTTTCTTGACAAGAGGCTCAAGAAAATAATGCGGTCATTGGTTAGATTTGCCAACCCATTAATTCCCCACCGCTGTGCGTCACTGCAGAGATTTTTGTAAGCTTCAGTAGTTTCATTTTCTCCTCTTGTAAAAACGCGCAATTCAACGGCCTTCCTTGCTCAGGACATGCAAGTTTCATGCAGGACTAAGGTGCGAGAGTCTCGTTTTTCAATGATATGATTTTTAGGCGTAAGTGCTTCCAAAACGCTATCTGTTGATAACGTGAACACAACCGATGCCATACAATGCACTGAATTAAAACCTGAGATTTGTGCGATTACCAGTAAAATGTTTTAAACAGATTTCATTTGAATAAGGGATTACGTTAAGTATCACTTTGCAGTACGCATTTAATAACTTTTCACACGCAATTTTAACTGGTTACGAGTGGAACCTGTCGAAAATGGGCGTGGCCCAACCACCGCTCGTTGTTCATCGTTTACATTATTCCATCATTCTGCCATTATTTAATTAAAAATCGATGTCCGTCTTGAGCATTTTATCTTGGTTATAAATCGTTTTCCTATGCTGACGTTTGTTAACTTTATTTCCCCTGTCTGATTTGAAATACATCGCTACGTCAGTGTACGAAAGCGAAAGTTACATTTCGGTGTTAAAATGAATTTTAAACCAGCTCTTAAAGCAAAGAAAGGTTGTCGTGACTTCGTTATCAGGGCATCTCCTATCGAAGAACATTTGCAAAGACGGCAATAACCACAGATGGGTGTGGCCAGGGAAATGAGCAAAGAGGTCGAGTGCCAGGTTGACCATCTGAGCGAGACAATACCTTGCATTTTATTACGCAATCCAACTTGCGAAATCCAGGCATCATAAAATTATGTTTGTTTAACTCCAAGAGGTCGCAGATTATGCTGTTTTATCACTTTAAATTTGTTGATTAAAGCCTATTGGCGTTTTTTAGGGGGTACTGGAGGGCAAAAAGGAAAAAATCGTTAAATCTTTTAAGAATGTATTGGATAAGAACAGTCATGGAGCACCAGTTTTCATTATCGGGCACTGTCTTAGCATTCTTTCTAGTAAGTCGCTATTATCTAGACAGCTGTAAATAGATAAATCACATAAATAAACAAAAAAATAACATAAAAACTGTAAACAATTTTCGTAGTGAACAACAACAGAACACTCACAGCACTTGAATCACTCGAAACTGAATTCCAAATTATTCTTACACGCAAACAACCAATTTGGTTCTTGCTATGAGGTACCCCATAGTGAATGCTTGTCAAGTTCGTAAAAATGGTTTCGCTTACTATTGAGTTGCAGTAGCAAACAAGAAGACGGACCATAAATTTATCTCGACACACAATTATTTATTGTGTTCCAGAGATATTCACGATATATGACGAATGGAATGTGGCCAGGGAAGCCTCTTGCCTTTTGCTTGCTTTTATTGCTTTCAGTGTAAAGGCTCCGAGGATAATTGCAATGTGAAACGAGAGTTTAATATCAGAGAGCGATACAAATGTCGACAGCAGCCAAGAAGCTGTTTTTGGTCATGAGGTGAATGTCACCAGGGAACACACCCGGGGGCGGGGGGGGGGGATACTTTGCAATTTTTGCTGGATATGTGCCGCTGGCCCCCTACCCCATTATAGTCTATTCTGTGGCCAATCATAGACCCCATCTTAGTCACTTTTGAGCAAATGTCATTTTCGCTATCCCAAGTTAGTCACTTTTTGATTATGCCTCTAGCTTATAAATCCTTTTAAGTAGGTCATCCTTAAACGAATTGATACGTTTGTTAAATTGAATGTAGAACACTTTACTTTTCACCTTTCAAACATTCTGGTACATTTGCTAGCCGTAAATATTTACAAACGTACCGTACCGAGCCGACTGTTAAATATTAAAACAACAGCACGAACTATTTTTTAACCGCGGATCTTCCTATTTTTTAATCTCTGCTTACCAGAATTTTCTTATCCTAGAAATCCCGAAAATGTGTAACCCCATTCTAGTAACTCTACTTAAAACGTAACTCCATTACAGTCAATCCAGTCGTGAAAATGCGACTCCATCCAGCGTCACATCCTCATTAGCCTCTTACAAGGAAGTACCCCCCCGCCGGAGAGCACAATGGATTTATCAGAGGGTTTTGGAAGTACGTCGGCATGCATTTCAGACCAACAATCCAAAAAGCAAACTCCCCTCCCCTCCCTCTCAATGTTTCTTTCCGGTTGTCCTCACAACAGTTTTAAAGTGGTTAATTAGACTTTGTTCAAATTATCGGCAGCATAGCTGGGGTAGATTATCCTTAGACGCAATTATAAGCTTAAGGCTTCACTTTGGATTCTTTTCAGTGTCAAGGGTTGATGAGGGCGAGAATCCATGGACTTATTCAGTAGTTTGCTCTTTGCCAAAGATAAACACAGCTACTAGAATAATATGACGATAGGACCAGCCTCAAATTCACATGTCACAAACACCCGCCGGGTTCAGATGCAAATAAAATGTGATATTTATTTAGATTCAACTGAAGGAGATATGGTCCTAGTCGAAATGAACTGAACAATATCTTCCTTTATTTATGGTCTGTTTTTTTGTCAGACTGGGATTTGCTTTTGTCAGGTAAAACTGTCGAAAGGTTACCACTTTAGCCACAAATCCGTTTTCAGTGATGTCATCGACAGTATTCCAAATTGTTTTCTTGTTCGACGGGTTTTGGCACTCAACAATCCATTTCGTTAATTTCCATAAAAAAAATATATCACTTCCCCTCCAAATATCGCGAAATACCATCGTAAACAACACAACGCCAATCCATGAATTATAGCGGGTGGTCTGGCATCGTAAGGAAAATAAACAGAATAACAGTATAAAAGTATTACAAATAAGTAATCCCCACATTGTCTCTCGGATTAAATTTCTTTGATACATGCTGTTTTATGATTTATGGTCATAATGCACTTAAAAATGTTAAAGCTATTAACACATTTTCTGGCCATATATTACTAAACCGACACCAGCTGCACGTATTTTGAAGAAGTCTTACACAAAATGTCACTCAATATATATTACAACTGAACTCTAACTATAGCCGGAGTATCCTACTGGGACTTATAAGGACTATAAGAGTATCACTAGACAAACAAACTGACTATGAAATATGAAGTCTTGTTTACACAGCAAAACCGCAATATGATAATTTATGAGGTGCCAAAATGCCTTTGAATCGTACGAGAAAAATCGCAAGTTGTTTCAAGTTTATTTACAAGTTAGAAACAGGGTAACTTTTCGGAAAGGTACATGTCTGTACTTAGATCTCCTTCTTGGCACTATTTGTCAGCGCTCCTACCCTTTTGTTTGGGTTTAGCACTGGATCACGCGAAATTGAATTGGTTACCATGACGTTTTGTTCGTTGTTGGGGTCGTAACTCAAAAGAAACCAAAAGAAATGAGAGCTTAAGTTGGGGAAGTCGTTTTAATTTCGTTGAGTGTGAAACTGAAAACAGTGACGAAAAACAAGAATGTTCTTGCCAGTGGTTGGCAGATTGCTAGCGTTCACAGTTTCAGTTGCGTGCAGAAGCAAATCTGAAAAAATCCAAAGCAAGATCAAAGTTTTAAGGAGACTGCAAAAGGTGTCTCGTAGAAATTCGCTGCATTGCTTTAGGGAGGAATATCAACCTGCTTTCGTGGGCATTTCTAGGTTATCTGAAGACGTTCTTCCGTCTTTCGGAAATTGCTAACACAAACAAGTACACGAGAAATGGAGATTATCCCGGTTAACATTGCTAGCAGATTGCGAATGCAACCCTAAATTAATGAAAAATTACTTGATTTGTACTACACCTAATCAAACTCAGAAAGAGTGACTTCATGTCGTCAGAAAAACGTGAAGCAATAATAGATCAAATCAATGGATAGAAACACGGTTGGAGGGCAGGCGAAACAAAGCGAAGGTATCCCGAAAAAAAGTCAGCTTCCAGAAATGTTAATTAGTGAGACTGAAGGATTATTTTAACGTCAAATTCTGTTTCCAGATGGGTTTTAGTTAAAAAACTCACCTAGCAATTCCGTCATGACCTTTTTCCAAGCTTTGCGAGCCCCCATCCCATACAAGCATTCTTCAAACCTTCTTCTTTATGCATAGTCCATGGATTACAATTTCTGTGTGATCCTTAATCGTCGGTACATTCAAGAGTAGTTTTCAGTTCAAGATATACACAAAAATCGAAGTTAAATGTCCTCCGAACAGTAAGGGTTTAACACAGCAAAAAAAGTGACTCCTACGAAGTTAACAGATAAAGACTCACGAGTGTCGGTGATGAAGAACGTCGATCATCGTTATTTGTTCCGATATGTTCCTTCAAGGCTACTTGAACGGCAAGAGTGCAAACATCGTTTGGTTATTGAACGCCTCCGCAGGTTTTCAATCTGACATTTCAACCCTATTATTTGTCAGCTACTAAAGCAATTAACACTTGCGACTCGCGCACCTCGTACGTTCTTGCTAACAACATTGCGCGCGTTTGAGCTCGGTGCAATAAATCTGTAGTTGCTTTAAAGCGTCGCGACTAGCAGGTTCTTGGGATCAAAAATGATGTTTTACGGAGGCTTTTTGTCACGACTTCATTGTCCTTGATGATAATATTCTTTTTCTCGGAAGTTATGAAATGAAGTACTGAGCGCTCCATTAGCAGGGTTAGTCAACAAGGTCGAAGTCATGTAACGGACCTTGACCACAGTTCCTCACACTTCCTGCTAGCTCACTCGTACAACGAAACGAGCTGGAAATCCACAGCTCTGACCAAAGATCAAAAACAGTGAGAAGAACATTACCGCGCAAATGGTAAACGTAAGTTATCTTATCTCAACAAAGTTATGGGTTTCGTTAAAGGATAAGAAAAACAAATCAAGTTGATCGCGAATGCTGACTCGAGATTACACAAACCGCAAACTGTTCAAGCGGTTAACAATCGCGCAAGCAATTTATCAACTGAGGAAACATGTCTGTAAATTAAGAGGTGTTTTTCTCTTCTAAGAGCTGGTTTCACATTCCACTATCATCCCACATTTTTCGTACGAATACCGATGGGTTCCATCGACCTCCCCAAAAATTCAGATGACCGTTAACTTACATGATCCATCGGAAAGACGGCGAATTGTTCGCATGAAAGACTACAATGACTAGGAAAAACAGTGGAATGTGCTTTTATTATAATAACGGTTATAACATCAAAATGCGCTGATCAGTCAATTGTTTGAGAAATGATCTTGAGTCATTTGTGAATCTCTATCTGAAGGCATGAAAGAGAGAATCTTTCGGGAAAATCATTGAACAGTCAATTCGAACGCCAAGTATGACCGTTAACGGCGGATTTTGTTATTTTACTATCAACGCGTTGTATTTACCCCTGCTCAAGCCACTTACCCGTTCGCGATGGTCTCCCATAAAGTATATTTTCAATTCCAAACTTGAGTCTTCGACTAGTGGTGCATTCTTCGGCGCTAGGTTCGCCATGTACGTTGTTCAGCTCTCTGTGTGTGGGCGCGTTGTCCAAACACGTCCCGTATTCGGATGCTGTGGTAGGAAGTGGACAATACCATGGTGCATAAGCATCGGAACAGTGCAACACGGGCACCGAAACGCAGTTGCAGTACAACAAGTGGGGTGAGCTAAGCATTCTGTTCTCGACAGACGGGTCCTCGAAACTCTGGTGTGCTATTGCAACTCCGTCAGTATATAACTCTACTTACAGACCTCCCATATTACAAGATAAAACCCTAGCAAGATTTGCAACAAATAGCTCTTATCTCTAGCATCAACGTCTGCTTGAGGATATTAAGTCTTTTATTATTGTGTCACGAGAATTTTGAACGCTGACTCGATAACCGGATTTGACAAGCTTGTTGAAGTTAACACGCGCTACACAAATTGCATGAAATTTACTTTTTATTGCGTTCACTTCTTGGAAAAGGATGTTTTCGTGATCCATTACATAAAAAAGGTGTTAATTACTGGCGTTGTGCACTCAACGACTGCCACCCATCGGGGTCTGTAGTTTGTAAATCGGTTCTTTCGCCATCTGGACCCGCCCTGACTAATCAATCGACAGCTTTGTTTTCTCTGGCTTATATCAATCACATAAAAACCTCTTTATTCATGTTTTCAAAGGGTCATATTTTATGAGTATCATATTTAGGTGTTGAAGAATCACTTCTGATCTTCAGCTGACGGCAATCAAATCCAAGCACATTTTACGTTCACAAATTCCCAAGCCATGTAATCTAATTTGGATCGTAAGTATTGCTCGATAACAATCAATCGAAAAGCATTCATACGATTTATACTTGTCGTGCTGAGACATTTCTTGTAGCTGAAGTACTTAACGGTATTTCTGGTCCTCCATGATCAATGTGGAACACATTGGCGTTCATTTATTTTGATTTCAAGTTTGATAAAAGCGGCGCCATAATGTCAACGAAGTCTCCTTTTCACGAGACAATAACCACGAGCCATTTATCTTGAAGAAAAAAACTGTTTTGTTTTTTAGTAATAATTCTAAGAGTATAAAGGTCAAAGAAAACAAAAAGTAGCTTCCCATCGCCCTTTCTTCTTTTTAAGATGTTTAAAGGATTTGTGATAAATTGTCATCATGATAGCGCGATGGATTAGTTCTTCGAGGACGTTTTCCAGGCAATGAGTTGAACCGGGTGGAAGGGGTGGGGGGGGGGGGGGTACTTCCTATTATATGGAGTAATGGAGATGTGCCGCTGGATGGGGTCGTATTTTCACGAATGGGCTTGCAGTCAACGGAGTTCCCGACAGAATTTCTAGAATGGGGTCTCAAATTGCCGGGATTTTGGGGGTAAGAAAGTTCTGGCTAGTTGGATTTAAATTGGAAAGATTCGCGATAAATAAAAGTTGTTACAGAAAGAACTGTAGCGCAGTTGATTTAATAATTACTAGTCGCATTACATTCCCTTTTGAAATTACAATTGAAAAGCTATATGTAAGCTTTATGCATAAACAAAAAGTGACTAAATTGATGCCTACACGAACGAGTTAAGTGATAATAATAATAATAATAATAATAATAATAATAATAATAATAACTGAAGGAAATCGAAAAGAAAAGCAAGTACAAAGACCTAGAACTAGAAATACAGAAATATGAAAAGCGATGTGAATCCCTGTGGATGATGTGGAAAACACCAAGAAAGTATGAGAGAGATCTACTGTGATAGAAATTCAAAATAATCTTTTTCAGTCTTACCAGAAATAACACACAAACAACGAATGCAGAAGCATAGGAAACGTCAAGTAAAAGATAATTACAAGGATGCGTTTATATCTGATGTTCGTCACCGCTGTTTGTGTGTTATTTCTGATAAGAAATTCAAAAGATCTGCGTGCTGGGATCTGCGCGAATCCTCAGACTGGTGCTTAGTGTCTGAACAGAACGATTGAATTGAGTGACTGACGCCCCAGGTGCATAGTTTGCGCCCGGCCGGATGCACAAAAAGAACACCGGCAAAGACTGTGATGGAAGAAACAATACTACTACCAACACCACTACTACTACTACTACTACTACTACTACTACTACTACTACTACTACTACTACTACTACTACTACTACTACTACTACTAATAATAATAATAATAATAATAATAATAATAATAATAATAATAACAATAATAACAATAATAATGATGATGATAATGATCAGCTATATTTTGCACGGAGGCCGCGAATAGGGACAATGTACAGAACTAATCAAGTCAAACGATTAATAGCAAATTGTAGGTTGGTTTTTCAAGAGGAAAGGAAAAATGCCGGAGTACCCGGAGAAAACCTCTCGAAGCAGAGTAGAGAACCAACAAATTCACCCCACATGTGACACCAAGTCGGGACTTGCAAGAAACGCCCCCTCCCCCCCCCTCCACTTTGGTTTTGGATCCTGCTCGCGTTCAAAAACTGACCAGTAGGCCCCAGAGGGCTGGATCGCAGAGAGCATAGGGTCAAAGATCCACTCGTTGGAGACCAAAGCATGTGTGAATTCTTCATATTGACTGTGCAAGACATTAGTTAAACCTTG
>NC_090876.1:48696895-48706895 GCF_036669935.1 Montipora foliosa
TCTGGGTGCTCGACGTACGAAACAATGAAATAGAGAGAAGTAAAATTTCCTTTGCCTCGTTAAGAATATAACATTCAAGGTAAGTTGGTAAACTTTTCATTCTAATCCAGGATAGAAAGCAATCGATTGACAACAATAACAGACAAAAAAGCCATAACAAATACAAAGGAATGTTCCAACGGATTCATAAGTTTAGAAGCAGGTAGAGATGATGGATCAGTTGTGGCGGCCTTGTTGGTGAAAGAGTCAAAGGTAATGTCATCTTTAATTCTCAACCACTTGGAACGAGGGCTCGAAGCCAACGTTGGTATATTTAAATTGCAAATAACGCAGTGCGACCGACAATTTCTGGATTCCTTTCATCGATCTGTTACTTGAAAATATCACGACAGGTAGCCATTGTACCTCTTTCAAAACAATTATTAGTAAAACTTTAATATCTTTTAACTGAATTGCAGGTCTTGCACCATGTTACTTGAACGGTATCCTCGGAGTCGACGCCGTTGGATTGTGGGATGCATAGCAGTGAGCATTGCGGTGATGGTTATGTTACTTACCCCTCCCTCCGGGGTGGTGAGTATGATCTCTTTAGTCACCTTCGTTGCCACGGTCTTTCGCACTCTTGGAGGGGAGATGAACGACCCTGGGAACAAGTTTACCTTTACAGTTTGATTAAAATAACAATATCCATGCCGCCTCGAAGTCTACTGGTATCCGTTTAAGCCTGGTTTTCAGTAGCGACGCAAGCACAATTGCTCTTATTTCACCGTGAAAACGGAGTTGACGCAAGCATAAGCCCAAGCGCGAGTACAAGCACAACGATCAGATTTTTTCCTTTTCCTTATGCTTGCGTCGTGTGAAAACGCTGGAAAACGAAACGCAGCATAATCACAAGGAAATTTTAGGAGCCTAGCACCTTCGTATTTAAGTTTTTTAATTATTCCTAAGCCTTATGAATAATTATTTAGACATAGAAGAAGTTCTAACAACAGTACCTTGCTTAGTTATCCGAACATTAAGCCCAAGGCTACTCTCGGTAAAAGGGCCTTAGTGTTCGCCGTACCTAAGTTATGGAAGGCTCTGCCGAGACTTATCAGGGAATCCACTTCTATTGACACTTTTAAGGGAAAGTTGAAGACTCACCTTTTTGAAAAGGCATTTTTAGCTTAGAATATTTCTTAATTTTAGCCATAAGTTTTTTTATTCTATATATCATCATTTTATTATTATTATTATTATTATTATTATTATTATTATTATTATTATTATTATTGTTACTATTAGGACTATTAGGATGGCGCATTTGAATATATTTATATAGATATTTGCGCCTTATAAGCCCTTAAATTAAATAAATTAAATTTGCTACGTCTGTCCAATTAAAGCACTCGTTCCAGATTCCTCGCGTCTGAGCATTTGAACAAGGCCACGTGTGTCAGGGCTGATGCCGTGGTTGATTTTGAAGCTAATATGTCGATGCAGGAGCTCATCATTGTCTCCTGGTCGACGTTCGTTTTCAATAGCATAAGCTACTGATGCTTGTGCTTAGCTTGTACTTGAAAACCAGGCCTTACGTTGAATACTGGCGTTTTATGTGCTTTTGTCCAACATTTATCACACCACAACTCGATTCCCGGAACATACACGACGTCACGGTAGCATTTGTTGCAAAAGAGAGCTAATTTGTAAGTAGTGGAAGCGGAAACAGTAAGTCAAAAAGCGCGGGTGTTATCTGATGAACTTACGGCGCCGCTCTACAATCAGTTTGCCAACCTCTGAAAAAACCAATTTGAAACGATCAAAATCAAGAATTTGGAAAAACGTGAGATGACGACGGTGAATCTTTTGTTCTCTTTTTTTTATTATTTAAACAATGTTTAAACAATGTTTATCAACTTGCATTAAGAATACCTTGTCTACCAATGTTGCTCCCTTAGTGAACTCAAGGGCATTGTGATCGAGTGCATGGTACTGCATGGGGTTGGGCTCTGCCTTATCCACGTTATTCCCACCATCTTTTGCTATTTCTTTCTTTTGTGTCGCAACGAACTTGTAATTTATCCGTTATTGGTCTGTGACGTAAAAGTAAGCGGTAACAATGATCTTTTTATTAGGTTAACTTATTTTTGGGACAAGATGTTTACTGGACGAAAAGAAATACCGAAGAAATTTTGGGTAGGTACCAGCCAGAATTCGACATTTTATTTTTAACTCTTTAAATACCTCATAGCAATACGTGGTAGTCGGTCTATTTCTAAAGAACAAGCGTGATGTGTTAGCCAAACCGGGTTGGTGTTAGCGTGTGTCACCTTGCATTTTTTTTTGTTGTTCTATTTCATACCTATACGATCAATCTCTATGTTACTCGGTCTGTATGTCTATTTGAATGCGGCTAGGTCCGTGCGCCAAGACCGAGGGTCAAATATTTTCCAGTCCGGCCCGACCTAAATTCAGTCGATAAGCATTTTATCATATGGGCTCTTTACACTATTTAAGGACGTTCGCGCGAAAATTTTTCAACATTGATTTTTTTCTGAAACTTTTACCACTGTAAGATGATGAGTTAGTTATGTCAGAAATGTAAAAAAAATGGGGGTTCACCTACTTCGTTTTGGAGACAACATGCCCGGAAAACACCCAAAATGTGACAAAATCGGGCTTCGTTAGCGAATAAGGCAATCAAATCTTGGAAGTGAAATCTTCTCTGCCAACTATTATTTAAGTGGACTTATTAAGTGAATTTAGTCAGCTGGTGAGGTTCCTTAAAGATCAAGTTCGCATTTAACGACCACAGTTTCACGCGCCTTGCAGCCGCAAGATAGCAGGATTTGATGTCCCGTGAGCAGAAATCTTGAAATTTTTTTAACTTCCCACATTGATTTTTTGTTCATTTTTGGACAACGTGGAGAGAAATGTAAATAAAATCCGTTTCTGGAAAGAAAAATAGGGGTCACCGAACGTCCTAGACCGTTAAATCCAGGCAAAGCTATAGCAATGGTCTTTTGCCCTATCATTTCTCATTTTATTACTTAGCGCGCGCGCTCGTGTATGACGTAGCGTGTGCATTTGCGTGCGCAGTAAGGATGCGCAGAAACAATTGGCGCGAACGTCCTTAAGAGCACTCAGAAGATGAAGTTAGGACAAAATAAAAGACAAACATATGCACAGGAAATTTATCTAATATCTTGTTTGCATTTGCTTTTCTGGCTGTAAATTACTTGGATGTTTAAAAGCAACGAAATCCCCTAAATTGCATCGCACGGAGCAGCACGTGTTCCTATTAGGGCCGTACGGCTTTTTCCGGCCCAGCTCGCGCTAATGCGTACAGCCCTCATGCGGGGATTTTCCCAATAGTTTTGCAATGAAAGCGCGCGCGGGGCCGTACGGGCCATATGATAAAAATGGGTTATTGATCAATCGTGAGGTCAAGATGGCTGGATATTGGCAAAGTTCTTTTTTTGCGTGTTTATGGAACGAGACGAAGTCGAGGTCCATAAACACGCCAAAAAAGAACGAGGCCAATATCCAGCCATCTTGACCGAACAAGATTGGTCAATAAAGGATTTATTATATGACTTAAAACACCAAAAAATTATCTTTGATCTTGCGGGACCAAGCGAGAAATCCCGAGTGGGCAAGATAGCTCCATCTTGCCCGCTTGGATAGCCAATCTCCTCGCGCGATTTGGTTCATCTTGCCCGCTTACGGAGCTAGTCATATAATTAATGTACTTAATCGACCGCTCCCCTAAAGCCCCGTCCACACGAGCAATTTTTATGTGACAATGTGATAAGTTTCATTTGCTCGTGTAGACGAGGAAATTTGGCCAACTTTTATGAAACAAATGTATTTGCTAAAAAGCTGGTGGGTTAGCTTTTATGGGACAAATGAAAGTTGTCAAATACGAAAAATAGGTCGTGTAGACGACTCTTCACATAAATGCGGTAAATTCCTGCCTGCTAAGCTCAGCGCAAACGGACGCAACAACTCCCGAACAATGTAAGGACGACCAGAGTATTATGGGAAAGATACGACCAGGTAAGACTTTGTAAACTTACAGATTCGGCTGCCATCTTGTTTGCGTTGCTATCTCCATAGAGACCATATCCAATGCGCGGGCGTGGCCCCAGCAATGTTGGAAGAGCTGTTGTTGCGCTACGCTTCGTTGGGAATTGTTGCCTCAAAAGTTTGACCAGTTTTTACGTTTCAAACCTCGTGCAACAACTCCTAAGAACACGCAACAACGATTTTGGGAGTTGTTAGTTAACAATGGCTTGGAGAATGACCAGGCAACGTCGCCTGTTTTATTTTTATTCTTGGGTAATGAATTCTTGGTTGAGTTACCTAAGCCAATGCGCCCTCATCGTCTTACTTTGATAACGGTGATTATAGGACGCATATCAGCGTTAAAAAGTAATTTAAAACACAATTTTGCCAGACTTTCCCATGTTAACTGTATCTAAAAGGCATGCTTGATCCAATGCAGGGATGGATAACACAGATCCTATTGAAGCATCGGCAATGGCGAACCAATTCTCTCAGCCCGTCAGTCCCTCTAAGCCATCTCAAAGCGCCTTTACATATGTCGAAGAGCCTCCGGTTGAAAATGAGTCCAAAAGGCTCTTTCGGGCTCTTTCAACTCAGGGAGCAGTGTGCACGGATCTGCGTCGGATAGGGGGTTTGCCCACTGGACCCCACGGAGCTCCGCGTCCCTTTGGTCCCGATGGTATGTGGTATGTATGCTTTGACGAGGAAGTCCATTTGAAACCAGGATCATGTGTGGTCTATTCTTTTGGGTGAGTTATCATTATTGTTATTATTTTTACTCAATAATCTATAAACGTATAATATTATTTAAAATCCCCACTGTCTTTTTAAGTAATCTGACTGACTCTTAACACTAGTTTCCTTTATTAGTCATAAAATAGAAAATATTAATAGAGCTTGTTTGTCAATGAAGTATTTTATTCTCCAAGGCTTTCTGTTGCCATGGCAACACATCTCCCCGAATCTCGTTGAGCATTTTGCGACACCTCGATAGTAGTCAAAAGAGGATGAGAAGCGTTGACATAACATCCCTATTTCGTGATATAGCATGGTTCTTTAAATGTAGGAAAGATGAAGGGTCACAAAATGTCCTAAATGTAAAATGAATTTTTAGTCTCGTAAATATCATCTTACAGGACAGGTGATGACTTTTCCTTTGACGAGCAAATGGCAAACTTTGGCTGTGAAGTGTATGCGTTTGACCCTTCCATGGGAAAAGAGGATCATGAACACAGTGTAAAGGTTATGTTCTATAACCAGGCATTGTCAGACGTAAACCAAGAACGAAATACAAGCGTTTCAGACCAACGTAACAAAGGGGCGTGGAAAAGTAGAACGCTTGCCACCACCATAATGGAGCTGGGACATTTTGAGGTGATTTTCAAGGAAGTCGTTTTTTTGATATCTTATTAATCTGTCAGTCAACATTTCCGCCTTTACGTTAGTCGTTTCGTTGGTGAGATGTACGCAGCTCATTAAAATGATACAAGTAGGTGTTGAGTCAAATGTTCGTGGTCGGAAGACTAATATAACCAAAGTAAAACCCTTAATCAGTTAGCCAGTCAATCAATCAATCACTAATTAATTAACTCATTCACTCAGTCATTTACGCGAATCAATCAATTTATCAAGTTGGAGTCGACGAACCCCCAACACAAATGAGAAGATACAATCCGTCGATGCTTATGCATATCTCTCGACTAACACCAGCTTGGCATTTTGTTACATGTAGACTGCCCGACAGTTCCTTCTTTTGATCGACGCGATTTTTCTTTTACAGCGAGAAATTGATATTGTGAAGATGGATATCGAGTCGGACGAATGGAAGTGCTTACGTCACATGCTAGCCGATGGAACCTTGAGAAATCACGTGAGACAGCTGGACGTGGAATACCACGTGATTCTGACAACACCAAATGCTCTAAGACAATATTACAGTATAGCGAAATGGCTTGATAGACAAGGTTTCAGGATATTTCACTCTCGAAAGAATCCCTATTGCCCTGAATGTTGGGAGATGTCTTACATAAACACAAACTTAGTAGACTTGCCCTTAAACTGAGGTTTTTGAAGTGTCGAAGTATCGATCTTTATCATGCAAGTTCTTTTATAAAAAAACGGAGTATTTCGAACGACAATAATAACACCCGTTGATCTCTCGGCAATAATCAAACGGTCGTTTGCTTTTGTTCAGGGAGTACCCGCTAAGCTTTAGTCTAGATATCACAAAAAGGCTCATCTAATAATTGTTCATATTAAGAAAGGCTGAGAGATAGTCTAGCGAAAAACCAAGGCTCCTTTCGAGTACCTTCCTCAACCCTTCAGCCGAAAGGCTCCTTACATTGTTCTAAATCTAAAATACGCTTGTATTCCGGCATAACAATTTTTAACCTGTTTGATTCGGTTTCCTACCTAACTGAAGTTCGAGATTGAACAGATGACGAAATCGAGAAATTAAATTCAGTCCGTTCCTTTTTCGATGAAACATCGGTAATTGAGATAAAATGCATACGTCTATGACCTTCTTCTTCTTCTATCACTTCTATCGATCTATCTATCTATCTATCTTCTTTCTTTCTTACTTAGTCAAAAATGGGTAACGAAGCGCGCCAGCGGAACACCATGGGTAAGAAATTTTGGGAAATCTATCGATTCAAGAAATTTTAGTTATGACGTCAGCGTACGTACGTCGACCCACCCGCCCGCCCTTATAGAGGTTTGAAACAATAGAAAGATGTCGATAATTCCGAAAAGAATCGTTCTATCTCGCTGTTTGTTCTTTTAAAGATGCAGCCTCGTCCTCAGGGTCTCTCGGCCTCGCTGGTTACAAGAGAGATCCTGGGAATGGGAATTGATCGGAACGAGGCTGCTTCAGCAAATTTTCACGTTTTACTCTCACACCGACGCAGCACCACAGTTTCTTTAGAAACTAGAAATTTACCCCACACGAAGTCATCAATATCCTCTAATAAGCACCCAAATCCAAGCTGAAGTCTCTCCTCGAGAGCGGAGTTCTGCTGGAGCGGCCAGGAGTATGCTGCTGTTGAGTCTGTCCAATGCATCCTCCGAACCCAAGATCCTTAACCTTCAAAATACAAAGTTAGTTAAAATCTTTGTGCCCTCCCAGTTTTTTCGGGGATCGTACGGCCCTGCCGCTATTAATTGGAAAGCGTCCTATGAAAGTAACAGTGAGAAATCAATACAAGTATGAAGGGGCATCTCGTTTATTGATCAGATAACACCAACAAGTAAATGCAATAATAAAATGCAAGTAAAATACAGCAGTAATATGCTGATCAAAAAGGAGATGCCGTCGAATGACAACTCCTTGCGACTAAAACATCTAACCACAAGCCGGTAACATTACTGCATGCCAATGCAAAGAAATAAGAGAGCCGGATACCGGGCACAGAAAATAGTTGACACCTCGCACGCATAACACTGCAACAAAGTGAAAAATTACATCATTGTTCGATTCCCGTACCCCTGTAGGACCCCTGTACACCCCTGGTGGTATATACTTCCCTGGTACACCCCTGGTACTTGCATGAAGGTGGCTCTTCATTTAATCACGTGATCCAGTCACGAGCTGGTTCGGTTTAACTTTATTTGGGATGCATCCGTCTCAAGCATCTATTAACGTATTTTCGTGCTGTGCTTGTTATACGTCCTAAACGGCCATCCTTTGTTCTTGATTGTTGGCTCTTTTGGAAGCCGTGCTGCCGAATTTTCGGGACATAAACGCAAACCGACCGTACCGGAGACGAACAGGAAGGGCATTTCATTCAGAATTTTCCAAAGGGCAAAAGCGAAAGTTGTCACTGGCCGAGATCAGTCTCTTGTTGTGCATAAGTTTGTTCAGAGACAGAATACAGACGAAAAGCTTTCATTTTCTTTCACTAAGTAGTCCATGAAGTCGGCTGATCATCTCGACGAATGTTCGTCTAACAGCGACTGCAAGACGAACGTAGATTCGAATTCGGAACATCGATCCGGCTCAACAGAGAATTTATACCCTTCCTTGGGAATTGATGAAATTAAGACGCTACTACGGTACAAAAGTATGGTTTTTAGTCTAATGATTGACCAAAAGAAGGAGATAAATGGCTTGTTCCCGAGCTTAGGTGAGTTTTCTACGTTCTTTTCGAATATGTTTAATTCGAACTTTAATTCACCGATTTCATTATTTTAGTTTCCCCCTCTGCACTTTCATTTATTCCGTACTTCCACCAAGTTTTTGCCGTTTCCTCCATCTGAATTCTCTAGGATCTCAATCCAGCTGGGCTTCCGGTGACTCGGAATTTATTTCAAGGAAGTCGTTGCATATGGGAATGGAAAAGTGAGTCTCGTGTTATTATTTATATAATTAATTTTTCAAAAAAAAGAAATCGTTATCGTGACCAGGCAATCTGTTGATTAAATTTAGTGTAAAATGAAGTTGATAAAGTGTTCGCAGCAAAAACAATCTTTTCTTTCTCAATTCGTGGGATCAATATTTGTTTGTTAAGTTTGTAATTTTTAATCGCGTATTGTTGAAGTAAAGAACGTTCCAGAAAGGAAATAATGAATTAAACATTTTTGAGGGAATCTCCCAGACCCTAAATGTTTAGCTGATTATGTCATCGAAAGACTCCCGAAGCTCAATATTGAGTGTGAACTAAAACTGCTTTGAGTTTTTGTATTTAGTAAGTTTCTTTAGGCTACCCAGAGTCACCACATGCAAATTTTGAAGGTGAAGCACAAATAGACCAAATCGGCTAATATAACTCAATTTTGTACCCAATTCCTTTGGGAATAAAGTGGTTTGTTCCAAGTTTTTCCATATCATTTAAATGTGAATGTTACGTAATTAATAATGCAAATGCAATACACACAAAATCTTAACCCCGGGAGAGCTGAACTGGGTACAACATTGCAATTGAGTTAGCCAATTTGGGCTTTTGGTGCTTTGTTACTCTGATAGTTTGAGTGACATGCAAGTAGGGATCCCTGTAGTATTCTGTAGTTACAGTATGCCTGGCTGATTGGTAATCCTGAAGCATAGCAATTCTTGGGTTTCACTCACGTGATCAACAGCCATGTTTTTCAACGAAAACAAAAGAAGACCTTAGCATAATAATAGCTTTCAATTCCCGGAGGATTGGATTGGGACACCAACATGGCCGCCATTTCATTGTTTGGGGACACCAACATGGCGGTCGTGACGTCATGTGAAATCCAAGAATAGCTTCAAGAAATCTTTGATGTATGGTAATGATAATTTATTTAAATGTTGTTTACTTGTTGTTGTCTTTTGGCAAAAACAAGTAATTTACCTTAGCCAAAAAGGAAGACTGTCTGGTAATCTGCTTTTCACTATGAGGATGAGATTCTGTACAACTATGAAACTGTATGAAAGTCTAGCTTGGAACCACTCTATCAGAAAAATGTAACTCCTTGTTTCTGGATTGCCAGCTTCCTGGAAGGCTAGAAAGAGAATTTGTTGACTGAATGTTTCAAAAAATGTCAAACTTATTTGAAAACTCAGTCTTCAATCCATTTTACAGATCATGAAGCTGCCTCATTGAACTGTTGTCTAATAATAATTATTAAAGGTGGCATCTTTTGAAAAACAGTTTTTTTGAATTGGTGATTAGTGTGGAGAACCATTTTAATTTTGAAACTAAATTTCTGAATTTAGTTAAGTTGGAGGTATGGTCCGGTTATAGATCACATTAAAGATCTCTGCTTACTCATATACAAACCTTTATGTAGATATACATTTAAAAGCAGGCAATATGTCATCATTTAATGCAACTGCTGTCATATATATAGATCTACAACAACACAATGCAATGTTTGCTCAAACATTATCCAAGTCGCAAAAAACTGTTTTTATAGCGATATTCTTGTTTACATGTACAAACATCACATTTTCTTAAATATTGAAATTTGCCAACCGCGGAACGAAAGA
>NC_090876.1:48711895-48726895 GCF_036669935.1 Montipora foliosa
ACATAAAAACATGGAAAAAACTTCTTAAGTAAACTGAAATTAGTGTCATTGCTCATTGCATGTCATGTTTCAAGAGCTAATAAACTTTGTTTGCAGTAGTTTCTTTTTCGTATACTGCAACTACAAAATAACTCTCACAAATACATGTATGACATTAACTTTTAGGAACACTCTAGTGATCTGATTTTCTGCATTTTAGCCAGAAATGGGAAATGAAATTGGGGGTCGACTTATACACGAGTAAATAAGGTACTTTCCATTCCGAACGACTTGGGGTTGTCGCGAAATTATTACAATAACGGGAAATACTATTTTAGACAGCGTTCTTGTTGGCGTTGTCGTCGTCATCTTTTTGTAAGGTCTCTCTTGACTGACGTTTTGAAAACCTGAGCGGAAGACGTCTTCAGAGTGTAACATTCAGTAAATGGTATAAACAAATAAATGCTCTCAGGGCTGTCAGTAAGGGCCAGTATCCGGCCAAAAACGCCAGCTAGTATAAAACCATCTTCAACCTGTTACTTTCCTCTCATTTTACCACCAGCCAAAAAAACATTGTTTGGAATTGATGGCATTTTTAAAGAAGATGAAACAAGGAAATCTGGACAAGCTATTGCGCCTTATCGCTCATGTGAATGATATGAAATGCCTGGAGCATTGACAATGTAACTGAATACATGTAGTCCCCAGTCGTGTGCATAATCTGATGAAACAGCATGGCGTCCAAGAGCGCCAGGCCAGGCTTTTAATTATAGGTTTTATACTTTCAGATTTATTGACAGCCCTGCACTCTGGTCATTGATGTGATTGGTCAACTAATTCATTATGTTATTGGTCAACTGTCAGTTAAATCTAGATGTCATGGGCTGTGACGAGTGTAAATGCGCCAATTACTGTTAGTTTATAGCCTTCACAAACGCCCATGTTCAAACCATTTACGAGTAACCATAGCCTCTGCTTGTTACATTGGCATCTATACTGGGGGTCTATTTGCAGAATTAGTCTAAAAAGACTCAATTTGTCTTGTGTCTTTATACTTTGCTCCAGGTGATACCCAAGTAGCCATAGGACCGACATGTGGGTTGACATGCACAGCTTCTGAATACAGTGGTTTTTCACATAGCTGCATGACGGAGACCAGGAGCCCTGCTACAGCTGCCATAGTTGAAAGCTCAAAGAAGTCAAGTGGAAAGGTTTGTTGAAAGGGTTCCAAGTACTTTTGTTCATGTGTAGTGCTGCAAATTAAATTGTCCGTCTGTTACCTGTGGTGTTACAGTACCGCTCAAAGGTAAGTTGACAGTCACTCGTGAGTCGCGAAACTCGACTCGAGACTCGATTCCTGATCCTCGAAAATTTCGGTTAGAATAATAATAATAAGCTAGTACAAACCAATTTACATGTTCTTATTCTCAATCCAAACCATGTCATGGCAGGCTATTCAAGGTATTAGAGATCGACAAATTTCTTAAGAATGCAACTATCCACTTGTAGGAATTTCTTTGGAGTTGATATACAAGGTCCAAGCTAGGTCAAAGTATCCTGTTGAGACCTTTTAAGTTATGAAAGTAAGCTGAATCTTGTCGGTATAATAAGACTGCATGCACTTGTATTTTCTCATTTTTTTTCTCACAATAATGTGGAGTCAAAAGTGGACAGGAAACATGTCTTTATTCTTGCAAAGAAGTCTTACATTACAAATAAACACATTATGCAGACAGAACAAACTGTACAATCAAATTACGAGATGGCAGTGATGCTTGAATTGTACATCCAATGTTCTTCTCACAGATAATATAAACTACGCAATCACAATCGTGCTTCATATATAGCAAATAGAAAATGGGATTTTGAAAGAAATTAAAACAAAAAAATGGTATTACAATGTTGGTAATTAAATACTTGTAAATTTAAAACAAAATTAAATAGGTTTGAATCAATCTGTCAATGATGGTGATGGAGATAATTTTCAGTATTCTTTCAGTTTGTCCAAACATTTTTGATTCATAGATTTGCATACATATCTGACCAGGTCCTGTCAAAAACTTTGTCACCACACCTGACTCAAATACATTCGGAAAGATAAGAAGTATGGAAATTTGTGAGAAGTTAGTTTCTCGCAATCAAGAACCATCACATTTCTCAATAATACAATTAACATGTCTGCATACATTTTCTCATGAGTAAATGTCAATATTCAAGATATTTCTTATCACAATCCAATCGATCTTTCAGTTATCTAGATCGAGGAGAAAGTGATGTCATTTACTCACTAGCTTAACAATGAAGTGTGTGAATGCGGCTTTATTAGTTGTCACATTCGTGTTGTGCACCCTTGTAGAACCAGACACTATGTGTAATCTATATAAATCCTATATAATGACCATATGTAAATGGTATGTTATGATATACATATATTTAATATAGAGATATATAGAGATAAACCACAGAACTATAACAAGTCTGCAAAGAGAGATCCCCAAATACATCAAACCATAACTGGTTGAGGAGACAGAATTGGCTGCTATTTAGCATTTTTATCTGCTGTAACCGAGCTTTCCCTGCTGTCCCATCAAAGAATTTTTTTCAGAAGTGTCTCTTTATACTCTTTCTTGGCAACTAAAAAAAAAACAGTACATATACTTCAATGATGCATGTAGTGATTCCTCTAAATCACTGATTATTTCTATTAGTCTACGTCCATAATAGCTTTCTCAGGCATTTTCTGCATTGATTCAAATAGTTAAAGTGACAGAAATTAGCATTTTTACGAGAAGGAATCAATTGTCAATCATATACATGTAACTTGCCGTATGAGAACTTTTTTTCAAAATCATTTGCTTCACCAGTTGATCTAACTTCATTATTCTTGTTAAAGGTTTACTATTTTTTTTAACAGGGCTATAGCATGTAAGCCAAATTGAGTCTCCTTGCTTCACAAATTGAGTCGAAGGTGTGAAAATGTGAATTCTACATGCATGTAAATCGTTCCTCATTTTGAAGACAATAAGGCATCAAATCAAATGTTATTCGCTTAAAGTTAATGCTTACCTTTTTACTTGAGTTGTTGTGAGCATTTCCTTGCCTGGATCAGCATTTAAAGAGTAAAACTAACAAAGAAATCGTCACCACAAAAGCGTGATCGTAGATACAAACATTTGAATGAAACCGCCCAAAACCTGTAAGAGCTGGTAAGTACTTCATGTATGAGCTGGACTGGTTACCGCTGACTGCTGACCAAAACAAAATCACTAGTTTCCAGTCCGGTCTCTCACGTGTTATCCAAGATGGCCAAGGATGACAAGGTAATCCGTTGATTAGTATTTCTCACAATCTATTGAATACATTGGAATAAAAGCTTCCTTTTTCATTTCTCCGTGTACAGAGTGATTTTATGTTCAAAGTTTGGAGCCTTTAAAGGACATGTATCACGAACAGTGAATTAACTCAAAAGATAACACATTCACATTGGCATGCTTTGAATAAGACCAAGCCTTTAACTTGTTATACATGTATTGAAGGTTGAAGTTCCTGTTTTTTTTTTTTTAGCGAGTGCTATGTAAAGATCATTTTACCCGAAGGCATAGTAAATATATACAGCAGGCCTTTGCTTTTACATAGGAAATAGATACCAGTATGTAGAGTCTATGCAAATTTTTACTCCTGGTTTGTTTTAATTGGTGCAGTACAGGTCCAAGACATAGGCAATTTAGGATCTTGATTCCTGTCCCATTCCCATTTAAGATCCTGTTTAGGATCCTATTCTTCTTTAGGATCTTGATTCCTATCTAGGATCCTGAGTAGGATCCTATTCTTATATCAGATCTTAATGGATTCTACAGGATCTTATTAAATCTTACAGGATCCTACATAGGGTTTCTACCAGGGTTTGTAGGAAGAACGTTCTACTTTAAACCAGAGTAAAATCTGTGTTAGTATTAGTCCCACTCACAGGTGGGGGAGGGCGTAAGAGTAACAAATTTTTCTTGTTGCGTGATGTTTCCACAATTTGTAATTTCTTACCTAGGGTCTGAAGATTGATGTTGACAAAGCAAGGCTGATGAAAACTTCAAGCTATCAGTCTTTTCAAAGTGATCAGGTACATTGCTCAGACTATTAGTTAACTGTTTATTTATTGAAAGCAGACAATTTCTGTGAATAGCAATTCCTTGCCCATGCAGGTGCTCTTTAGGAAAGGGCATTCTATTGCTTTGTGTTCCCCCACAAATTACCAACCAACATGAAATATTGCAGTTGAATGGAAGGCTTTAGTATCCCATACATTTTATGCCAGGAGCAGTCAGTCGTCTTGAGGCTCTGTTGTCTGGACTGAGGACCAAACTAGTGAAAATTATTGCTGAATTAGATGTATAGTGGAATGTGCTTCATTGACACCAGACATGTGAAAGATTGTGTTTTCCTTCTCTTTGTGGAACAAACCATTCTCGTTACCAGAGCCTCGGATCGACCCAAGGCTTTGGGAAACTCTGTGTTTTTGGAGAACATGCACTCTGTGTCATGTTAACATGACTGCACCAATTAGAAATGCTTTTGATTGTTCTTCGCGAAAACCAATGAGTAGAAACTTTGTTCATCTGTGCTAATTGTGCTTGATGAGAAAAAAAACCAGGACTCGGTAATTCAAACGGTGAATAGCGCTCTTCATTTATATATAAATCTCTTGCCAACTGAAATGGGTGATAAAAAAAATTGGTTCACTCACCAGCCCAGGCTTTTCCTTTTGACCATGCATGCTATCCCCCTTCTAACAACTGTGGCAGGAAATAATTGATTATTGCCAACGAGTCAGGCCTTCTGAAGACAGAAGGCCTGGCGAGGCGGCAGCTTATAGAGCCGCGAGAAGATTTTTAGGCGGACGAAATCTCAGAAGCGCTTCAAATTTAATTGTAATGTAGACCAAAAGCTGTAATGTAGACCAAAGCGATCAAATATTGACCGTAGCGATAACCAATGAGAGTGCCGCACGAGTACGCCGCGTGATGTTTGCAGCCGCCAGATCACGCAAGCTTGGCTCGTTGGCACTTTAGCGACAGCTATAACTAGTTAAGATGTCTAATAATCGTGGTTTGCTGTTTCTTATCTTTCTTTGTGGTGTTTATATGTACAGTCTCTTAGATAATGCACTTCAACATTGCCAATCACAGAATATTAATGTGTGCCAATATTGCTATCCACAGGATACTGATGCCAACATTGATGTAGCCGAGCGTTTAAAGGAAGCCTTTACTTGTTGTCACAACACTCGTATGTGTGCCTGGGAAGAGTGTGGCCATGATTACTGCCAAGCTATCCAACAATTGCTTGCACACACTCAGAACTGCCATATGCATGTACTTGGCGGTTGTGTGCAGTGCGTTAAGTATAAGGATGCCTTGCAGTTGCATGCATGTATGTGCCGAGAGCCTGTCGGAAAGTGCACAGTGGAACGATGTGATGACATCAGACACTATCTGGAGAAGAACACTCTGCCCGACAACAGAAATTGGGAGCACAGGCATGACAAGTTATTTTTTAAGTCCAACCCACCAAGGACCCCCAACTTGCTTGGAGATCTCTGCTTGTTGCCATTTGATCCCAGTCAATCATGCAATCATACACAACCTGCTTCTTCCTTTGGTTCCACAAGTGGTGGAAGCCGATTTGCAAGCTCATGCACAATGTCTGAATTGTGGAACCAGTACCATGTTTCTCGACCTCCAGACCCCAGATCAGATCTTGAACCCCAGCAGGTTGCAGAACTGTCTGACGTAGCACCCTCCCTAAGTCAAGACCTCCCAGTTACCCATGGTCCAGCGAGGGATGGAAAGGCCAGCCTGCAGCCATGTCAAATCCATGAGCAATCTACCGCTACACCTTTAAGTGCCACTTGTGTTCCTAACATTGGCCAGGCGTTGAGGAGCAACTCCATCACACAGGAAATCCTTTGGCCCCTCGATGAGGTATTGAAATGTTGTGTCATGTATGAGTGTACTTGAATAGAGTCATTAGAGAATGGTTTTTTTCTTTTTTTCCTTTTTTCTTTTTTATTTTTTTGAAAATTGATTAACCCTATCATCCCTAAAGTACATGTACCCCTCATCGACAAGTAAAAATCGTCAAGCGTTAGTCAGAGTAAAATGTATACTGTAAGTATCACTCTTACGATGGAAAAGGTTAAACCAAAGACTTTGTATATGACTTCGATATTATTATTATTTTACTGACGAAAGGGCTGCTGCATTTCACTGACCTGTAGAAAACAGGTCAAAATGCCTTTATGACCAATCACAGTTAACATAAAAGCAATAATATCACACCTCTGCTGTCTTTTTGAATTAAAAAGGAGCATACCTAATATTAGTGGCAACAAAACTCTCGCTTGAGAGACAACTTCTTTGCAGTTTGTTATTAACTTCAGTTGACCACGAAGACAAAAAAGTGTTTGTTTGCTTGTTTTAAATTTCAGGTTCATTTGAGTGTTGAACAGGATGGAAGATACGTTGAACACGTCCATTGGGAAAGGCAAGTGTACATTGGTGGAGGATCTTGTGGACGTTGTTGGCAGTGCATAGATTTGAAGACTGAAAAACTTTTTGCCATTAAACAGGTGAGGAGAAACTGTAAGTTTATGATGATTATGAGAGGAAGTGGAAAGGTCTCACAAGGTGATGTATTTTCTGTCAAGTCCTTTCCTCTGGCTATGGTTGTTACTTACAGTCAGTTCAATTAGAGGGTTATTGAGAATAAAATAATATCAAAATTATGCCTCTCTTTTTACTGTCTCTGTTGATGTTGTTTCACCTCTGAACTCAGTCCTGCATGGATTGAGTGAAATTGTCTGTTGTTAGACAGATTAACGTCTGTGGAGAAGGCCTTTTTGAGTTTTTGAGTGAACGTACAGTAGATGTTGTTAACAACCTTTGTATCCATTGACTCCTGAGATTGAGACATAACAGATTTTATTATCAAATTTTTTTATTTTTTTTTTATTTTTAATAGACAAATTAATTAACAATGTTTTACAACAATGAACTACAACAAATTAATTATTAAGAAATTAAAGATTGAAGGGTGGATTTTTATGTTAGGATAAAACGCCTTACATTGTAAATAGCTAAAAAGAGAGAGACAAACAGACACAACAACAACAACAACAACAATAGAACAACAGAACAACAGACTAATAGGCTTATCGAGTTGGTATGAGCACCCATTTCTTTTTACAATAGTCTTTCGTGTTTTTAATTTTCCTTTCTGTTTCGCACTTGAGAACAATTTTGTTCTTAAACGCAGGAATTTCTGGATTAATTTGGCTTCTTCTGCAGTCCCACAAAAGTAATTTCCCAATGATAACAAAATAATTGAGTAAATTAAGTAAAGGGCATTGTTGCGATATTATTCCATATAAAACATTTTCCAAAGAGAGGTGTACCGGTTGATTGGATAAAAGATGCCAGTAAGACTCAAAATCAGTCCATAAATGTCTAGAATGTGAACAGTGATAAAAAAAGTGGCTTAAAGTTTCTGACTGATCCTTACAAAAACTGCACAGATCATTCGGTCTAAAACCGATTTTGTGAATTTTGTGTTAGTGTAGAGTATAGAGGTAAGAACTTTGTATTGAAAGGCCTTGACGTATGATTCAAGGGCAACACAGTGAGGTAAAATAAAAAAGTGTTTTATATGATCAGAAGAAAAATTAAAATTTCTTTGCAGTGTATGGACTATATAGGGTGGCTAATGCTAGATGATTTCATCCATCAGTTGGGGGGGGGGGGGGGAGAGGGGTTAGTATCAACTGGAGTCGATTACTGTAGTTACGGTGATTCCCTAGTAATAGAAGTTGTCATAAGATTTTCTTTAAACTTTTCTCGATTGTTCCATACATTATGGTGACTCGAAATGTGAAATTAAAAAAAAGGTCACCAAGCTCGTTTGGGAGATATACATGACTTGTATAACATGTTCAAGTTACTCATTTACTGTGATGAGGGAACAGGTGAATTACTATTTAAAACAAATGCTTGCTCACATCCTTGATTTTCACGCAATGACTCCCGAACCACCTTTCATTGACAAGTAAAATTGTCTGGCATTAGACAGTGTAAAATCTATAACAGGCCCTCTCATGGGTGTGATTAAAAAACAGAAATTATGCGAAATTTCCAGGGCAGATTATGTGATAAGGAAAAACTACTGTGCGAAAAACTGTGCAAATTGTACGATTTTTTTCCTGAGCTATTTTAAGCTTGTTTTAATAGGTTTCAGAGTAAGAAAACCACTCTGTGTTGCTCTAAAGACAATTTGAACATCAGGGAACAATAATTAAGCATCTACATGTATGCTTAACTATGATTAAAAAAAGCCAAATGAGATAAGTATTACACCAATGAGAGGTCTTATCCATGCCCTTGGCTCAACTAAACTGGATCGTAAGGGAGCATAGTTAAACTACATACATACGAAAAAAGCTGGTAGTTTTTTGCACATTCTTAGTACATTAGCACATTCTTAGTACATAAGTTGACTGTATCGATGTTCTTTGAGGAATTTTCTCAGCTTATTGATTTTCTATTGATTTTTATGCTTAAGTTTAATGTATAATGTGTCGCAGAGGCTATTTTTCTTATTGATGTAAAGCACGTTGGGATATAGAAATACGCTTAATAAGAACCTAGTATGTTGTCATTATTTATTATTATTACATGTTGCTTGACTTAAAGTTTTTGTACAATACGGTAAATTGCTCTTCATATCACAAATTTGGCTGGCGGCAGATGCGATCATGTCTTCTGATTTGAAGAAAGAGCGGGCATTTTCCACATCGATATGTTCCAGCACGTACTTGGCAAAGTCGCTTTTGACTTTTGGCTGTTTCTGCTTAGGTGGCCTTGTACACCACACACCTTTTTGAGACATCACTGCCAAACTGGCCACTTTTGCTGGAGAGAACACACTCACAAAGGACAGCCACAACACCAGTTACTTCATCCCTTACTCTTTTCAAATAGTGTATACCATTGGGTTCTTTTAATGTCCCACAGAGAAGTTATGAACATGGAGGATATTTGTGAGACGGGGCCTACCGTTTACATGTATAGTCCTTATCCGAGAAGGCTTGAAAGTCTAACCATTTGCGGATGTAAACACATGAATAACGGCAGCTCTTTCTCCTCAGTTATTTCAAGACCCTGTGAGTTGATCCAGTTGGAGTCGAACTCATGACCTCCCACATGGCTGCTTGGTGCTCAACCAACTAAGCCACCGGTGTGCTGTGGCTTACGATATTTGAATTAAGTGCTGATCTTCAGTTGATCTTCTGCTGCTGACATGAGCATTTCATTTTTGTTGGCATAATATCAGCAATTCTGAATTGGCAACTTGAAGGAGAGAATTTGTTTGTGCTGTGCCAATTGGCAACTCTTTTAAATTGAAAACTAGAACCAGGCCTCGTAGGTGCAGGATACTTGATTGTTTATGAAAACAAACAGTCTACAGGTTTCTAAAGGTACATAGATCAAGGTTAAAAACAAAGTATATTTTGGGTTATTTCGTCAAATTTAATCAAGTGAAGCTATGATCCTCACAGTTATGAACGCAATTTTTGCAATTGCATGAAGAAGCCTGAAAAATTCAGGACTTCAACGGGGTTTGAACCCGTGACCTCACGATACCAGTGCGACGCTCCAACCAACTGAGCTATGAAGCCACTGACGTTGGGAGCTGGTCATTTGTGGGTTCCAATGTTCCCGTGAGGAATGAATCAAAGATGAAATTATACATGAAGTGAATCATATATGAACTGTGGATATGAAATCAAGTGCAGCTATGATCCTCGCAGTTATGAATGCAATTTTTGCAATTGCGTAAAGAAGCCTGAAAATTTCAGGACTTCAACGGGGTTTGAACCCGTGACCTCACGATACCGGTGCGACGCTCTAACCAACTGAGCTATGAACTGACTGACGTTGAGAGCTGGTCTTTTGTGCGTTCCAGTGTTCCCGTGAGGAATGAATCAACGATGAAATGATATATGAAATGAATCATATATGAACTGTGGATATGAAATCAAGTGAAGCTATTATCCTCGCAGTTATGAACGCAATTTTTGCAATTGCGTAAAGAAGCCTGAAAAATTCAGGACTTCAACGGGGTTTGAAACCGTGACCTCACGATACCGGTGCGACGCTCTAACCAACAGCTTACTGAGCTATGAAGGCACTGACGTTGGGAGCTGGTCATTTGTGGGTTCCAATGTTCCCATGAGGAATGAATCAACAGGAACATTAGAACCCACAAATGACAAAGCACTGGTATGTTGATTGTACGCAAATGCACCATTGCGTAATATCAGAAGCCCTGCTATAAGTCTCACTCCCAGGGGTCAATGGGTTAATGGGAACATGGACATGAATGTAGAGGTTGTTAATTCATTGACTCCTGAACCATTGACAGAGCAATAATCATTGAAATTTATTGCTCCTTTTTTTTTTCAATGCAATTAACATTCATGTTACATTTGTAACATTTTAGATCAAGGTGGAGAACTTTGAAATGACAGAGCTGAAGATCTGGGGTACCCTGACAGGAAGACATGATAATATTTTGGAGCTCTATGGAGCTGTTAAGAGCTGTGGGAAAGTAACTATTTTTATGGAGTTCATGAATGGTAAGAATCCTTTTGTCTCTTTATGACTGCCTTGTACTTAATGGGAAATCGACAAAAGATCTGGCACTCCCTTAGAACTCTCTTTGTTTGTCTACATGTATGTTTCTGTGGACTGTGGTGTCTTGTCCTGATACACATGTATTTATAACCATTCTCATTTAAGTTAGGGAGGCGCGGTGGCCTCATGGTCAGTGTGCTCGACTCCGGATCAAGTGGTCCGGGTTCGGATCCTGGCCGGGGACATGGCGTTGTGTTCTTGGGCAAGACACTTTGTTCTTACAGTACCTCTCTCCACCCAGGTGTATAAATAGGTCCTGGCGAATTCAATGCTGGGGGTAACCCTGGGATGGACTAGCATCCCATTCAGGGGGGAGTAGAAATACTCCTAGTCGCTTCATGCTACAGAAACCGGAGATAAGCGCCTGCCTGATGGACCTTCTAAGCTCGTAGCAGACTTTACCCTTTAACCTTTACTTCATTTAAGTTGCCGTAATTTGTACTACATAAATCTTGATCGTCGTCATCATCATCATCATCAATTTTATACTGCTAAATATTTAATATGGTCACTATACCTAAGCCTAGTTTATATGTTTGTTTAAGGTGGCTCTGTCGAAGATGTGGGTAGAATGCATGAAGAACTGGTCCGTCACATTTTCTATAAGATCTTGTCTGCGGTAGAATTCATGCACTCTTTACGATTTGTTCATCGGGATATCAAAGGTCAGTAGCTTTATTTTTTTGTTACAAAGATCACGTTTTATTCACCTTGATGGTGTTGTGAAAAGTGCAATTTGGGGAATCTTTGCTGATGTTAGTGTTTCCATTTTTGCTCATTAACAACTGAATTTGTTTCTGGAGGGGGTCAAGCAAATACACAAAAACATTATTGTCTTCTGATTGTTGGGTTTCTGTTGGCTTCAACCCTTAACCCTTTAAGCCCCGAGGGGTTCCCCATTGACAAGTAAAATCGTCTGGCGTTAGACAGAGTAAAATCTATAAGTGCCATTTGGCACTATCGGGGCTGAAAGGGTTAAATCACCCCTGAACTGTTCTGACGAGTAAGGTCACTCCAGGAGGGAATGGTAAACATGTGAATTATGCATGATTTATACAGTTAAGGTTATTATTTTTGGCATTTTTCCTGCCCGCTTTTTCCCCACTGGTATTCTAATTCATGTCCGTCAAAGTGGTAGTCTGAGTTTAGACATCTTATCATGACAAGAGAAAACTGTTCACCATTTGATCCAATGTAATGACCCCCCCGCCCTTCCTTTGCAAAAACATTAAATCGGGGAAGGGGTCCTATCCGTTGTTTTGCACTAAATTTCTTTGTGGCCCTCCTATGAGAAGTCAGCTTGTAAAACATAATTTTTGCACAAGGTGTCTGCAACACTTTTTGCAATTGGTTGTAGCTTTACCAATTTCAGGAGCAAGCTGTTTTGTAGTGAAATTAGGATGTTTTTCTCATTTTATTTTAATAAAAACGGTGATGCTATCCCAGCAGGTGCAAATATTCTCATTGAGGGCTTGACGGCAGACAAAATAAGACTAATAAAAATGGTGATGCTATCCCTGCAGGTGCAAATATTCTCATTGAGGGCTTGACGGCAGACAAAATAACACTAATAAAAATGGTGATGCTATCCCTGCAGGTGCAAATATTCTCATTGAGGGCTTGACGGCAGACAAAATAACACTAATAAAAATGGTGATGCTATCCCTGCAGGTGCAAATATTCTCATTGAGGGTTTGACGGCAGACAAAATAAGACTAGCAGATTTTGGTACCAGCATCAAACTTGATAATGGTTACCAACAAGATAACACTCCACGTGGAACAGAGCCCTTCATGGCACCCGAGGTAAAATAGTAATGTGTTTCTAATCATGAAACTCTAGGTATGAGAAAAACCGTAATGGGGGATTTGGTGTTTAATTGTCCGGAATGAACTTCCGTTTTTACATTTTATTTACCCCGACTACCACTGATTTACACTGAAGAAACATTTGCACAGAAATTCTGACATGCATAAGTTATTTAAAATTCTACAGAAGCCAAAGCTTTCTTACATGTATCACAACATCAAAATGCACCTAAACTCAAACATTTTGCATCTAATTACATTAATCTCGCCACCAAGAGGGTGGTTGGGGTCTTAATAGAGGATTTACGGTGATTGTTTTTTCTCCACCAAAAAGTCTCAAGAACCCCAAGCTCTCACTGAGGGTGATGCTACAATGATTCATACCTCTTTGCCCGCAGACAAGTGAGCCCTTACACCGCTGCTTTTGTCGACAGCTAATCCAAAAGTTGTTTACTTTGATTAGTCTACATCTACCTCCCTAAAGCTATGTTCTTTGGGAAAATCCGTAAATCCTGAAACGGATTTTTCATTTAAAGGAGCCATTTTCTTAGGAGATTCTTTGGAAACTTTGCGAATATGGGTTCATTCTCTGCGGCATTTCCATGTTTAAAGGATTAGAGAAGATTGCTTGTTGTTGGCAGTGATGCTGGTGGAGGTAGACCTTTGTCTGGTTGCTTGCAGTTGTTGAAAAGACAAAAGGTCCTTTTTGAATTCACCATTTATTTAGTTACAAAATTCCAGCTCACTTTTCTCTGTTCTGAATTTAGATCAGATTTCTCCAAAGAAGCTCAGGCTAGGATCATTTTAGCTTCTTGTGCATAATTTAATGTGTGACAGCAAATGGAAATCTCGAGTTGTTTGAGAAATGGGATTTTTGTACTTGTCATGTTAAGCTGTTTGGTGGCTCAGTTGGTTGAGCACCGTGCTGCCATGTGGGAGGTCGTGAGTTCAACTCCGGCCGGACCAACACTCAGGGTATTTAAATAACTGAGGAGAAAGTGCTGCCTTTGTAATAACATCCGCAAATGGTTAGGCTTTCAAGTCTTCTCGGATAAGGACTAGAAACCGTAGGCCCCGTCTCACAAATATCTTCCATGTTCATTAGTTCCCTGTGGGACGTTAAAGAACCCACACACTATTCGAGAAGAGTAGGGGATGAAGTTCCCGGTGATGTGGCTGTCCTCTGTGAGTATATGGGTGGGTATAGCAGGTCCACATCAGCTGAATAGCTGCCAAAACTTCAACCTGCTCAAACAAATAAATAACAAACAAACAAACAAACAACATTGAAAACAGCACGAACAAACAAGCAAATGAGACCGTTGTGTGACTGCATGACGATCATCGTGATTCTGTTGTTGTTTTCAACGAAGTAAACATTACGATACGATTTTGAAGTGTGTAGCTCAGCGAGTCTCTAGTGCCTCTGGCAGTTGGCGTATATTCCATAAACTCCAATTTCAGCGATTTCTGAAATTCTCTTAGTTTCGAACAACAAACTCCGATTTTCGGAAAGACAAAAAAACTGAGATGCCCCTTAAGAGCTTTCATAGCTTCCGTAGGTTCCTGACGGACTTTCGAAAATAACAATACAGGAGAATAAGGGCAAAAATTAAAACAAAAAAAATTGGGGGGAAAAAAAGCCCGACCCCGCCCCGCGTTTTGGCTACTACCATGCAAAATTGTGGATCGCGCGAGGAAAACAATGCGCTACATTTATTTGCCACATAAATCTAGCAGTAGCCGTGCTTAAAATAGATAATACCGAGAACTGATGAGCCCCGTTCTATCGCAGATCGAGACTTGTGTGGACTGCTGGGTATATTGATGTAGGATTAAAGTTTAACATTAATCTTTCATAGGTTTGTCGAAGCCAAAATCACTCCTTCAGTGCTGATATTTGGAGTCTGATGTGTGTGCTGTACCAAATGATTCAGGGGACTCCCCCGTGGGAGGAATATCATTCCTCTCATCGCCTTGCCCTACTCTACCAGGTACTTAGTTTAAATACTGAGTCGAATGAGGTGTTGACGCCAGTGACGAGTCACAATACTCGGGAGCTTAATCAACGACGACGGCAACGAGAACGTCATCTCAAAATATAAATTCAAGTTTTTGTGATCACTTCGTGACTATTTCAACCTTTTTAATATGTTCCTCAAGGATGACACTGGTCCGAACGGGGCTTAATTTAGGAGAAAAAATGAAAACTTATCCTCAAGTGCTGACGTTCTTCATAAAATCTCAAATTTGGTTATTTCGCGTTGTTGTTTTGCTGACGACGGCAAAGAAATAGACAAAAGTGAAAAACGCACGTGCAGGGCGTGCAAAGCCATTGTCTTTACCCACAAAATATGCCGTCGCCGATGTCATTGCTTAGTTAAGCTCTCTATTTTTTTGAACCCGCTCGTACACAATCTATTTTTAGGGTATTTCGCTCACGATGTACGACGTGAATGAAATGGAATAGT
>NC_090876.1:48736895-48739395 GCF_036669935.1 Montipora foliosa
GCACGGTCATGGGTTCGAATCCCGTTCACTGAAGGCTGGAATATTTCGGTCTTTGCTTTGCAGTTGCTTAAGTTCAACTAAGTGGGATGACCTTTCAAACCTAGCTTTAAATTTGGCCCTTTGGCTTGGTTGTCAGAAAGAGTACGACAAAGAAGTGTACCAGAACGGAAAACGCGTGTTCGGGGTCTGCAAAGCTAATCCTTCCCTTCCCCCAGTTGTTCAAAAGGTGGATAGCGCAATTAGTTTTGCCAGTGTTTATCCACTGAATAGTGATTTATCTTGCGGATAGCGCTATCCATCGTCTCACCAACTGGCACCTGTTAATTAAATCCCTTGTTATGGGACGAATTGATGTAGTTGCTGCTTATTAAGCTCCCAATAGGCCAGTTTCGTATTCTAACGGTTGGACTGGATCTAGCATGAAATGGAGGCTAATGCGGGCAAAGTAATTTGCATTTGAAAAGATTTGCCCGCATTAGCCTCCATTTCATGCTAGATCCAGTCCAGCCGTGAGAATTCGAAAATGGCCAAATAATCGTGATGGTGTTTGGTTTTGAATTCCCAAGGAATGTAAAAAATTACATGTAGTTTTGTATAGGTGTTAAGGATCTCCTGTTTATTTTAATTATAGAACAGTATTTTCAAACTTAAAATTGTATTTTTTGTTTCAAATGAATAAATTCTAGTTTGGAAAGTTTCTCGTACATTTCTACTTGATTTTCTGCGATGTGAAGAGGTGATTTGTTAACAGTATGAAATACGAGGTGGGGAATGGGCTTTTCGCGCCATTTTCGGCAAGTTACAAAGAAATTAAAGACGAATGCCAGTTTATCCAAAACTCGCACAAAGTGAACTGTGCATCAATTTTCACCAAATTTGTATCGGCTTGATTTCGAGGTGTTTACAAATTTTCGGTGTCTATCAGTTGAATTTTCAGAGCCTGAGTACTGAAGATGTTTTCTGTTTTGTATTTGTTAATTTATGACGAGATTTGACAAACATGAGTTTTTATATTATTTCGTCTATCTTTGAATGGCCAGTTTTTGTTTTATGTATTCCCGACGTGATTCTTATTTTTCCTTTGGATCCAGATTGTGTTCCATTACTCGGTCGCAATTAATCCTGAAACTCCACTGAAGCTTTCCTGTTGTAATTCTACTGTTTAGCGGTATCTAAAGCGGACGTTGTGGGTGACTGATGTGAAACTGTAGTGTGCCAAGTTGACTTTTGTGCAAATAAATTTGTTCTAGCTTACTACTTCAATAAATTGATACTACGATAAAATTCACTGGTCTATACTTACATCAGAGACTTATCAGCCACAGCAATACAAGTGCTGAGTAATTTGTTTAATCATCAATCATCATCATTAACAGGGCTAACTTCGCTCCTGACGGAGGAGCACCTCCCTGGAATGATCCCATAGATATCTTGTCCTTGGCCAATCTCGACCTTGCAGGTCCAAGCTGTCTGGTGAGATCATCCCTCCAGCGTGCTTTTGGACGGCCCTGTTTTCTGGTCCAATCTCTTGGGGTCCACTCCGTTGCTCTAATGGTCCATCTATTATCTGATAGCCGTGCTATGTGACCTGTCCATCTATGCTTTGCCATCCTGATAGCATTGACGTTGTCGCTTACACCAGTTTCTTGTCGAATCCAGGTGTTTCGCTTTCGGTCTCGAAGGGTAATATCCAGCATTATGCGTTCCATCTTTCGCTGTGCGACTACAAGCTTCTCTGTCATAGCGTTGTTCAACGCCCATGTCTCGTGTTCAGGATCAAACCCTTCACTGAAGAACCATTTCTTTCAATAATAAAGCAACAAAATGGACAGCAACTTGTCCATTTTTCTTTCAATAATAAAGCAAAAAAAATGTTGTCCATTTTTTTGCTTTATTATTGAAAGAAATGGTTCTTCAGTGAAGGGTTTGATCCTGAACACTGTTGGGAAATTTCAGGAAATCAAATTTATTTAGTTGCGTGTGGTTTTTGACACGGTATGTGTTTCTTTGTTCGAATGCACGCAAAATGGGAATGCCATAAAAATTACTAAATACTCCTGTTTAAACTCCTTTCCTCAACAACTGAGAGTTAAGAAAGTAAGTCAGGGGATTCCTGGTTTTCTCCGGAATCTATGTGAAAATTATGACACACAGGTCACGGAATTGCTGGTCACGCTCATCGTAGCTGTTTCTGAGGTTTTCATCATGTTTTTTCGCTTGATCGGACTTCTATGCTTTGTTGCTTTTCATTTAGCGGGAGATATTTTCTTCCAACGAAAAATGGATGGCACAGCGTTAAGTTTTAAAGTTTTCTGCCGACCGAAGGCTTGAAACGACGCAAACAAACCCTCGTGTGTTCTGACTTGAAATTTAATCCAACATTCCTTCGTATCCAAAAATTTGGTTTATCAACGGAGTTGATAATGTAAATTGACCACCGTACAGAGATTCTAAAAGCTGACGTTTCGAGCGTTAGCCCTTCGTCAGAGCGAATCGAGGG
>NC_090876.1:48744395-48751895 GCF_036669935.1 Montipora foliosa
CCGAATGGAACTTCAGTCACTGCTGGGCAAATACCTGAAATTATTTTTCATCTGTAAAGATGACTTTTCGTAATCTGATCGATTGAGGCCCTGTGTATATCTAAGACAAATTATTGTTCTCCAGGTACAGTTTAATACTTTTATGTGCAAAATAACTCCCAAAACAAGGAGTTGGCTCATCAAGAAGGGTGATCCCCCCTTCCCTGGCAGGGTAGGGTCACCCGCCAAGGTATTCACAAACTTCCTTGGTCGAGTACATTGTGTTCTGGGGATGTCATTTCAGGATTTGGATTGATTATACTGGCATAATTAATTATTTTTGGCATAGAAATGCTTAATATTATTGAATGTTGAGTCGGCCTTAACTCAGGACATTTTTTCCTTGCATAAGCAGGTCCTTTTATGTCAAAAGTAATATACTTAGTGTAATAATCATCAGCAAAGTAAACAATAATTATTAGGATTAACATGCAAAATTATACCATCAAAACAAAAATAAAACTATAAAAATAATAATTAATCATATTGCAGCGTTTGGGGAGGATTGGATTTTAATATCATGGTTCATTTTCAACACAGCAAACCTGTCCTCTTTGGTTTGCTCACATTTGCGATAATATTGTATTATAACCATTAACTATTGATACATTGTATCACTTAAATTGAAGTCAAACATATATTTTTAAACATTTTTGGTATGTTCTAGGGATTACCATAGTTTTATTTCATAGCTACTGAACTTTCAGGTGTCATGATAATGACAACAATATCCGAAGACAAGGATTTTAAATTAAAATATTATCGATGAATTGCATTCATTGTAATTAAGCATTTAATTCAATTACTGTAAAACTTTATATACAGAATTTTATGCACAATAATTTGGATAACTTTGGGCTGCATGTGCTTGTATTACTAAGTGAATTTATTGTATACAAAGAGAATTGTCAATTAAAAAAAGGAAAATTGATCTGTTATTGTCTGCAAATCCATTGGAACCAAAGCGAGCAAGGGTGAGATCAGGCTGGCTATTTTCCACTATTATTATGTAGTTACTGATATCAAAATTCTTTTCTGAAAGGTGGGCCTAAAACACTGGTCATATTCCACAGATCACGACTAGAAGTCCTTGCTTCACTGAAGAACAACAGCCAAAAGTTTCTCCAAGACCTGAAACGACATTGTTGTTGAGAGATTAGCGCTAGGAGACACTGTTGGTGTTGTTTATGTATATGTAGTACAGTGACATGTACACTGACCTGTGACCCATGACCTGTGTTTTAGACCTGCCATTTTCTGAATGGCTGAACATTTACAGGGAACAACATGATGTCTTTCTCTGCTGGTGTTATCAATTTTCACTAATTCCTAATTTGTTCCGAAACAACAGTGTTATTCAGAATGTTGTTATTATTTTCAATTTGGGGCATTGTTCCCCAAGACTTCTGTAAATGCAATTAAATGAACTGGATTTGAACCCTGACCTTCTTTGTATAAATGGCTTCTTTCTGCTTCACCACTGAAGGTCACCAACTAGTTCCAAAAACTATTTCGTTATACGTCTCACAGAACATCATGACCCAAGCAGCTGGCGGTTCTGTTGTTGTGGAGTCTGAGAATGTCGGGGTAGGGGGGTGGGGAAGACTCCCATATGGAAAGGGTAGGGATGCTAGTCATCTTGCTTAGGGGTGTAAATTTTGGATCGTGGTCTCACTTAGGGTGTTCTGGGCAAAACTCCATCATATGTAGCCATGAAGGTCTTCTTTAGGGATCTACAAAAAATATATTTATTATACATCATGTATGTTTTAAATATGGTCTCTTTTAGGGCCAAAAACCTGGGCCCCGCCCACATTAGTCTTTTGGGGGTTTAATGCTAACTTCTGACAAGCATCCCCACCCCTTCATATGCAGAGTCCCTACCCTTCTGGGTGGGGGATCACCTACGTTCTGCAACAACAGAACCGCCAGCTATGCAGGCTAAGAACATCTCCGTTGAACAGTGATTACTGTGTAGTGTGAAATTTTTGCCGGACTTTTATTTTGTGGATTGGCAACTTTTTGAGGTTCACGGGAACAAATTTTTGCAGCTTGAATTAACTGAAATTTCTGCTGGGAACTAATTTTTGCTGTTTCGTGGTTTAGTAAATTATGCCCAAAAAAGGGTGGAAAAAATGTGATACTCTGGGGGCCTTAGAAAATGGTGTCCCTAGGAATGACCTTTTGATTGACGGCTTTGAGTTCATTTCTTGTGCTTAAGAGACTGGAAAAGTATTGACCCACAGTAACCTTTTATCGTTTCGTTTTGTTTGTAGCAAGCTCCGATTATATTTTCTCCATGCAAATATCAAAATAAACTATCTTTTTTACCCCACTGTATGATATATGGTAACACAAGTGGACTAAAAGCCAATGTTAATTATATTAACGGAAGTGATATACGGTTTGTCTAGGTCCTGATTTTATAAAGTGTTTAATTAGCATTCTTTCTTAGGAATTGATTTCTTTAAGTTTGCAGTAAGATGAGGGATTTAAGGTGTTTCTCAGCCTTAATCGCATTATCCTGTGTCCAAATGATAAATCTTTGAGTTGTCCATTAAAAGGGTATGTTCACTTCCAAAAATGCCAGTCAAAGTGTCACTGTCTGCAAATTAATGATAAGCATCAATTCAAAGCAAATATAGAATTAATAAATTACTACTAATAAATGCGATGCAAATATTCAGAAAAAGAAGTTTGGGAGGGTGGGGGTGGGAGAGAAGAATTTTTCAACGATCCCATGATCCCTATGGGCAACGCACTTCCAACATGGCGGACATGAATGAATCTGTTGCTTCTTTACTGGTGAAAAAAGAGAATAAACGCGGCCTGAGTTCTGACCCTGCGACAGTAAAGGATGTGGATTTGGAAAGTCAGGAAGTATCTAGGGACTCAGACGTCCAGCTTCCTCCTGGAGTTGCACCAATTAAGGCGGAGTAAGTGCTTAAAAATGCTGCAGATGTATATGATCAACTTTGTTCCTTGAACGTTGCCTATTGAACATGTCATCTCTTTGTTTTGGCTAAACAAGGAAATTCGGGATAATACTTCAATTCCCGAATGCTTATGATTTAACACTGAAAGTGGAAGCAATGAAAGAATACAAATAGCGGTGGGAAAACGCCGGCCATTCCAAAAGGGTGAACTGCAGTATCTTCAAAGGCGGCGGTTCTAAAACACAGGTCACTCGTTGCAGGTCATTGTTTTACCTTTTTGAAAGTGACCCAGAACCCTCAATTTGGCTAACCCAAGGCCTAAAAACCCTAATTAGGCCTAGGGTTAACCAAATTGAGGGTTAGGGTTACTTTCCAAAACGTAAAACAATTACCTGCAACGAGTGACCTGTGGAAGGTGGCATGTGTCTTAGACCCGCCGCTTGAAAGGCATCAAAATTGTATTTTCCTGGAGCAGTCACTGGGATATCCCAGGATATCTTCTATGCTGAGTTCAATAAGGCCAAAGACATGACTTTGTACATACTGTAATGAAAACAAAGCTGTGTTGATCTTTTGTAGTGTTTTTGTAAAGTTACTGCATGCATGCTATTCATGTAACAAGGAATAATTTTATAGGAAGTACATGCACATGTAATCATTAGGAAACGTGTTGGCAGCTTATAACAACATGTATAACTTGTCTAACAACTAATAATAGTATTGATCATTTACAGTAGTACATGTAGTTAACTGCTTGTCCTGTGTTTTTTATTGTACAAACAAACACGATCATGTAGTTACACATATATCTGTACCTGATGAGCTAGTCTGTGAAGGCAGTAATGTACTTCACAGTAGCTCACTTATAGAGTATAAATCACTGTTAACGATAGTTAGTTATTGTTTGGAAATCTATTGTTTATTCCTATTTATCTGGTGATAATATGGGCTTGTGTGACATTTTTGCCACAGAGGCTGTAAGTCACCCAGGGTGCTATACTGTAATTAGCCAAAAGCATGGCTTTTATTTCTGATTCAAATGTTGCCAACATCATCAACAGGTTTTTGAAGAAGTCGTCTAAGTGTTTTAGAAGAATGAGTTGTCCAGGGACAAATTCTGATGGTAAACTCCAATACCATGACGAGGAGGATCATGAAACAAGACAAAGAGGCATGGATCAAACCACAGCAGAACCACCAATAAAAAGGATGAAGAAACGTGGAATGAACAAGAACCGTCCAAGACCTGCACAACTTGATTTCAACCAGCAATTATGTAGCAGTATATCAAGAGGTGATAACTGTGAATATGGTGACAAGTGTAGATATTTGCATGATGTCATTGAGTATGTGTCAAAATATAAACTGCCAGATATTGGAGGCAGCTGTGTGAACTTTGAGAAGTTCGGAAAATGCATTTTTGGAGTGACTTGCCGATATGGGAAGAAACATATTTCTGAAAATTTTAAGAATGTTGTAGATGCAGAACTCTTTGAGAAGACTGCAACATTAAGGACAAAGAACACCTTGAATCGAGAGTTGGTAGTATCCTTGCGGAAGAGAACTTATCCATTTCCTCGTTCATCGGAATATTTGAAGCACCTCGAGGAATTTAAATCTCAACCCGAACCATATGGTGAACGTGAGAGCTTGGAAAGACTTTTCTCAAAGCCTTCAGGTGCAATCACTGATGAAGATGTTATCAGACTTAGACCTGAGGAAAAAAGAAAGGTATCGTTATTTTGGTACTAATTAAGATGCATGGATAGCAATACTGTACTTCCCTTCAAACAATTAAGATTGCATTTTGTTTGGTGAAAAACTACGTGGAGTGTGCCTTAAAAAACTACCTCCACACTGAAGATTTAACCCATTGACCCCTCATGTACACTGTACCCAAGGATGGCCCCAGTTTTGCAAGTACTACAGAATGGTCTGTCATTAAGTTGACACTCCAAGGATTCGTTGGGTTAAACAAGGGCTATTTCCCACATGCAAAACTTTTGTATTCCTCTAAAGGTTCATGATTTTGACAGATAATGGTCAGCAAGCATTAGCAATGCATCAATCTGTTTCTAATCCCTAATACCCTGGTATAAAGGTGTTAACCCTTTGACTCCCAGGGGTTCCCCATTGACGAGTAAAATCGTCTGGCATTAGACAGAGTAAAATACTAAGTCCGTCCGGTTTGGATGTCACAGGATTAAACTTTCCATTTGAGAAGAAACAGCTGTCAAATTGAAACACCAGGCTTTCTGGTTGGGTTTCTTGACATCCAGGGCACAGTTTTTTAAAAACCAATTTACATGTAATCTGTAATTTAATGCAAACCTAAATTTGAATTGTACTGGTCAACCCCCCTCCCCAAACTCCCCAGTAAAATACAGTTTCGGCAGGTTTGGACGTCAAAGGGTTAATTAATCTTTTTGCCATTTTGTTTTTATACAGATCAATTTTGCAGACAAGCTATATTTAGCTCCTCTGACAACAGTGAGTTTTTACATCACTTTGACATTAATATTATTTTATTTTGTTATCAAGGTTTAGTAAATTTTACTTTTTTGTGGTCCTACTTTGTACTAATTATTTTACTTTTATTTGAAAACTAGGTGGGGAACCTTCCCTTCAGAAGGGTCTGCAAGCAGTTTGGTGCAGATGTGACGTGTAGTGAAATGGCTATCTGTACAAAGTTGCTGCAGGTCTGTGAATGTACTGTACCATAAACTCTTGCACACAGTCAAGTTGTATTGCCTTAAATCTACCTGTTGCTTTTGAACTTTGCCTTGGTTAAGATTCCAGATTTGTAATAAACTACATGTATAAGACAACTGTGAAAAACAGTTGTATTACTTTGATAAGCATTTCCAGAAAAAGAGGAATACATCCTATTGGTCAAACATCATACATGATAATGCTTGACTGCAGCCTTACACCTCTTCAATAAGCCAACTGCATTAGGACAAGAAGTCATTCAGCACCATCCTTTTCACCTTTGCAAAATTTAGTCTCTTGGAAGATTGTTTTGTAATAATAATGTTCATTATTGTTTGGCTGAAAAATCTTATTGTGATTCTTGAATGAAGTTACATTGTACATCGTACATGTATGTACTGATATTTTTTTGGATATAATTGTTGCATTTTACTAAATCAAGAAGCCTCCATTTGTAACTCACATGAAATGAGCCAAATGCTCAATAGTGCCCAAAAAGTTGTTTGAACAGCTTTAGGGAAGATTAACAAATGAGAAACGGTAAAAGAGCCATGTTCTTGCATATGAAAGCGTTGAGGAGTTTTGTTGTTTGAACTACGCAGATGTCTAGTTTTATTTTATTTTTTAAGTTTCTGAGGATTCCTCCACACTTGGTTTTTAGGCTAGTATGTCAGAATGGGCCCTTCTAAAACGACACTGCTCAGAGGATATTTTCGGCATCCAGGTAAACAGCTGTGAAATTCAGTTCTTGGAAATAATTATTTCTTAGAATTTCAAGTTTGGGCTGTATGCATAAGTATCATACATGGTTTTTGTTGTTTGTTGTTCAATGTTATTATTACTACTTATTATGATCATCATCGTTGTCATAATTGCGGTTTCTGCTATTCCTTCCGCTTCTTACATGTAAGTTTTATCACAATAGCAAGTGAATTTTATCAGGCTTCCTTTAATTAACCCTTTCACTCTACGGGTGCCATAGGGTGCCTCCAATTGACAAGTAAAATTGTCTGGCATTAGACAGAGTAAAATCTAGTGAAGCTATGATCCTTGTAGTTGTGAACACAATTTTATCAGGACTTCAATGGGGTTTGAACCTATAGACCCTATGCAAAAATGGCTGCCTTTAAATTATTCTTTTGTTCATATTCAAAATAGCCCAACTAACCTCGTTTTTGAGACAAATTTAAAATTGTAAAGAATTTGTTATCCAGAACAAGGTTAGTTGGGCTATTTTGAATATGAACAAAAGAATAATTTAAAGGCAGCCATTTTTGCATAGAGTCTATGACCTTGCCATACCTGTTCAACGCTCTAACCAACTGAGCTAAGAAGCCACTGTCGTTGGGAGCTGGTCATTTGTGTGAGAGTAAAATATATTGAGTATCACTCCCAGTGGCCCATTTCTGGAAAGTCCCAAAATTTTACAAACCATTTTCAGGTGTGACAATTCCCTTTATATCTCAAGCTACGGAGAGGATTTAAGTCGTCATTTTTCTTTTTGCTACCTTGAAAACATGTTAAAAGATCGGCTTTCCAAAACAAGCTATTGGTATTTTCACAAATGGCTTTTCGGGACTTTCGAGACACGGGCCCCAGGAATCAATGGGTTAATAGGCAACTTCGGAAAATACCATAATACTCTTTGCTCGTCCCCCCAAATTTTGCATGGAAACAATGCTTATGCAAAATTTGGAGGGACAAAGAATATTATGGTATTTTTCCAAAGTGGCAACTGTCCACCCAAAGATAAAATTCAACAGGCATTTTGTGAGCATTAAAGGTGACTGCCTTGCACATGTAAAACAGTAAA
>NC_090876.1:48754395-48759395 GCF_036669935.1 Montipora foliosa
TGTTCGACCTAAAAGCATTAAACTTGGACAGATGGCCAATCTCAACATTATCTTTCATGTGATGGTGTCCATAATTTATCAATTGGGTCAAATTTGAAACTAGCCCCAGTTCCCTGCACAATTCCGAAGTGGCCTAACTTTCTTTGTAAATCTGTGTTAATTATCATTACCTAGGTTCTTAGGAATCCCCTCACCATCTGGTGATGAGCTTTTTAGTGAACAAGTGAATTGTTTGTTTCATCCAAACTTTTCCTTGTTATTTAATTAAAAGAAAAACTTCAAATAATTCATCAAAAAGAGAAGTTGCAATACCTTGTGAGGAACTAAGTATTAGAGAGATAGACACCTATGTACACTACTGGTCGCAGTAACATCTTACCCCTCTTTTCTCCAACATTAAGATGATTACATTAATTTTACTATAATATCCACAGGGTATGTGATTTTTTTTTTTCAAAGGGGTGTAGGGTGGTGTATTGTTGTCGGTTTTATAGGATCACAATGTACACTGTTATACAATGGATCAATTTGCCACGTTTATCTTACTGATAATTCCATTCACAACAAAATTAATTTGTTATTTTCTTGTTTTGCAGGGTGCTGGAAGTGCCTTAATGGGTCGTCTAGGAAAGTTTGAACAGATTGTTCGGGGAATGAAATATGTTAGTACTACTAAAATTGATTCAATCTACAGAACGTAAATTTGCCTTCTTACCTATAATGATTCATTCGTGCATCAGCGTGCACCTATCCAGTCAGGAAGCATGCAGGAAGTTTGGGAAACATGAGTTTGCTTACTACATGTAGTCACTTGAATGTCAGCTTGCATCTTATGTGCTTCGTACACATGTAACTTGACATGAGTACAACTAAAAGCTTCATCAAGTTTTAATAATCACTTTGGTAAAGTCTCAATCTTCAGGGTTTTTGCTACTCCTTGAAGTCTTTGAAAAGCCCTGGAATTTAATTTTGGACATCTTCCAGGGCACTTGAAAAGCCCTTGAAAAAAAGGATTTGGTGGGAAACTGTGTTAAAATTGTTGAGATTGCACCCTGCGAAGTTAAACAGGCAGTTCAAAAGTTGAGCCCAAATTTGACTATTGGGGAAAGTTTAAATAAAAAAAAAAAAACTGCCAGTGCATACTTAACTCGTAGGACATGGGAAAGAATATAAAGGTAGGCTTTTTCAGCAAAGAAAACACTGAAACACGATGTACAACTGTATGGCATTCCTTGAAAACTTACAAATTTAATTTCTTGTTCTTGAAAACTCCTTGAATACTCCTGGAATTTTATATACAAAATCCAGCATGAACCCTGAATGTTACAGGATATAGCTGAGCAATAATAATTATTATTTATTTTGTATGATTGGGGAGAATGCAGATCAAATCAAATCAAATGTGGGTTTTTATGAGAGGGCAAAACTGGAGTACAGAGAAAACCTCTGGGTGGAATGGAGAAACAACAAATTAATTTAACCAACGTGACAACCTTCTGCACTTACATGTACTGTATATTATGTTGTAATTTCCTTAGTTAAAAATTTTTCAGAGTAGTTTTAAGTTTTATTTTCCTTTGTGTTATAGACATTATCATAATCTGAAACAAAGGAAGCAAGAAAACTAACTAGTTTGAAAATTTTGTAACCATCTTGGGCCTCACTGGTCAATGGCAATCGCTGCTTGCACCACTGTTCCAACCCCGCTTCTCAAAAATTCTGAGTCCCTGATGGCAAAACAATAGGCAAACCATATTCACAATTTACATTGATAGGTGTTTCTCACACAGCCAATACTTCTCACACAGGCAACATCCACGTATTTCTCACACGGCCAATATCCAAGAGCTGTGCCAAGCCGAACCACACAGGCTGACCTTTATTAACAAGAACATAATTGTCTTACAATGACACAAAAAAGTGGCTAGAGAATAAGATCACCTCAACTGAAACATTCTACAAGTAATTCATGGGTGGGCGGGTGGGGCATGTCAGGCAATGATGGATGGCAAAACAAAAACTGAAACTTTACACGAGCCACTTGACCTGAAAACCCCCCGCAGACCTGTACCCAGACTCCCAGCCATGTGTGAGAAAAACATTTTCCGCTTCTTTCGTTCCTCAGCCAGCGGAAAACCACTCTTCTTTTTATCGTGATTGATGATTAGTTTTAGTAAATAATTATTCATACTGTAATTTTCTTGTAGGTTTTGGATATCCCACTAACAGTAAAGATGAGAACTGGAATAAGTGACAAGAAAGTGTCATGGAATGCACACAAGCTTATCAGCAAACTTAAACTCTGGGATGTCTCCCTTGTTACTGTAAGCAAACAAATTAAAAAAGACTTAGTTGTTAGCAAAACAGTGATTGTTATGATTTAAAATGTTGTTTGGATTTGAAAGTGCTTTAATAATTAGTTAGCTATTATGTTGAGGGTGTCTTTGAACAACATTTTTCTTTTCTGTATTATTAATAGTCTTTTTCTCTGATTTACTGCTGTCATTCATTATTGTTATAACTGAGTGAATGAAATCTTCTGAAATTTGAAATTTGCACTTGTAGATAGCCTTAGGCTATCAACTTAATTGCTTCACTGTAGCTTCTTGTATAATCCAAACTTTTTGCCAAAATTATCATCTTAAGCATATTTTTTTCTTCTTCTTTTGGTGATTACCTTTGCCCTAGAAGGTCTATATCTACACTGTAGATAACAATGCAATGTTAATAGGCTAAAGAAGTTAAAGTGATTTAAGTTTTACTGGACAGTTGGTTTCGGAAGGTCTCAGTTTGAATCCTTTTGGACTTCAATATCTGTTTTGACTTTCAAGTTTCAAGTTCAAGTTTAAGTTTCAAGTTTATTAAGTCTTCCAGAAAATTACTGACAATGAACACCGCCTGCAAATAGCGAGCTACATGTAATCTAGGCAGGCGGTGTTTAGAACATACAAACACAAATTACTAATTGAAGGCGTTAAAAAAGTTGATTTTGAATACATTATTTGTCAAAAGAGGAAAAAAGTAATAAAAAGTAAAGAAAACTATAATAATAATAATGATGATGATGATGATGATGATGATGATGATGATAAAAAATAGGCATGATATGGTCAGGATGTTTTTGGATTGGAATATACCTAAAAATTATGAAATAGCAGTTCTTGTAGAGTGGTACAAACATGAAACAAAAGATACCGGTATAACAAAAAATGGAAATAAGGTGACCATCTCATGCAAGTTCCCTATTCAAACAGACAGAAAGATTGATGCAAATAAACCTAACATTGTTGTGAAGGGCTTTAAGGAGGGAACCTGCTTACTCATCGACATGACCTGCCCTCAAGATAGTAATTTTTCCAGGAAGGAATTTGAGAAGCTAGCCACCTATCTTAAGATCTCCAAATTGAAGTTACCAAGATGTGGAAACTTCAGACACCTACTGTCCTTGTTGTCATTGGAGCCCTGGGCATGATTAAAAAAAGGCACAGATAAACATAATTATTACATGTACCAAAATACCTGGAAATGTCTCAATCTCCAATCTAGAGGAAATAACCTTAAGTGAACTGTGCCTATTCTTCGCAACCACCCATCTATTTGAAATATTTTAAAGTAAATCGCTAAATCTTACACTGTATGTTGTCAATGCACGGAAAACCTCCTTTAAACTGCCCCTTTTACTCTCAGATGCTGGAGGAGACTCGGTAACTAGGCACTTAAAAAAAACTCTCAAAAAGGATGAAATTTACCATAATAAATGATAATAATCATGGTGATGATAACATTTTGTTAATTTAGTAATAATGATAAGAAAACACATGTACATTAACCCATTGACTCCCAGGGGATCCCCATTGACGAGTAAAATCGTCTGGCGTTAGAGTAAAATAAGTCTGGCTGGTTTAGGCCGGTTTGGACGTCAAAGGGTTAATAATTATGTTAGTAAAACAGAGCACTGTGAGGGAGTTACTTGTACTTAGATTTTGTTGTATCTTCCATAAACAGTATGTCATGTTAACTTAATCCTGCTCGTATCTTAGCTTCATGGTCGTTCCAGAGAACAGAGATACTCAAGGCTGGCTGACTGGGAATACATCGGTCAGTGTGCTGAGGCTGCAGCCCCGATGCCATTATTTGGTTAGTACACCTTTGAACTAATTTGTATTTATGTATTGATTCAAACCCTGTATTGTTACTTGCATCTCAGTGACTTTGTTTTTGTACAGGATAATATAGAGCTTTGGATGGGACTCTGTCACATTAGTTTCAGCATTCGTATAGCCTGCGACCACAGTTGGGGTTATGGAATGAAAGGGAGTGTGGCGAAATAGAAAATTGGCGAACAAAGTGTGCCGCGAGCCAGTTTTTTATTTTGCCATGTTTTCTTTTGCTCCATAACCCCAACTGCAGAGCCTGGTCTCCGGCTACATTCTTGGATCAACTCCATCACACCTGAGGGGTTTTCCATTGATGGGTAAAATTGTCTGGCGTTAGAGTAGAATATGCAAGTGCCACTTTTGGGAGAGAAAGGTGATATTTTTTTCGTATTTAACCCTATCCATCCATGAAGCAGCTCCCATTGATGAGTAAAAATAATAGTCTAGTGTTAGACTGAGTAAAATCTATAAGTGTCACTCTGAAGGCCTGGCCAAATGCTCGCAACCTTTCAATGCAACATCTTGCATCATTGTTGGGCACAACATGTTGTATACATGTACGTTTGGCCACCCTGTTGCGATATGTTGCAACATGTTGGATGATGCTGCATCAAATTTGAAAAGGGTCAAATTTTTCGTGCAACATTTTGGATGTTGCATGATGTTGTACACATCTGGCCACATACACGCAACATTGTTGCACTAGGGCATGCACGCTAGGTCCATTTTTTTTGTGCACCAGGGGAGTGGGGCACATAAACATTAACATGTTTCGTTGAAAATATTGAGAATGTTGCATACGTTTGGCCATCCCGTTCAACACATGTCGCAGCATCATGCAAC
>NC_090876.1:48764395-48801895 GCF_036669935.1 Montipora foliosa
AAATCCTCGGCAGTCTACTCATCTCGTTTCCATTAACTAGCTACACGAATACGATGCGCATTTATGTCCATCACAGCGAAACGCAAGCGATCAAACCAGTTCATTAAAATGAATGTAGTGAGGTAAAGAAAAAAATGCCTTGTAGTTTTTTGATAGCAGCTGCCCGCTGTTCACTGTACAAGTTCTAAATCGTCCTTTCGATTTCTTGAAGTTCTTAAGACGCACCTTTAAGGGGTTCAAAGGGATCAGTCACTGCTCGGAAGTGAATGCTTGCTTTCAGGGGTAACCATTTAACGTACTGTATTTTATCTCGCAGTGAGATGCTGTTAGGTCCTGTTCCCAGTGGATTTTGTTTCCTTCCCAAGCACAAGGCAAACTCGTATACTGAGATAGAGGGATAACTCCTTTGACGTTCTTCATCAGACACGTCAAATATTTATCAGCAGCAGCATCATCATCATCAGTATTCTAACTATTGTAGTTGTAATAATGATAATAATTATTAAGTATTTTAAAATAAATAATTAATTAATAATTATTTATTTTTATTATCATTATTATTCCTAGATTTTCTATCCGTAGCAATGTACTTTTTCCCGACTTACACAATGAAGAATTCATTTTTTATTGTTTGATTTATTTTTGTTGTTGTTGTTGTTATTATTAGTATTAATAATTGTTATTGAATTGAGTTCTTTTCATTTTTCTGTTGTACCAAAGCTTCCTGTTCAGGCTATCAATCGGCGGCCACTTATACGGGAGGTCGTACCTCTCACTGGAAACGTTAATACAGAAATTTAAACGACAAAAAGCCGACTTTACAATCAATTTAGTTACTTCAACGGCGTCGTGATTCGGTTGCCATAGTGTCATTACACAAAATCTTGTTGTATCAAAACAATGGGGAAACCCTATTCAACATGGCGGCTCCCAAGAAATTTTGAAATTGAAATTTAGCCATTCTTAAGTTTCTTTTTTATAAAAATCTGAATCCTTTTTTCCTCCGTTTCGAAGAGTTATATGTTTGTAGGAGTGGAAGTTGCCTTTCAAAAGTATCGCTGTATTTCAGGGAGTTTAGGCAGTCTGTACCTGCGTTTTAGCATTGCGAAATGACCACGAGCAATTTTTATGTGACAAATTTTGGGACATTTTCAATGGCTAGTTTTATAACAAAACGTGCCCAAATTTCAAGTCACGTATGAAAGTTTTATGCGACAAATTAAAATTCCCTCTCGGGAAAATTTGTTCAAGTTCGTGTGGAGGCCTCATCGCATAAAAAATGGAACAAATATTGCAGAATGGAAGAACCTCTCGTCACAACAAGATGGCTGTGTGTGTGGGAGGTGCCATCTTCTTTTGTTAGTTTTCGTTTATGTCTGGTGTCCAAAGTCATTTCGTTCTTACAGATAAATAATTCGGCAAATATTTGCTGTCCATTTATACGGGAAAATAAATTATATTTGTCAAATTAAAATTGCCGCATAACTAAGTGCTCGTGTGGACGGAGCTTAACCTCAAAGTTTTGTAGAGAACGTAAGCCTTACCACCCACAGTTGAGGTTAATCTGCGTTTAAAAAAATTTAGAGAAGTATATTTCGGCGGCTGTGATTTTCGTTAAGTACCTTAATAAAAAATGGAAATTAGTGTCAGTTGAGCCCTGTGCTATATTTTTGCCTTCCTGAGCTGTCTTAAACGTTATTTAGCGAAATCATTTCTCGACTTACCGGTAGAGAGTGAGAGAGAGAGACCGTCTATCAATCTTCTTTTATTCGCAAACTAGTTTCTATGAATTTCTATGGAACTTAATTTAAATTTACCCCTTATCCGTATTATTTGCAGCTTGCTCGCATGAACGAGTCGAAGATGGCTCAAACCAGTTTCAACACAGAAACTGCACTTGTTAGAACGATTGGCTCCTGCAACACTGTATCACAAAACAACTGTTGTGGTAACATGTGAGACAACAATAATTGCTTAACGAAATGCGTCCGATAGATGGTTTGCAACCAATCTCTAGAGACACAGATAACAACGATGTAATGTACAATTTCTTGTGTATAAATAAGGAATCTTTTGTTTTGGTCCACCAATGTGGCGGCGATGACGTAACATGAAAACCACCTGGAGGTAACCATGCCAGGTTACCATAGCAATAAGAAAGAAGGTTATGGTGAAAAACTGACAAGTCATCTGAAAACACTATATTTTAGCTTTAATCGTTTGTACAGTTGAAAGCCCACAAAAGAACCTTCAATTCCCCTAGTTAGCGTAGACAGGTTCTTTCGTAAACGGTAATTGGCACAAATTTAGGCAATTTTAGTTCTTATTAAACTGTAGTTTTTAATTTCATGGAATACAAAAAGTAAAATCTCACTTACAGAATTCAGAGGCATTCAGCTTATTCTTTAAATACAATTGTGCATACTAACTGAGTATTTATGTAAATATTACTATACAGGAAAAACTGAAGCACTGGTCACAGGTATTTTTAAGTGCTCCTTAAGAGCAAAACATTGGTTTCACTAAGGTGCAGTGTAACGCTGTTAGTCAAACTTCAAAACACTAAAAGACGTCCTTGCATCTATGAAAACCAAAAAATAATGCTGTAGTTTTGTTGCCAATGACCATTGAAGTGCTCTGAAGCTATTCTTTGTGTGGCAAAGCCAGACGAAACTGAATACAGAAAACATATGGCGCTAGGATGATCCGCCTTCTAGGATCTTCCTAGTGCTAGGATCCTCCTACCTTCATGTAAACAGCCCCTTTGTTGTTTGCATCCAAGGATGGAGAGGATTGAAATGGATTCAAACTTGAAAAACCCAGTTCTTTTCAAGTTTGTCTTCAGAAAGACACCAAAAATCATTTGTGCCATAAATATATTTCATATCTTGTCAGTGGGTTGTCAGGAATGTTGTACGTGTGACCTAAAGTACTTATTTAGATTTTTACCCATTTTTGACCTAAAAACAGCAAATGACATTGCCCCTTTAAAGACAAAACGAAGGGTGTTGTTCATAATGGCTTTTCTGTTGTTTTGATGAGCTACATGTTGCGTCTAAGGAACAATTGGTGAGCACCAAAACATTGCCGTTGTAGTCTTTTGGTCGAGTGTCAAAGGTCGAGGATCTTTATATAATAGGACAGTCTCTTGAAATTTGTGAAAATTGTTTGAGCCAACTTGGTTAGGCGACACATTCTCTGTCGACCTGTCTCGACGACAAAAGTGCAGATTGCTAAACTTATGAGGTGGTTAGTAGTATGGAACGCCATTTATGACAAAAAGAAAATGAAGACCAAAATGGTGTCAATTGACCATACATGTAACATGGATGTCCAATATCAGATGTACGCTTTAATTAAACTACATTCGCCCTTGTCACACGGTGGCCATATTGTCCCGGGAGACCAAAAAAGCTTTGTTTTACCACGCCAAGCCTCGCAGTGGAAACCATGGGGGTGAGGCTTGGCGTGGTAAAACAAAGCTTTCTTGGTCTCCCGGGACAATATGGCCGCCGTGTGACAAGGGCGAATGTAGCTGGAGTATGGCCGCCTCGATGAGCTCTAAACTTGAGTCCGCGGTACCATGTGATATTGGTCACATTGGAGGGGTGTACGGTCGTACGATTTCAAAACCGAATTTGAGTTACCATATTTTCTGACCCATGGTGCTCCGCGGAAGGCGCGCGGGCGCGGAGCTACATGCGTCATAAACTATTCGGCACTAACTAAAAGAGATCATCATTCAGCCATCTCCGACCATATCACAATGACCGGACACAACATCAAATCATTGTAATAGAAGAGACATTGTATATTCAGGAACTAAAGCCCTCCACAAATTCAAACGTTAGCAGTGAGAAGTTGTACTATATTAGGAATAGTCCACACTTGTCAGTGCTTTCTTGTTAGTTAAGATCTATAGTACCCAGACCTCTTTATTTCGTATATAAGAAAACTGTGAAAATATAACCGTTACTTTTGACTTTGAGAAGAAAGTATGTAGAGAAGCATTCGAAACGTCAAGTTAATATAAACTGCGCTTTTTAAAAAGGTTTATCGCCACTGTTTGTATTTTATTCTTAATTAAACCACGATGGCTGAAGAGCAAAAGTTTATTCAATGCGTCATCTATACTTTATGAACCCCAAATTATTCACGTTGATGACCCCCTACAGAAATATTCGTTATGATTACGTAACGAATATGTTATGAACACGCGCTCCTATCTGGACACTGACACTTCCAAAGAGTTTGCGTAATTCATCCACCAAAATGGCGGGCGGACGGAGGTTAGACAGTTTTCGTTTTCAAGCAGCCAGACACCTCAATCTCGACCCCAGAGTTCTTCTCTTGACTGAGGGAGGGAAGAGCTCCGGGGAACCTTGAAACAAAGTATCTTCTGATTGGTTTTCGTGAAGAACAATCAAAAGCATCTCATGACAGCACGAGGAGTGAGCAGGAGCCATAATGTTCAAATGACCAATTTTGGACTATTCTTGGGTTTCACTCACGTGATCAACAGCCATGTTTTTCAACGAAAACAAAAGGAGACGTTAGCATAATAACTCCCGGAGGATTGGATCGGGACACCAACATGGCCGCCATTTCATTGTTTGGGGACACCAACATGGCGGCCGTGACGTCATGTGAAATCCAGGACTCTAAGAGCCCTACGCCGCATTTTCTCCTACGTAGAGTTTCCCAGAGCCCTGGGTCGATCGGAGGCTCTGGTGACAAAAATGACAGACACCTTCACTGCAACAGGCCCTATTTCGGGCATTTAAGTTGTACTTAGTTAAGATGCTTACTTGGGCATTTTGACTATGTTTGTATACATTTTCATCAGCTTTGACTGTGTTGCGGATTGTACGTTATATAGTTCGTCCCGTCTTTACACTTGACGAATAACACGAGCTGATTCGGCCTTTTTATGTTTTGTTTTGTACAAATTGTTTATTTACACCGCGGCAAAAGGGCTGCGGGTTAAACCAGGTGTTACAAAGATCAAGATTCAATGCTGATTCGGCCTTACTGGCTGGTCAACATAGCGTAGCCTAAGAAAAAGGAGAGTGTCTAATCGGCGTGGGTGGGTGGGTCATGGGTCGTGGGTCCCTAACCCTAACCCTTTTTTTGTATCAATGACTGGAAATTCACGAAACAGACAATTCCTAAGACAAATTTGGACCGAGCACTGAGGGAGCTAATATATACCCTTTTTTTTCTTCAAACAAACACGACCCACCACCCACCCACGCGATTTAGCCTCACCCAAGACCAAGCGGCTGTTTAAAGCACTCCTCTAAGTGGCAGCTCCACACAACAAATGTGGTAAGTGGGTTAAGGTTTGGCAGCACAGGCATTCAGGTTGCAGGTTATACATCAGTCATGCACTTAGAAGAACCTTCGCTGAAGTAAGACGAGTGTACAATGTTGTTTGCCCCAATGAGTTATGGAAAGTTTGATTTTTAATCATGGTCCCATTTTGCCGCATGTTTCAAAATTCATCTCAAAGTGAGAAAACCATGAAAACCTAAAGTATGTCAGGGATGTCGTGCAGAAGGGCTTCGATGCATTCCTCTTATCGTTCTATCGAGCCCGTCTTGAAAATGAGGGTTTTCCAATAATCCTAAAACTAATTGTAAAGCTGCAATGTCGTTCAGAAAGCATGCGCGCCAGAAACAGTCCCGGTGTCGTCTTCACGAAGGTGTCGTCCCGGTGGATTGACAACGCGCGCTCACAACGAATATTTGAATCTCTGATCATACCTCTCATGATGCAAACACCGCTGACACTAGTCGACTGCAAAAGTCAGACTGAATGAAGACTGAAAACTTTACTTTTTGAATCCTCAAAACTAGGCCTTTCCACAAATATCACTTGAAATCGCCTAAATATCTTTCGGGTATTCTCCAAAAATTGTCAAAATATCCCAAAAATTCTTCTAAATATCTCAAAAAATCCTCTAAATATCTCGAAATATCTCGTATTCTTGTTTTAAAATAAGCCCATTTTGAATCCCGTAGGCCAAAATTTTGCCCAGCGGGACAAATATATTGTCTACACTAGTAGATCAGCTACATCATCACCTCACTAGTAGTATGGAAATAAAGCAACTTTGGAAACAACATGGATGCAAAGTTTAATGTTTTCTCACTAATGGGTTAAAAAGTTGGTTTGTCTATCGTGTGTATGAAGACTATGACTATGAGTAACAATCCTTCCTATTAATACAAATATCCGCTCTACCTCTACTTCTCAAGTGGGAAACTGCGGAAGTGCATTATTTCTAGCTGTCAAGAAAATGGCGAGGAAAAGCTGCAAAACAGCCAAAAAAAGCTATACATTTTTCTAAATATCTTAAAATTTTCTAAAATTTTGTAAATATCGCGGAAACTTCTAAATATCTCAAAAGATATTCGGATATTTGTGAAAAGGCCTACTTAAACTCAAATATACGGTGGCCCGTAAGGGACATGGCATGTCGTGATCAGTTTTCCTGCTTACAATTTTCAAACTCGAAATTTTGAGTTTACAAAAAAACGAAGTTCACGAACTCGACATTTTCAGTTTGCAAACTGGAAACTTCGTGTTTGAAAATTGTAAGCGGGAAAACCGATCACGAAAACATGTGTGACACTCATTCTTACGGGCCACCGTACAAATACCCTTTGCGTTTGACAGATTTTCTCTATCTTTTCATGAGAGCAACTATTGGAAATCCAAAAATCTTCAGCTAAAGCATATTTAATTAAAGACCTTTTTTTTTGCTTAATCAAACACACTTGCAACTTTTAGGAAAAGACAACATGTTGCGAAATAACTCAATATCCCTTGAAACACTATCTGATCGCTAAAAGACGGCTTACTTATTATGACAGCCAGTTGTCAATTTTGAATGTCGATCGAGTGATTAAAATGTACTTACCGGCTGGTATGTCGGAAAAATCGTAAATCATTTGACGGCTTAATATCTCTTTAAATATCGAAACTAGCACTTTGTATTTCGCATTTTCTGAACTGTTTCTGTTGTCCAGGGTGTAAGCGCGTGAAGTTCATGTGAGAATCGTGAGAATTTCTCGACCTTTTCGACAGGCAAATAGCCGAGAGGGCATGGGGAATTGATAAATGAATAACATTACGTAACATGTTAAGCTTTGAGATACCCTCTTTTCTCTTTGATATGTAAACCTCAATATAGTTTAAATGTTTATTCAGGAACTTTTTAATTCTAAAAATTTGAGAGGCTGTCACTTCGTTGACGTAGTCAGTTGTCAAGGCAACGAATGTCATTCTCGCGCGGGAATTCGTTATCGATATGATGAAGGTGCTCGCTGCTCTTGCAGTGTCAATATGTCCTTGTTATCTTTTCCTCAGTTTTGGTGCTATGGAGGGTAATATTTCGACTTGTTGACCGCGACAAGGAAGGCTTTACTTTCGCTTTCAATGGATTCGACAAACGGTCACAGGTAAAGCTGCAATTTGGCGGTAACTTGCCACTTAAACACGTTCTTTTCGGTTGATATGCAGACGGTCTTGGATTCAATGGAATATGTCCTATTTTTAGCCTGACAAATTCGACCGCTCCATCGGCGAAGGCGAACGATCAAGCGATCGGATTCATTTCAAGCGTCGGTGAGTTGCTGAATGTTTTCCTAGAAAGAAATCTTTTGTAATTTAAATGAAGAAATAATTTTGTACAACTTTTAATTTGTCTTTTAATATATACTGTTAATACGTTTACACGCCTTTTGACGCCATTTCGGTTCTGGATCGCTTGTTAGTCAGAGAGCTAGAGAGTTAAGATTGCCTTGAACTGTTTGAAAATTCACTAAATCTTTGATAAGTTCTGCAAACGGTAACAATGCATATTGCTAATTCCAACAGTTAACTCAAAATTTCTTGTCTCAGCAATCTGGATAAGGATGGATTTTTACGCCAATGTGTTAATAAGCTTGAAATTAGTTTTATGAAACTAAGTTAAGTTATTTCTCTACTTAAAAGAGTGAACATTTTCGTAAGGTTACCCGGCTGTGGAAACAAAGTACCATTTTCGTTCACGATTTCTGTTACATCCCAAATTGATTCGCCTGAAGGATTTTATTGGAAGATTAATTTCATTGACATTTTTCGCCAGCATACATGTGTCAAGTTTACTTATTTTTAGACAATAGTCAGGTAGGTTACCTGTAAAAAGTCTTAGAAACCGCCTGTGCAAAAGTAGAAATTGGATAATGACCTGTAAGTTGTTAAAGCAACAGAGATCCATGGCAGTAATGTAGTTTTATGTTCTTATTTTCACTTTTATTTTTAAAATCAGAGCTGCTGTGTTGAAAGCTTCACATTCTTTTTGTTTAGCACTATTTATTTTAATAAATTGCTGTGTCTTGTGTTTCAATCAGCCACAGATCAGAGTGTTTTTCAATAAGTGTTCATATTTTGTCTGAAGAACGAGTATTTTCTACAGTACTTAAAGCGACATGGATTCTCTTTCAGGAAGTTTAGACTGCCATTATTAAATGGGTTTCGGTTACCCAAAAAAATACAGTGATAAACATGATAAGGGGATTTAAATTGTAATAATGATAATAATAATAATTATTATAACAATAGTAATAATTATAATAATAATAATAATAATACCAAAACTTCTTAGCAGCACGAAGTAAGATATCACTTTGATGATCCATACGATGTTTTTGAAATTCATATTTAATCAATACACGTTTCGGATGAAACATCATCCATCGTCAGTTGACAAATTCCCAAGTCAAACATCTTAATTTATCCCTTTCATACTAATTAGTTTCTTTTCTTAGCCTAAACAGTTTGGTTTTTTCTGTTTTGTTTCGTGGTTGGGTGTTTTTATTCTGTTCTCGCCTTCATCCTTAATTATTCATGTTATATCTCACTTTGTTACACTATTTATTGCTCAACTTTAGTTTATTTCTCATTTGTCAACTGACGATGGATGATGTTTCATCCGAAACATGTATTGATTAAATATGAATTTCAAAAACATCGTATGGATCATCAAAGCAATAATAATAATAATAATAATAATAATAATAATAATAATAATAATAATAATAATAATAATAACAATAATAATAAATTTAAGATTCTGCTTTATTGCATGGCTCAGAGTTTGTAAAGGTATTGATAAATAATGATAATAATAATAATACCTTTGACCCCCAATCCGACCTGTCTAACGCCAGAGTATTTTACTCGTCAATGGGGAACCCCTGGGAGTCAATGGGTTAATCACTTGCTGAAAAACTCTGTCCCCATTAATAATAACAAAGCTGAATAAAACTGCAAATGAAATAATTTTATTTTTTTTTGTTGCATTAATCTCCAAGTGACAGGAACTGCTTTCAACAAAAATTTCAAATAAATTGGTACAAGCCCATTTAGTTATGTTATCTACTTTATTTGCATATGATATGTCAATTAATTTTTTTATATGATCTTACTTTCTCACAATAGACTTCTGGGCAAGAAAAGTAACATTAAATGTAAAAATCTTTCTGCCCAAAAGATCTTTGTTTTTTTTTTGCTTTCAAGTGTAGATTTACATGAGAAAGAAAACATGATGATGAGCTTAAAATTAAAAGAAAGAACAAAAGGCTTTTATGAAATTAGATTTCCTCACAAATATCGCCATTAAAATGCAGCTCTGTGTCAATATCGTTTAAATTTTGTCTGTCATTTCAGTACTGACAGCTGATGAAACATATCAACTATTTCAAACAAAGTCTGCTTCTTTATTCCCTGGATTGATGTATTGAAAGACAGATGCTTTCAAACCTAAGATTAAAATTCATGCTGACAATGACAACAGTCAGTTTCTTCATGCGAACCAGCTGCCGTCAACTTGAAATTTGTTGAAATCCTTCATTTTAATATTTATAATTATTTCTGACTTTAATTTTAGGCAAACTAATGGACCTTTTCCATGTTTTCAAATCGGAGCACTTATCTAGGGGTTTATCAGTACCAAATTGTACTCATGTGATTTTCTGTACATGTATATTTTTTTCTTACAGGTGATGAAATATGGGACTGGCTAACTTTTTCAGACTCATTGGTTACCACCTCTCAGACTGGCAGGGTAGGTATTCAAAGTTCACACTAGTGACTAGCCATCTGTCTGAGGCAAACCTTGCAGTATCATTGTAACGATACATTAAGTCAGTCCATGAAGTGTATCCCAGTGGTTAGGCCACTTGCCTAAAGATCCAGAAATCCTGCGTTCAAGACCCACTCTGACAACTCATTTTATTTGACTCCTGGTATTGGTAGTTCCTGGTTCAAATTCTTGGCTGCAGTCATAAATAGCCAACTGGTTTGCCTCCAGCTAGTTGGGATTCTCAACAGTTGTTGTTGTTGTTGTTGTTCTGTTCTGCTGTGTGTCATTGGCCCTGAAAAGCCCCAACAGAGAGTGGTCAATTAAGGATTAATATACTCGTATGTATGCAAGACAGAAGAATTCTCATCTGAATGGGGTATGACCACCAACAAAACATTAATCTTGTTGCATTAAGGCCGGAGGAATTACTCTCCTAGGACCTTTAAGGTCGGGCAGGAGTTGAAAAATGTGGTCATAATAGTTATTGAAACAAATCTGCAACACTGCGCAATCTTATGACACAGTCGTGCAGTGTTTATGCTTTACCCGAAAGCTGATTAACTTAATCCACAATTAGCGTAGACTTTTGTTTCATATTTTCAACTTTTTGGTGAAAGTCTCTTTTGCTTAATTTTGTTATTCAAGATTGACGTCTTATAATGTAACTTTTTGCTGAATATCAGCGTTGAGCAGCATTTGGGAAATTATAGAGAAATAAACTCCTTCGTTAATTTTTAATCTGGGATTAGGGTTAATTGCCTTTTAAACAACCGGGCCCTGACTGTTAGTGACAAGTAATTTAAGATACCACAGTTCACCATAAACACAACTTTAGGGGAGAAGGGGTATTTCTTGGACATGCCCAAGAAAACAATCAGCAGATGATTTTCTTGTTGCGGAGGCAACTCAGCGTTTCTTTGGTGATGGCATTAATCCTTGGAATACAAAATTACTTATTTCTCCTCTTTTCTCTTCCCTGTATCCAAGCAAGGTCTTGTAACAGAATTATTTTTTTTGTCACTCAAGGAAATAGGTGAAATGAAGATAACCGTAGAGAATGCTACATGGCGAGAGGAACCGTGTTACCTAGTCCATGCTAATAGTCATGGAATTGTGGATCAGTTACCAATGGGGACATCTGTAACAGGTTGATGATGTTTGATAATGCAAGATCAATAATACCTTTTTGTTGGCACCCATGTGTAAACCTTGCACTGCAGGATGGCAGTTTGCTGACCAGGTCAATCAATCAGTTGATCAGTGCTAATAAATTAGTCAATTATTAGGTGCGGTTACACTAGACCTCTTGTTTCCAAAGGATCTGGATATCAGCAGGCAAGACTGTCAGAAATTTAAAGAAAACAACAAAACCTTTGAGATTACAGGGCATGTTTCGACAGAAACTTCTGTCATCTTCAGTTGATTAATGTACAAAGCGCTAAGTTGAATTTATAAGTAGGAAAAAGTGCTAATTATGCCAGTAACAACGGAATGTACATAAATTCTCACATTGTCACGTTTTATGTACATTCCGTTGTTACTGGCATACTAGCACTTTTTCCTACTTATAAAGTCAACTTAACGCTTTGTACATTAATCAACTGAGGATGACAGAAGTTTCTGTCGAAACATGTCTTGTAATCTCAAAAGTTTTGTCATTTTCTTTAAATTACTGATTAAGAAAGAAAACAAGGAGGACTTGCAAACATCGTGTAACCCCTAAAGTCATCACCTCATTTCCCCTTTGAGAGGGAGAGACTCTTGGGACAGGAATATTGACAAAATAATTAATGCTGAATGTAAGAAAATAAAGTGAGAGTTGAAGCTAAGTAAGTACACTGTATCTATCTCTTTGTCCCCCAAAATGAATGGCAGCTAAAGAAAAGAACATAAAGGGGTCCATTTTTTTCAAAACATACTGTCTAGACTTTCAAGTTGCTTTTGAGGCGTGGTGTCTTCAAAGAGGGTTTAAGTTGGATAACTCACAATTAGAGTTCTCAATTGAACCTGTAGCACATGTCACGGTTGTAACTTCTAAGTGTTATGGCTTTAAAATTGCCCCTGTCAAGTAGATCAGTGTTATGACTGAAAATAATGAGAACCCTGTTGAGTGATTATTATTGGTATCTTTCCAAAGCTGGGTTTTATGGCTTCATAGAGGGTTACACCAGGTTAATGGTTTAACCCAAATGCTTTTATAATTTCAGCTTATGTTGGAAGATCTCTTCAGACATTTGAACAGACTCATTATGAATATGTCAAGGTGTGTGTTGCCTATTATTGACAAAAATTAATTATGATAGTGCTAACAATGACAATGTCCGAGTGGGGTTTGACTGGTTAATGGATAGCAGTTGGTTGCCATGGTGCAGGCATGATGGTGATAATGATGAGGTTGCAGACGACTGATTACGATGATTTTACCATGTCCTTATGGGATAATAAAAAGTCAAGGAAGGTCTTTTTCAGTTTATCCTAAACAATGCATAAAAGGGAGTTCTGGGAGAGGTTACATCTAGCAGTGGACTCAACTTACACTGTACCTTTAACATCAGGTCGTCTTCTACCCAAAATTGTCTTCTTTTTCTTCAAGCAATTCTGGTCAAAATAAATGTATGTGGTACGTGTATTTTGAAATGGAAAGAACAATTCAGCTGTTTCTGATTTATTGTCTTTCTTTTGTGGGACTATGTTACGTGTCAGGAGTCAAACACTTTTTTGGATGACAATTTGAGAATTGATGTCAACATTCTTTGAGGGGTGTTGGGTAAGGGTTAGGCTTAGACACTTAACTAGACAGGAAATTCATTGAACATGTTGTTACTAATAACCACAGATCTGTCATTCTTCTCTCTCTTTAATGCATTATGGGTTAGATACCTGATAATCCGTTGGATAAGAAAACTCTGATCTCACTCAGTGAAGATGGAATTTATTCAGTCAAGAAGACAGTTTCACAGGGAGAGGTATGTTGTACATGTACAGTGTAATATTATTTACAGCAAATACTACTTTTAAAAGAAAAATATTTTGAGAGCCCTGTTACATATTGTGATCTGGATGACTGCATAATTGTCATTCAAAACTGTGCCCTGGGTCTCAAGTACATGCACTGTTCTGTTTTTTTCTCATAAAGACAGACTGGTCAAGGCTAGTGAACAACATGTTTCAGGCATGCTCTGCTCTTGTTTGTGTATACTGGCACTGTAAATGAGTTCTCATTAAATTGTTATTAGTCTCTCTGCCCTGATAAATATTGAAGCGCAGTTTACATGTAGTAACATTGTAGCAATGTTACAACGGACCTGAAAACACTGAAAACAGTCTATTTCTCTAGTAAGTAGAGGACGCATCCACAACTTGGGGTCTGTGGTGTCTCTGTGACATCCAAATTGCTGGCAGGAGGCCTCGGCTTTAATGAGTCAAGTTTAAAATGTTATGTGAAACTACATAATAGTCCATGTCATTATCTGCATGAAGGTGAAGTTGGGGTCATTTTGCTTGAAACCTCACTAATTTTCTATTGTAAACAAGTTAAGCTGGAAAATAGCGTAATCATGAATTACATGAAAAAAAAAAAAACAGGTAGCACCATAGACTTTGCTACTTTGTACTCTCATTATTGGATTTTGGTGAATTTAAACGCTTTGGCTGTAGCATTAAATTTTATCGAAATCTGAAGGACTTGTCCTTCGTTTAAATTATTTAAGGAACAGGATTTGAATCCCCTTCGCTTTGGGACGTTAACCCTATTTTGATTGCGTGTGTTGATTAGTTCCAGTCGCGACAGATAGATGTAGCTTAGTCTTTATCCAGTCAAATATTACATGTATTTGGAATTGGTGGAAAAGTAATCTGAAGGCAAGATCCATAAGATTGAGCCTGAACCAAGGCACAGCAAATTATGAAAAATTAATACTGTATTCATCAAGGGAAATACTCAAATCAGTCGCACAGAGTTTGTTTACGATAAACAAGTTAGCTTTTACACTTAAACATTACCAGTTAATACAAAATTTGAAGGATATAAATGTAACTAGTTTGGGTCTATTAAACCTGCGAGTCTACGGAACTGGCTCAGTCATGCAGTGTGTCAACAAAGCATAGTTTACACAGGGGACCTCCTTAACCGGCATGGATTTTAGCAATAGACAAAGGCTGAAAGTCAGCTAGTGAAATTATGTATTTAAGTGACTGCGTCAAACAAACGCTCATAATCTTTGATTACTAAGTACACATGTACTAGTATTATATTGTAGGTTCGATTGCTGCCTAGGAGTCTGGTTTCCCTTTTGGTTGTCCATTAACCCTGTACAGTTAGCAGTGCCACAAAATTTGAAATCCCATCAGATCTCATTCAAAAGACTCAAAATGTTTCCTCAGATCTCTTTTGACACCATGTCAAAAATTTGGCGGGCCTTTTGCTTATTCAGACAGTATTTTTTTTCTTTTCAATAGTATAAGTACAGTAATTAGAAATCAGTTATTAATAAATAGTAAAACTTATCAATTTATTATTAATTACTATTTAGTATCAAATTATTATTACTGGAAACCAATAATATTGCTATAATATTAAATTATGGCTAACTTGTTTTTAGGAAACGCAGAGGACTGAAACATACTACAAGAAGGAACATCTCCAGGGCTTTATATCTGAAGGTCTCATCCTTGACTATCTGTCAAATGCTTGTATTTAAGGATAACAACATCTGTTAAATTACAATTATGAAACTGAAGGCTACTGGTATCATATAGTGTTTTTAAAGATGAAGGCTGAAGCGTAGTAGATCAATAAAACATTTCTTTTCAGAGCCATCCTGATTCTTCAGAGAACTACTAAGTTTTATAAAAGTCAATGGCTAACATAGTCTTTTTAGTTTTTTGCTAGGTAAATTATTGGGGAAATTTGGAAAAATTATATTTCGTTGCCCGAAAAAATGTCGCTTTAAGATGCACAGACTCGAGTTCAGAACGATTTGATTGCACACAGAGAGGTTTTTACTTAAGAAATGCTGTGCCTTATAAATGAAAAAAATACAGTGATTTTAATTATATAATAAACTCAATAACCCGAGCATTTTGATTGTTTCTCACCTCTGATTTTTTAAAGGGCAGACGCATAGCTGACGTCATCATTAGAAACTCTTAATTCTTTATTTTATAAAACAAATAGATTCCATGTTGTTGTGCACCTGTGCAGCAATCATTAGGTCACAGAAGATGTCAAAATGTGGTAAGAACCTCGCTATCGCCTTGCGTGCCCCTTTTTTGTTCTTACCACATTCTGATGTCATGTGTGATCTGTTACTGAACAGACGCATGGCAACGTGGAATCTACGGTATTTGTTAAATAGAAGTTTGATGCTGCATCCAAAGGTCATAACTGAAAATCACACTTTTTTCAGGTTCCAATTTGCTTCTGCAAAGAGTCATGGTTAAAAGAGGGATTCCAGACAACTTGACGTTTGTGGCATTTGACTCAACAACAAGTCTTTGTGAATCAACTTATGTAAGCAGCAACCTTTCTATTAATTCACAATGGTACAAGGAGTAAAAATAGTAATACAAATTTTAAAAAAAACTGTTTATTATACACTCAACAGAATGGTCAATGACGAATGCATAACTAAATACAGAAGTTGCTATGGAAACAGCAATTGAGTAATTTTGTTGAGTATATAGAACTTTCAAAACATGACTTGTGCCCATATAGCATGAAATGTGCTTGCGTTCATACAATTGTCATTGCAATGGGTACTGGTTAACTTCTAAATTCGCTGGTCATTGTTAAGCCAATACTAGAATATCCTAACTCTTCTTTAATGTCACCCTTAGACGTTAAAACTATACTAATGCAAACCTGACAGCCACTTGCTCCGCCTTATTTTTGTAATAAGTTTAAGGAAAAAGGTGACGTTCACACTCTTAATACTAGAAATAGGGGTAAGCTCGACCTACCTTTCTTTAGATCTGCTACCAGGTAGCGATCACTCGTACCTCGTACAGTCCGCCTTTGGAATGATCTTTTCTTAACCCTCTTAACTATGTTGTATATATAGTGTCACTATATAATTTAATAATTATTGTATTGATTTCAGTATACGTTTCGGGTGCGTTGGACGGTTTTTTCACAGGAGGGTGCGACCCAATGAGGGGACAGACTAAATGAGCGCCCGTGGCGCGAGCCTCTAGAGGCTCCGGGGGCGTGTTCCCCCAGGAAATTTCCTTAGACTGCATTTCGTGCATTTTGAAGGCAGTTTGATATGAAAACAGGAAACCAAAAGCGAACTTAAAAACACGGATTTTACTCAAACGTTTGAACATCAAATTTAATTTTTTTGGGGGCAGAGACTACTTAGAGTGTGTATTTAGAGTTTTATTTATTATAGGGTTGTCACAGGTTTATTTTCTAGGATTTTACATTTGGCTTCAAAGCCATTTTTGATGGAGACAAGTAATTGTTTTTTCTTTATTTAAAACTGGACCATACTAGGACCACCTTATTAAAAACTCGCCGATAAGTCAAATTCTCTAAGTACAGACTGTGCTTAGAAACTAGTTACCAGTAAGTTTTTTCTCTATTCTTTACTCCCGAGCTGTCAAAAAAAAATTGCCTTTTAAAAGTTATTTCCTTTCTGTTTAGCTTAGTGAAAATGCAGTACATGTTTGTCTTATTTGCTTTGACAGAAAACGCTTGGTAAGTCCATCCAGAAGATCGGCACACGGCGAGTAAACGTGACAGGCGTGCAAAGAACCGTTCACTCAGTTCAAGAATCACCGACAACGTGGGAATCATTTTTTCTTTCCACTGGGTAGGTAGTGCAGGTTACGGTGCCAGTCAATAGAAAGTAAGGTTGACACGGGGGTCAGCGCAGTGTTGGCGCAGGGATGGTGACATCACTACCTTTCCACCAAAGTGTCCCGGGTTTGATTCCCAGACTTGACGTCACTGGTGGGTTGAGTTTGTTAATTTTTTTACTTTGCTCCAAGAGGTTTGGTAAAAAACCATCATTTAATGTCGACATCAAAGCGCCAATGTGGGAGGCGCGGTGGCCTCATGGTTAGTGCGCTCGACTTCGGATCGAGTGGTCCGGGTTCGGGGCCTGGCCGGGGACAATGTGTTGCGTTTTTGGGCAAGACACTTTACTCTCACGGTGCCTCTCTCCACCCAGGTGTATAAATGGGTACCGGCGTAATGCTGGGGGTAACCCTGCGATGGACTAACATCCTATCCAGGGGGGAGCATAAATACTCCTAGTCGCTTCATGCTATGGAAACCGGCCTTAATGGGCCTTAATGGACCTTCAGGCTCGTAAAGAGACTTTACCTTACCTTACCATCAAAGCGCCAATGGTGTTAGAAAAAGCGTCTTATTAAGTGAGGGCATGTCGTGGCCAGCCCTCATTTCTTCTGGTTCCTCTGTTCCGTGACTATTTTGCTCAATTAGGGGGTATTTACATGAGACCGGGACGAAATCCGACCGGTATGAACTTGTACCGGTATAAAATTTTTGTAGCCGTTTACATGAAACCGAGACAAGATGCTTGGTGCCTGGTTTCGGGGTGAAATGAATTTTGTCTACTAAATATATAGCGGACCCAAAAGTATACAAGCTTAAAATTTCTGGATCCGGTCACAGATTTGTTGTCATTTACATGAGACCGGTGCGAAATCAGACCGGTAGGAGAATTTCTCGTCTCGCTGCAGCAACCGAGACGAAATCAGGCCGGTCTCATGTAAACACATAACAAGAAATGTATGGTGGCCGATACGAACTCATGCCGGTCAGAGTTCGTCCCGTTCTCATATGAATACCCCCTTAGTTGCAACTGAACTGCTACATGTAAGAAAGGCATAGATCGACGACTGCGAAAATGGCGTCGCCGACGCAAGCGATGTATTCAGAATCGGATTCGAACTGTGTGATCTTCCCGTCTTCGGCATAAACCGCGGTGTTCCTTGAAGACTGGAATTAAAATGAAAAGAGGCCACTTTCTAGTCTCTCTTCTCTTGATGTGTTAAGGTTGAGAAATAATAAAATAACTGATAGTGCTAACTGCAGTCATGAATTTGTTAGCCACCTGGCGAGACGAACGCAGCTTGGATCTCAAGTAACAATGACCTTGCTGAGATTGCCAGAGGAACACCAGTATCAAGGTACGTGTGCCTCTCTTGTTAACCATGCACTAGTCTTCAGTCACGTGATTGCTTTGGTTTGTAAGCGTCTCGAAGTGTCCCCTTGCTCTTCATCACTGACGTCTTGCAATACAAACAATAGACCCTTCTCCAAATGACGGCCGAAAATAATAACTTAAAATTAAAATGTATACCAGCTCTAGAAAGAGCACCTTTACTTTAGTAACCCTGCAAAGTTTCAGCGTATCAGGTATAACATCAGCTGAGAAAATGTAAGTTGAAAAATGAAAATGTTACCACAATTGCTTGTAATCTCGCAATCTGACCGGCTAATTTGCCGTTGTTACTAAGAGTCTAGACAACGCTGCTCGCGTCATTGTGTAGCCAATCAGAAACGCTGAAAAAAATTTGTTGTGGACTAACGAGGCGCAGAAACGTCCAAAACGATAAATTCTAAATGATTTCGAGCAAATGCCATGGAGAAATGTTAGTTCGCACTCTGATCCAAATGATATGTGGCAACAATGGAAAAACCTGTTTGTCAGCTGCATGGACAAACACGGGCCTCTAAAATCAAAAAGAATTCGTAGCAAGAGGTCTCCGTGGATAACGAGTTCTCAGAATGCGCAGAAGAGATGTTCTTAAAAAGAAAGCGATCTCTACAAATAATCATGCCATGTGGCAGCAGTTTAAACGGGCTAGGAACCAGGTGAATAATGCAACTAAACTTGCTAAAAAACGATATTTTTCTGAAAACTTGGAAACTAGCAAAGGCAATCCACGTAAAACTTGGGATCTTATTAACGAGCTTAGCTCACGGAGTAGTTGTAAGTCGTCCAATATTTTGGAAATCCAAGCTAATTATAGAACTACACTGGTAGCCATGGCGAACGGCAACAAGAAAAGTGGGAAATCTCATAAGCCATGTGACCTATACGCCCCGCACGCTAGCACCCAGACTCCCAGATGTGTGTGAGAAAAACGTTTTCCGCTTCTTTCGTGCCACAGCCAGCGGAAAACAACACTTTGTGTTGGATATGAAAATTGGGCTTGCATCTGATTAGGTTAATTTCTGGGCATATGAGCCGATTACAACAAGAAGCAAACCGAAACCCATCTCGACTTGAACGCGCGCGTCGTGTTTTCGCAGGTTTCCAGAATGCTCCACGCCATTGTTTCCCTCCTGAGGTCTAGTTCTTATTGGGCAGACTAGGCTGTAAATCCTACCAGTTTCAAGCAATAAGAAGTAGAGCCGTATCTTCCACCAGTGATTCGGTCATTGAAATGATTATTTCTCTTTTAATTTAGATGCAGAAATTCCCGAGGAGACGCCAACAGTGAAACCTCTGAAGTGGGAGGAAGATATGCAATTGTTCTCACGTTTTTTAGACCGAAAGGTAGTCTTACTTTTTTCCTTTCATTTAAATCATCGATTTTTGAGGTCCCATTTACGCTTGTCCACCAGAAAGTATGAGGAAATTTCCCACAGGCTTCCTTTTTGGCCGTAGGATTCACATTTTTTGCATGAAACAGGAGCCGATGTCACAATTCACTTATCTCTGGGGAGCAGTGGTGAGAGCACTTGTCTCCCACCAATGTGGCCCGGGTTCGATTCTCGGTCGCGGCGTCATATGTGGGTTGAGTTTGTTGTTGGTTCTCTACTCTGCTCCGAGAGTTTTTTCTCCGCGTAATCAGGTTCTCCCCTCTCCGGAAAAAGAAACACTGCCGAATTCAAAATTCGTTCCGGAATGCACGGACACGAACGAGCCGCTACTATCGAGCTACTATCTGTCGCGACAAAAACCACCAAGACGATTAAGCATACGCCCTACGTTTAAAACTTGCCCTTGGTGTTGTTTGTTTGCAGGCGGAGTTGACTGACGATCATGCAACTTACATGAGGAGACACCCAGAATTGCGAGCCCTGCTGGCCGACTTCCTGCAATTTTTGCTGCTTCGAAAACCCGATGACGTCACCGGCTTCGCCTCCGAATTTTTTGGCGCCTTTTCCAGTGCTGCGCCATCCGCACCCTCGTTTGCACGCTCTTCCCAAAGCCACGCTCGGCCCTCTTCTATGCCGTAGGGGTCTTTTGCACCCGTAGTTAATGACAGCAAGTCAACATGAACATGAATGATGAACGATTAGAAATCATGGGATAAATTAGTAGCAGCCCTTCAAGTTTCAAAACGCGAAGCGAACGTTTTTTCAGTATTTATCTTTCTTAACTGACTTTTAGTCGATCAGTCTTTAACAATGTATTTAAAATTAAATCGTTATCGCCTCTACGTGGTCTTTTTTTCCATGGACTATGATTTCGAGGCTTTTGCCGATAGTAAATAAAATTCTGTACATAAAAAAAAAACGATAGGATTTTCAAATAAACCACTACAGACGACACAAAAGATTTCTGAACTTTCTGTATCCACGTCAATTCCTGCATGTATCAAGTCTTAATTGTTGTGAAAATAACTGCATTTTTCCTCAATAAAAATATCCAGTGTTGTTCGTAGTTGAATTAAATGACTCCGCAACTTTTACATCACAGATTTAACGAATAAAGTTACGCAAACTTAATCAGTACTCCAGCAGTTCGACGTAAAGTGGCCTCTTTGCCCAGGAAATCTCAAGAATGTGACCTTTACGTGTCAAGCATGACGGTCTGACCCAAGAGATCGAAAGGCTCACAGCACATATGCTGATTGGGCGGCAATCTCGACCCCAGATGAGATCCTCTCTTGACCGAGGGAGAGAAGAGCTCTGGGGAACCCTGAAGCAAAGTGTCTTTTCATTGGTTTTCGTGAACAACAATCAAAAGAGTCTCTAATTGGTGCATTCATGTTAGCACGAGGAGTGAGCAGGCGCCGTAAGGTTCAAATAGCCAATTTTTGCCTGTAAGAACCCTACGGCGCATGTTCTCCTACAGAGACCTTGGGTCGCTCCGAGGCTCTGGTGACGAGAATGTTTGGGCGGCAGCTCGCATGGGTTTCGTTGGTGATTGTCCATTTGGGTGTTACACCATTTTTTTCTTTACTTTTCTTTAGGATAGATTATCAATGTACTATAATTGGAACCCAATAATTTTTTTGTTTATTTTTCTTTAAGATAGATTATTTATGTACTATAAATGAAACCCAAGGAAGCTTTTTAAAAAAATAAGTAAATAAATACGTCGCACGCCACAGGCTACCCACGGTCTCTGTGCCTCTAAAATTGACAACAGATAAGAGCTGGAGTTCTTTTCAAGCTCATAAAAGCATTTCCAGATGTTGCCCAATTTCTCTTTTTACCTTATGCAAATTTTGCACGGTTTGTTTCTCCTGTCAATTCATGAACCAATAACGGGTTTTTGTGGAGAGGATATTTTAAATTAAAAGATTATTTATAAGGTTTCTTCCTAACTTTGGATATTTGGTAAGACAATAAGTTATTAGGGACAACTGAAGTCTAATTGTACAGACGTCATCCCAGATTAAAAAAAGAATCAATCAAATCTTAAATGCTCATTTCACTGATTATTTGTCTTCGCAAAGGAGTTGTAATCCCAAAATAAAAACTGGTAATTTAGATGTAGCCTAAAGGAGGATTCCGTATATCTTCAGGGTGATGTTCATTTCCAAATATTTTAAAATCTCTTTACACGTCTGTTTCTAGTTTAAGGTTTTTCCCGCCTAATATAACTTGTAACGATTTTCGATAAGTGGGAAGTCTCCAAGCAAAGATAAAAGCATCCGTAGCAGCTTTGGTGAAAAGCAAAAGGTCTGTTATTCTAAGTAGAACGTTTAAGAGTTGCTCTTCTTCCGAGCTCGCAGTCTTTTTGAAAACGAAGACATAAAACACAGAAATGTGCGGGAAAGCTGTAAAGAGCAAAATGGCAGCAAGATAAAATGTCATAATTGTGAAATTCCGGTCGAATAACTTGGAACGAGTTCTCCTTGTCGTGGCAAGCCGTTTCTTTGCGTCCTTCGGGAGATCAGAGTTGATATGCGACTCGGCGAACTGAGCGGAGAGTTGGCGGCTTTTTTGACGAAGTAAGCGAGTTCTGCGGTACGATCTGTAAACGAGTATTTGAACGGTAGACAAGACCAAAGATATTAAAGTTGCGTGTAAGATGACGTTCACTTTGAAAAATACTTGCAGCTGTATACCCAACATGGGTAAGAAGCTAAAAATAGTGAAGTACACCCAGGTTACGACAACAAATGCAATCGCCGATTCTTTCCTCACCAAGGTTTTGTATTTGTAGGGCCATTCTATAGCAATGAGTTGCGCAACAGACAGCAAAAGAACCATCACGAAGGAAGAATTGAGCGAAGCTGTTGAAATGATAGAACCAACAGTAAAAAGCACACGAGTAATGCTTTGAATTTTCCCGCTAGCGCCAAAGTACCTGCAGAGGTAAAACATGGCAAAAAATGGCTCAACGAAAAAACCGCAAAGAACATCGGCGATGGACAAACCGAGAACAAAATGGGTGGTTGGTGTTTTGAAGTAGTGAAGCGGGTCTTTGAATATGGCCATGATTAATAGCACATTTGCTCCCACTGTTATAGGACTCAAAATGGCCAGAATAAATCCCGATGTCAATTCCGTTTGAGCGTACAGCAGTCCATCCACTGTCACGACTGCAACATCTGTTTGATTCGTTTGGTTCAAAGAGAATAGATCTCCTTGCCTCATTATTTGCACAGCTACTGACTGATCCTTCGTAAAATGAGCTCAATTCCAAGCGAGTCTGTTTGCAGATACATGAAAGACAATAAGAGTTCTAGAGGAAGGTTGTACTGTAAGACAATGATCTAAGAGTGCCTGCAAGGTTCAGCAAACAATCGACATCATCGCAACTATGTTTTTTTTTTCGCACAGTAATAAGACGAGATTGTCCTTCCTTCCTTCCTTCGCAAAACATCTAAAACGATGAGATGTCGGGGTACATCTCGTTAGGATTGGCTCTTTGAATCCAGCCTTTCAAAAAACAATAACTCCTCGAGAAGCTTCCGACAGGCGAAGGCAAATCTACAGTGGAGTGAGTTTGGTGATGAAACTTATGTCAGTGCTGCCGTTTCTTTTCATCGGTGCCTTAAATAAACCAATTATCTTTTGCATGATTAAGCGTATTGAAAACCCTTAAGCACTTAACACTAAAGCCACCAATCCGCACAAACAACAACACCCACATTATCAAAACCGCTTAGCCGACAAATTTATACGCGTAAAGAAGGGAAATATATTATTTTTCAAGAAGAGGCCTTCGACTGTGCAGATGAGCATTGTTATTAAGCAATTTGGTTGCAAAAGTAGAAGGATCAGAATTCAACTTTCTTTTTGATAAAATTGACAAACGGTTAAAACGTAAAAACAGCAGTTACAAAGGTAAGGAGTTGTTTCAGTTCGAATTATATGTGTCTCGAATCGCACTTCAAAATGGATGCTTCCCATTTCGAATTTTTCCTATTAATCATTAGAAAAGAGTGAAAGATAACAAGCTGATCAATACATCAATCTATCCCACGCACATCGAAAAGCCCCAGTTCGCTTGTAATATTGTCTTTAAATTAAAATAAAAGGAAGGAGCTTGTTTTCAATAGCCGAATTTTAGCAAAACAATTGACACAATTTTATGCTTTTGTTGCCGGATTCAACTAACGAGTTCTTTTCCTTTTTTCCTTTTAAGTAAACATTATTCATAGTGAGTACTTCCCTTTTTTTGTCACGTGACCAAAAATTACGTCATCTCGCACTTTTGCCTCTTACCATAAATCTTTTTTAATCATTCTTAAATCCTTCTTAATAACTATAAAAAGTACATCTTCTAGAATGAAGCGTTTACACGAACGCGGTTGCATATCGACATGGTTTCGAAACCGCGTCAAAATCACTATTTTAAATTGAAAAATGCAAATTTCGCGCCAAAATAGTAACCGTATTCAAATCGATCAGGTTTCGTTGTTTGCACGACAGATGAAACCGCATCGTTTGACAACGCTCCACTATTTGAAATCGACAGCGTTTCGGCAAAGGTTCCGATCAGTGTCGCCTAAACAGAAGGTGTAACCGCAACGAAAACGATGCGGTTACAAATGAAACCGCGTTCGTGTGAACGCTGCCTTATAGGCAGTGAATTTAGCACGTAGTGCAGCGCTCGCTTATACCATCACGACTTTGACCTTGTAGCGAAAACGGTTCCGTGTAAGCAATTCGAAACTGCACCGATTTTGACGCGGTTTCGAAGTCATGAAACCGTGTCGATTTGAAACCGCGTTCGTGTAAAAGCTGCCTCAAACAGTTGCAAAGATCCCAGGCTTGCACCGCACACGGATCGACAACTGAGGTATAAAGTCACTTCAAAATATTGCGAATCCGCACCATGACCCGCATGAGGTGAGGGTGTGATGGAATACTACGAACCGACGGATGTGAATCGACTTTTTAAGCGAAGGATCAAGACATACAGTTTTAATGAAGCAACCTGATCGGTTGGTGATCATACGGCTTGCATCAAATTGACATCTGGACCTAGTTATTTAAAAGCCCATTAACACTAATCCGCGGTTTAATACCAACCAAGCAAGGTTTGAGTTTTGCCTGTCAAAAAATTCTTTAACAGTCAACTAATATTTGCGTCCATCCTTGAAGCATGACGAATTTTGCGCGAAGTTTTACTTTTCAAACGCTAGCGTTAGCGATATGAACGAGAGTTTTGATCAACTCCCAAATTCAGGTGACTTTTTCCCTTGCGTTGGGAATGCGCTGAACGAATTTCATTAGCAAAAAATCACATTCTTATCGATGACAAGGACAAGTTCTTTTATTATTGCATGAATTTATTACATACAAGCCATGAGCTCCTAATCTGGAGCGTCCAACTCCCACACTTATACCACAGGATTAAGGGTGAATTTCACCCCGAAAAGTCCTAACATTAATATGTATCTTCTCTTAACTGTTCTCTACACATTTGTCTTAGCACTTGTAATGAAAATCTGTCTAAAAGATCTGGAAATTTCTTTATTGAACTAACTTGTTTGATTAAGCGGTGATGCGGTGAGGAGATTATATCATGTCTGTCACTCAAACGGGTTTAAGCAAACCAATCGAAAGTAATACATTTTTCTCTGAAATTATCCAATCAAAACGGCCAAAAAAAACTACCAGTAGGTGGACTTCTGAAAGTATATGGTCTTAATTGTAGGTTTTCACATGACGTCACGGCCGCCATGTTGGTGCCCCTAAACAGAGAAAAGGCGGCCATGTTGGTGCCCCGACCAAATCCTCCGGCAATTGAACTCTATTATTAAGCAAACGCTTCCTTTTGTTTTCGTTGAAAAACATGCCTGTTGATCACGTGAGTGAAAACCAACAATTGAAACGTAGCTGTTAAGACAGGGTTTACCGGTTAAAATGAACGGTGACAGAAAAAGCGTGGAAGAACTTTGGACCAGCCCCGTTCACACCCAAACCTTAACCATGTTTAAACATGTTTAGTTAAACACGATTTCAAAGTGTTTTCTTTTTAAATCATGAATACTGATTTTTGTCGACTACAAATTTAGCACAAATCAAAGCATGTATTGAAAACCACCTGAATCTCATGCTAAAGCCAAACCTACATTTTTCTGTGACTGATTTTGAAATTCATTTTGTTAAACCCAGTTTAATTAAACAATTTCTTCTTGGTTTGAATGGGGTACTAGTTTTCAACCGTTTTAGCCTTACACCAGTGCGGTTTTGCTCACCATCCAAATGAAAACGGGAGAGAAAACTGCCGAGCTCTTTGAAAACGAATTCAAAGGTGGAAACCTTCCAAAAACATCATTTCTAAACAATAATCTTTATATTAGAGTGAACAGGAAAACAACGAAGATTTTTGACGTAATTTCCTGGAGTTGAAGTTCCTCAGTGCAAATGCGTAACAATGAAACGGAAAAATGACATAGAAAGCGTGGTCAATTTGGATAAGGAAACCAAACGAACAATCGGCTCAAAGTTTCTTTCAAACATTTCTCAACACTTCTTTGAAAGCGCTGTGACGTACACGCATGGGAGATGACCCTCGGGACACAATTTAGCACAGTAAAGACCTTAACATCTGTAAGACGGCAACGGCCGCGAAAATGTCATTTAATAGTGCTAGTTTATGTTTCTTAAAGTGTTTCGTGATTATTCCAGTTTGTTCAACTTCCACATACTATCCAAAATATCCAGGAACTGAATTGGGATGAACAGTGTTGAAAGTAAGGAAGAAAATCAAAGATCTGCCATTGTGCGCTCGCGTCTTCCTTAGAACTTGAGATTTGGTCATTTCGTGTTGCCGATTGGCAGAAAGAGAATGGGAAAGAAATGTACAAATGTTGAAGCGCACGTGCAAAGCCATTGTTTTGCTCATTAATGTCTATTGTTTAGTGACGATCTCGCTGAGGTTGCCGTCCTAGATCTTAAGGTCTCTAATATAAGGCTCAGGGCACCCAGCTGCTCTAATTTTCCTCATCACCGGATTGTTCACATTGCTTTTTCACCTTTGGGACCACCACAACAGGACGATGAGCATGATGGATGATGTAATCACTGGTGCTTCCTAATATGGTCCGACGAACAGTGCCCATTCCCCGACAACCAACCACGATCATATCCGCATTCTCTTTTTTGGCAGTTTTGCAAACGTGCTCACCCGGGTGGCCACCTTGAACAATTATTTTAGCAGATACCTGATAGGGAATGACGAGGAGGAAAAAAGGTGCAACTTGATTTAATCATCTTCATAAAGAAGGCCACTGAGAAAATGCATTAAAATGCATTAAAGAGAACCTCCACTAAAACAAGAATTTAACTTTAAAATATTGAACATGATGTTTACAATCCGAATTGTTCAATCTTTTTCCAATGGAAGCGTTTGTATTCCCGCGGAATAGACAAATTTTTGAAAAACGCTTGTTTTGGTTTTCAAATTTCCCGGGGCGCTGCCATTTTGAATAACTGGTTGCTTTATTCTATTCACACAAAGAGCATTTGTTTTGAAACAATATGTTAACCATTACACGTCACAATTAATCCAAATGGCAACGCCCGAGAAATTTGAAAACAAAAGCAAGCGTTTTTGAAATTTGTTTCGTTCGAATAGAAACGCTTCCATTAGAAAAAGTTCGAACAATTTTGATGTAAGCATTTATGTTCAGTATTTTAAAGTTATATTCTTCTTTTCGTAAATACTTTATTCACTGCAAAACTAAAAGTGCTTTCTACCTTGAAGCACAAGATCAAAAACAGTACAGCTAAAGGAGTTTATATTTTGACACTTTTGTGCATCGCATGCTGTTACCATAGTGACCATGGCCTTGCGCACGGTATTGGTTGTCAAACGCTCGTTATCGACAATAACCGACTTTTAGCTGTCATTTCTTTGCTACAAAGTATTTATCTGGAATATTACCGAAAACAAACGCCTGTCTATTATGTCTGCTTTTTATTTTGATACTTGCCTTGCGTTTATTTTGCTTTGTTAGCACACAGCGCCAAGACAAAGTTGGTGGAATCGGAAAATTTTTCGTCCGGCGCGTTACATTTTGATCCGAAACATCGCACTTCTAACATCGTTTCGATCGTTTGTATCGTTTCAAACTTTCTATCGTTCGTTTGGTTCGCGGCATCTATCGTTTGAAACGATGGAAAGAAAAAGTTTAAAGCGTTTCGAAGGTTTCAAAGGTTTCGAGCCTTTCTAAGTTAGTACTTTGCGTGAGAGAATTAGTCACGTACTGAGTAAAAATTGTCACGTGCTAGGCAACCAAACTTTGTTCAGTGAAGCAGAACGAGGTAATTGTTTTGTTCAGGCACTTTTCACGGCTTTGCAATTTTCAAAACTGGAATTTTAGCGTGTATTTTGGATTTTGTACGAAAGAAATATTTCAGAGGAACGATTAAAACGAAGAAAACCAAGTGTTATACAAACCATTGAAACGATTCAAACGAAACGAACCAAAGGAACCAAACCATATATCAAACGATTTGAACGCTAAGCGAAACGAAAAATTTAATTTTGGCGTGATGATTAAAAATTTAGTGCAAAAACTAGTAGTGTAACGCTAGTTCTACCACTATTACTCTAAAAGTACTCATTGTCTGTGGATGAATGTTTCCCAGGGTATTGTCCAACTAATGTGCACCTAAATTTTTAAGGTTCTTGGGCGATTTCGTGAGATAGAAAAAATATTTACACAAACATCTCAATCGCGTTCACTGCTGTTTTTCTCGCTGATTTCAAGTGCGGGTTTTTTATGTTGTTGTTAATTGAAAACAGAAAGATATTTTAAAGCTTTCTTTTTACCAGCTAAATGCACATGAAATTTACTTTCCATTTCTGTTTTTAGATTATTACAGTAACGTTGTAATCTTAAAATCTAGCGCTTTATTTAGCGTTACATAATTTGGAACGGCCTTGACCACTAATACCGTGCGCAAGGCCCCATGGGCATAAGCCGCGCGGAGAATGAGGAGGGGCGCCATGCAGTATTTCAAAGCGTCTCTCCCCATTCTCCGCGCACCTTCACCGCTGGTTAATTTGCCTTTCACGCTAACAACACCGCCAGCTACAAGTACGCAGGCTTACGGCTGCCTTTCTTCATTTACGTAGATACTTATTAATTTTTTTGGCAGCATTGGCTTATATAACCACAAAATGCAGAAAAGGATATATGTATAACATCTGTTATGCTTGCATTTTAACATAAGTAACTTTAAGAATTTTTCTTAATCCCTTTTTTGTTAAATTTTATATTTTTCCTTTGACTGAATTCCTTCACTTTGGAAGGGTGCATACCGTACATATCAGAGAGATAGCCCACCAGGGTTCACCTTTTGTCTTCACAAACAGTCCCACATAGTTTTTTCAACATTGAAGGGTTGTGACATGGGGCCTACGGTTTATTGTCTTAATTCAAGAAGACTTGAAAGTCTAACCATTTGCAGATGTCATTACAAAGGCAGCACTTTCTCCTCAGCTATTTAAAGACCCTGAGTGTTGGTCTGACCGGGGTTATGTACAAGCAATCTGCCGCGTGAAAGTCAGATGCTGACCACTGAAATGCTCAACCCGTTGTCGGTGTGATTTCTCAAAACCATTGATAACATTAATATTGCTCCTTGGATGATGCTTTGCATTATAATAATGAATCATGACGAGTTGACACATTGCCGAAAACTAGACCAATTTCGATATATTAAAATTTAGTCCAAAACATGAGGCATCATCTCGAAGCTCTGGAGAATAAACTCATACAAATCCTTATATTTATTCCCCAGAGCCTTGACATGATGCCTTTTGTTTTGGACTGAATTTTAATATATTGAAATTGGTCTATTGGACGACAATTAAGAGTACCCAGTGTGTCTTGCAATCATAATAACTTATTCTCATGTCAACGTTGCTGTTGAAATTTTTTTTCTTGGCTTTAAGTTCTTCAAACAAGTTCAATTTTGATTTGTTTCTTTGTCTATTCATTATCATAATCTGAAACAAAGGAAAACCAAAACTGAACTGGTTCAAAAAATTTTGAACCAGGAAAAAATTTGAACCATAAAATATATATCAACATGAGCATTTTTTTTTTTACCATTAAAATGAGTTGAGCATTATTTTACAGCTGACAGCAAACTGAATACACAGGCTGAAACTTTTGGCCTAAACTCTTAATGAAAACTATTCTTTTGATTTCCACTCATATCTTGCCCATAAACCAGACTAATCGTCCAAAGACGGGAAAGAGAGAAAGTACCAAGAAGATTTAAGAATTTAGATGGCAGCTAGTCCTAGGTAGACTATCATTTGTGGTTGACATTAAAGGTGAACATTGTATTCTGTAATAAACAAATTCAGCATACCTCCATATCCTCGCACTTTTTTTTATACTTTTCCTCCAGGTTTTTAATGTATTCCTCATGTTTCAGAACTTCCTTTTTCCATTCCTCTGTTGCCATGGCATCTGCAATACAGTAAAAAATTGGTAACAAACATTGGAGGCAGTGAGTTTTCCTTTTCGCTAAGGAGATAATACATTAAATACACTAGGGAATCATACAATAGGTAGTTAACACTCACACTAGTGAACAAGACAAGTAGCTAAAACTATCTACAAACTGGTGACAAAAAAAATAATAATTAAGTGACAGTTTGCATCCAGCAAGTTGAGATTTTTAAGAGTGTTCATTCTATTCTAATTGTATTTCATTGGCCCTGAAAACTTCCCTTATGGGGAGGGGTTAATTATTGTATTGTATTGCATTGCATTGTATTGCATTGTATTGCATTGTATAGCTAGTAAGGGAAGTACATAAACATTGTTAAGTGCCTACCACAATTTTCATAATTCTGCAGAATCTCATCTTCAAGCGCCAAGACCAAACCAGCATTTTGGCTTCCGTAAATCAAACTTCTGATGCCAAGCCTAGAGTTGATGCGCGACATAACCTACCAATCAGAGTCTCTGGTTCCAATGATACAGTACATTCTTACGTTTGACCTTCACGCTGATGGAGAGCGATGGGATCTGTACAGATCATTTTACTGAAAACCCTCCAAAAAGACATTGTAATGGTATTCAAGCTGTGAACTAAACAAAAACTCAAATTGACTTTCCAGAGGCGGAGTCAATCTTCCCAGTTATGTTCATAAATTTGATTGATGGAACCTAAAAGACAGTTTGGTGCTTGGCACTTTAAGGTGAGATTCCGCAGAATTATGAAAATTGAGGTAAGATCAGTAAAGTATTATGAGCTGTCTCTGGCACTTATTAATATATGGATTTAACCAAGCCTAAAAGCAGAGTTCCCATTTCTGGCCCTTGAAAGCAAAAATAGTGTATATGGAATAATTATGCTTCTGCTTAAAGGACAGAATTAGAGAGTTTTAGCACCGCCGACAAGTACAACTACCAGTACGAGATCTGGAAGCAAGTTCTAAGGAGCACGCGCAGTTTCAAATCTCGTACTGCAGACTCATAGTACGACAAGTTTGAAGTGAAAAGTCGTGGTGGGAAAACGAGTTGGACCGCCTGACCGTGGAGTGGTTTAAATTTACTTTGCTTGCTTTAAATGCGCTTTAGAAGATTGATACAGACATACACATATATATACATATTCATTGAAGTTTTGTGGTTAAAATAAGATATGGGCTCGGATTCCGTTATTGGCACCGTTAGAACTGCTTTTTGCAACTGCAGCCAGTTCACGCTTGGCACCGTTAGAACTGCTTTTTGCAACTGCAGCCAGTTCAAGCTCGCCATGAAGATAACAAACAGAGGAAGGAAATATTTGATTTGTTTATGACAGCTGAATTTTTCAGCCGCTAACAGCAGTAAACAAACAAGCCATGCAAACAATAACCAACAATTTTAATCAACAGCTAAAGCTGAAATTACATGCAGATCTATTCATCTCTTTCACAACATTTTTCGTTTGACTGATAATCTTCACACCCTCTCTCTTCAGTTTAGAACAACAGCAAAAATTACTAATTAAAAAGTCAAGCTAAAGATAGTGTAGCAATTCGCTTACTCGACTGCAATTTCACAGCAGCTCAAGACTGGACATTCATTCCAAACAAAATGCCTATAAATCGAAAGGTATTAATTTTGCGTGGACAGTCGCCACAGTAATGATGAATTCAGTTCCAAAATAAGCAAATTAATGTAGCCGGCCACAAAGCCGTGTGACAAACAAGACAAACGATTAGTATAACTGAATCGCTGTTGGAGATTTGACGAAAACCACAGGGTCGAGCTCATCAAACCGTGATGTGGCGATGTGATGTGTGATTGTTGAAATACATGTATGCCAGAATCTCTGTCAACATGGAATTGCAAATGTTTTCAGGCCTTCCTCCTTTTTCTTTGGCGAGTTTTACAAAATTTGTGAGGCAGTGAGGCATGCATTAAGAAGGAAAACATAATTTACTGGAAAACTTAACCACTGTAAACAGCTCTACAGTGAAATTTGAAATTTTCTCTTCTTCTCCTTCCTTGGCTTCTCTCGAGGCTCTCTTCGCTTAAATTTCTTACATTTAGTCACCTCTTCTCTCATGCTCTTTCCTGCTCTTTATCCCAATGCTCGTCACTACCGGTAATAGTAAAAACTCTTTTTCAAAAGTGACGAAGGTCAGTGGGGATAAATGCAGGCAGCACAAAAGTTTCCTGCCAGGAATTTTAAATTTGCCCATCTGCACCTCAAAGCTCCCCCAGAATCTGTACGGACGGACGGACGGACGTACGCTCGCTCAATCACTTGACAATCAAATGAAAAAGGGTTGACCATGTGCCTTTGTGCCCCAAGGTCTGGAGCCCAACTATGAAAACTTAAGGATAAATGACAGGATAGTTTATTATGAAAACATTTTTGTTCCAATATAGACCCATGTCACTCGATGTCCAAACAAAAGATTTTGCACATCTAACCTCTCACAGTGTGTGGCTAGACGTGCAAATACCATGCATATTAAGCCGAGTAAAAATAGGCATGCATTGCGTACATGTGGTTGTGCAGTAACATAGGGCTTTATTCTATAACTGTCAAACTGAGCTGTGTTTTGTTTTCCGGGAAATCCAGGTTGTCTTGGTGTAATATGTAGCTCTAATCTATAGTACAAGATATTGTTTTGGTACTGTATATCATTATAGTGCCATGGTAGATATCTTAGGTAAATAGCCCCCTAAGAAGACATGTGGCTACTTAATTGTACAATACTAAATCCAGAGAGATTACAGAAAATAGAAGGAAATCGAGAAACAATGGCTTCAAGGCTGAGATGTTGATCATTTTCAAGTTCCCTTACAACTTTCTTTTCCACTGCAAGTTTTAGTGTGTACTCTGAGTGTCTGACAGCTTTTCACAACAAAAGTTCAGTGAAGTTACGTCCTGTCCGACAGGGTTAGTATGGATGGGAGACCTCAAAATATGAGACTTGCTGTCAGAAACATAGGACCGAAAATTCTACTTAACGCTCAAAAATGCAAACTAAGCAAGGTCAAGGCTGCTGCCTAAGAAAATTTTAAAGGGGCCCTCACAGCTAAACGCTGAGAACTTAGGAGCCCAACATATGAAGTAAAAGGTGTTGCTGTGAAAAATTAAGGAGCCCAGAGCTATTCTTTGGGAGCCCCAGGCTACCGGGCTCCTGTTAGGCAACAGCCTTGAAGGTAAAGATTTTCTTATACAAAATTTGGTTTTGTCAACGGAGTTGATAATGTAAATTGGCCACGGTACAGAGATTCTAGCTTTTAGAATCTCTGTACGGTGGCCAATTTACATTATCAACTCCATTGATAAAACCAAATTTTGTATACTACTTCCCCACCGACGCAGCACCACAGTTCCTTTAGAAACTACCCCCTGCAAAGATTTTCTTAGCATGGTTTATGCAAAAGAAATATTGATGCAAAAGTAAGTTAATATTGATATACAGTTTTTTGGAAGAGCAGAAGGGAGTTTTTAGGAAGTGTAGATCAAGAATAAAATATTTTGCCATCAACAACAAAATTTGCAACATGAAAACAACATCAATTTTGTACCATGAATATAAAAAGTTGCCATCAGTGAAAAACATTTTGGGTGATTTTTGCTATGTTCAATTTTTCTGTTGTACTTTTGACTGCACAAGTAAATTGCAAAATCGAAAGTGACATGGTCACGGTCATGGTCAAGTTACCATGCGTGTTTACTAACAACTCGCAAAACAAAGGATACATCTGTGTCAAAATGATAGTGGTTTGCCCATAATTTATTATTGAATCAAGCATAAAGACACTTTCAGTTTCTGTCAGTCTCCAACAAACCTTAAATTACAGACCGGAAGGATAATTCCAGAAACACAACCCGATTTTACTAAACAACATTACAGTATAAGTAATTTCTGCAATCAACAATTAAGCATTCACTTACGAGGCAAAGCGGGAGGATGCAGTTCATGAGAATGAATCACAATCAACTTGTCGCCATCATGAAATATTTGTTCCTTGTACCCTGGAGAAGTTAACAAAGTCATTCATTTACAATAAAACTCAAACTACTTGACCGCAGGAAACCCGGCTTATCCACTATTCACGAATGATTTCAACATCAAACTGTTTAACCCATTGGCAGGTCCTAACTAGGAGTTCCCAATTGACAGGTGTTTTATAACTGTCACTCCTAGAAATAAGTGACACTTATAGAATAAGATTATGAATAAGAGGAATCTTTTTACTGCTGCTCTCTATTCACGGCTCCCTGGAAGACCTTTGAATTTGCAATGAATACAACACCACAATAATTATTAAATAATGACATGTATCTTATCATCTGAAAACCGAGTATACATTTTTCATGTTAATTTGGAAGCTGAGTCAAGAAAGTAAAACCTGTTAAGAAATACAAATGGAAGTTTTAATGAACTCGCACATATCATCATTCTGTTTAAAAGTTGTTGTTTACATGTTTCTTGTGAGATTAGGACATCATGTGCTTGGGGTAAGCGAATCACATGTTTTAGGAACTTCTTGCTCGCTACCTTTTTCTGAGGACATTACTAAACACCAAAACAGCGTAACGGCGAAACAAAGCACCAAAACACCCTGTATGACCCCACCATATATTGAATACTAACCGACAACGGTTGGATAATTGAGACTAAACATCGGTTTGGGCCTAATTAGGCCTAAAAAGTTATTGCTCCTAATCTCAGTCTTAATCTGAATCCTAATCTTAATCTCAATGAATTAGGAGTAATAACGTTTTAGGCCTAATTAGGCCTACAATGATATTTAATCTCAATTATCCAACCTTTGTCGGTTAGCATTCAATGTATGGTCGGGTCATACATGATGTTTGGGTGCTTTGTTTTGCTGTTTCGGTGTTTGGTGTTTTGTTGTTTAGTAATGTCCTTTTTCAGACGACGGATGTGTATTTGTGCTGTTGTAAGCATTTATCAATAAAATGAGTTTACATTCTATTGGACTTCAAAACTTCACCAAACCTTGCTACTACAAAAACTATCGATCTGTGGAATGGGCCCAAATTATTGCATCACTGCCCCACCCACTTCAGTTAACCCATTCACCTCTCAACCATCCTAATCCGGCCATACGTAGTATTTTACTCTAACGCCAGACGATTTTATTCGTCAATGGGGAACACCTAGGAGTCAATGGGTTAAACATTTTGATTAAATTCCTTTCCCAAGGTGTGAGCGGAAGCCAGCTCTCACCGTCAAGGTGTACTGGAACAACCACAACAATGGAAAGATACGTTTTTAAAATCACGAGTCCCAGGAAAATAATGGATAAATTTGTTCTTGTCCAGTGGAGAAGTTGCAAGTGCAACCATGGACTCACTGTTACTTTGAATGCAAGAAAGATTCTCTGTGGTCTGAAAAGTAGCATCGAACACAACACCTTGCAAGTGTGGCCCGGTGGTTAGGGCGCTTGCCTTGAGATCCGGAGATCTTGGGTTCAAGACTCACTCTGACCACTCCTTGAATTTGTTCCTGGTAGTCCCTGGTTCAACTTCCCAGCTGCACTTGTAAATAGCCAACTGGTTTGCCTCCGGCCAGTTGGGATTCTTAACCGTTGTTGTTGTTGTGTTCTGTTGTTTCATTGATTGTTTCATTGGCCCTGAAAAGCCCCTATGGGGAGCGGTCAATTAAGTATGTATTCTATTGTATTCTATTGTATTTACAAGAGAAAAAGTGGGCAGGGCAGTGACTCAGTAATTCAAGCCCATTCCACAGATCGGTGGTTTTCATAGTAATAGGGTGCTTTCTTTTCCTAATAAAGCTGCATTCACCAGAATCAAAGGAAAAGAGATCCCTTCGGTGTACAGCTTGTACCCTATTTATTAACATGCTAGGAAAAGACACATCATCAGCAAATATAACTAAGCTCATGACCACGGAAATACTGCATTGAACAAATTTCCTCCATAGGGAAGTCCGAAAGGCGGGTCCTGAGATTAGTACACGGAAAGGGGAGTTTTTCACTTGCCTCCAAAAGACCAAATTTGCATAATTGTGTCAAATGTGGCGCGCTACAATTGTAGCTATAATAATTAGTCTGACACAGAGATCAAGAAAGAAAATTGGCAAGCATTTCAATCAGCAAAAGTTCGATAAAACCAAAAATAATCTCCATTTTGTGCCTCGGTTTATTCAGAGCAATGCTCGGAAGCCATTTATTAATATTTTACACACGACGAACCTCTTACTGTTGGCACACTAAAAATCAATATTTTTGCTCGAGTCAAGACGCCATCCAGTGTCCTTTTCATAAAACCCTAGTCGTTTGGAGTGTTGCTTAAAAAAGACGCGATCAGACTTGAACAATAACCTTTCAAAAGTTGCAGGCTTCACACAGGGCTTCGCTATTTCCGCGCCCTAAAATGTTTACCTTTCAGCGTAACCTAAGATTCCTACTCGAGAAAAACGACATGGTAGCATACAAAGAAGTCCTTGTTGTACTTACAGTCAAATGCTCTTTCGCTGTGATCGCTTGCATCCACAGCTATTGCAACAACCCTCTTTGGACGACTTGAAGTCGAAGCCATTTCCACGCCACTGAAGAAAAGAGTTACATATGCGTGACAATGAGCACGTCTTCTGCAGTCAGGGCTGTCAGGGGTATGAATAAATCAGGGCTGCCAGGTCGTCTATTACGTAATAGGCCAAACTGATCGCCAAATTCGGCGAAATTAGAGTAAAAAAGGCCAAGTTGCTGAATGACGCGAATGTTACCGAAGGTTCGCTAAAAAACGGCAAATACGCGACAAAAGAGGCGAATATTGAATAACAAATCAGGCCGAGAGAAGAGCGTGGGTACTGGGTACAAGGTTGCAAGATTGCTGATAGACCTATCGGCTAACTCAATGTTGTACCCAATTCAAACCCTTTGGGAATAAAACGTTTTCTTCCAGGTATTTCCATATCATTTAAATATGAATGCTATATTATCATGCAAATACAATACACAAAGAATCTTAGTCTCGGGAGATTTGAATTGGGTACAACAAGTTGAGTTAGCCGATTAGGTCTATTGCAATTGCAAGTTGCTGATTGCGCAAATGGAAGTCGGATTGAGTATTGATTATGAGCAAAATAAGTGTGACAAAATGTGAAAAAGCCAAAATAGGCCAGAATCGTTTTGGCCGGCTAACTATTATTTTCCCGGCCAAACGGATTTCAAAAAGGCCAAATTCGAGTTATTTGGCCGAAAAAAGGGCAAAC